>NC_069499.1:330033274-330633274 GCF_027579735.1 Bombina bombina
TGCTGTGGACGCTTTTATGTTGGAAAAACAACAGACAATGCACGCTTAAGAATGGCAAATCATCGCTCGGCTATACGGTCTGCCATTGACAAAGGGACCTCGGACCAACCGGTGGCAAGACATTTTTTGCAAGCAGGGCATAAGGTAACTGATTTACGCTTCATCTTAATTGACCACGTCCCCCCCCTTAGGCACGGGGGTGACCGTGGCAGAACCCTCTTGCAGATGGAGGCAAGATGGATTCATAGACTGGATACCATCCACCCCAGAGGATTAAACATGTCAAATGATTGGCACTGTTTCCTCTGAAGTCTTGACTGATGACAGTGATATATGTTCAGGAATATAATAAGACACTTATATTGACAATTCTTAGAGTATGAGGTATGCCTGTATATGTTAAGGAGCAATTGTACCATTGGTGTAATATAGTGCACCACAGCGGCCATATCCTGAACTTTCTGATTTTGCTCTACTATTTGGACATATCCATCCGTAATTTGACCCCTCTGACTGGGGTTCTGTAACTAAACCTTATGTACCTTGATTGCCAGTTGTATACAGTGGATCAATGATATCCCTATTGAGATCCCTCTGTACGAGTCACTTTCTCGGGCACAAGAAAGTATATTATATATGCTTTATGTGTTAGTTTATATAGAGCAGCTAGACCTCTCATATATTGCATAGCAGACACTTGAAACATATAATATATCTTATCCTATATATTGTGATCCCTCTAGATAGACAATAAGGTATAACACTGTACACTAGGAACACCTGGGTCCTTATAGGATACACTGGGGCTGCACTTAGCTACTACCCCCCCTGTTTTTAAACTGTTGTTGTGGATGCTCTAATAATTTCTCCATTTAAGGTATAACAGGCCATCTACATGTAGAAATTAGTTAGCTAAAATTGCTTAATGCCTCTACTTTATCCTCTATTATCTTGTACACATTTGAAGTTTGATCGATGTTTTCATTCCTGCTCTATCATAGTTATTTAACCCTCTTTGCCTAATAATAACTAAACACACAGTGGTAGACGTGATTCCCCATTTAACTCACTGCATATGTTAGGCATCTCTTTACATTTTTTACATTTTTTTACAGTCTAAGATATTCGTTATATCACACTAGATCATATGGCACTTAGGTGGGAAGACAAATTACTCTTAGGCTAACCATATATAGTCTGTCCCGTATGGGAACACTTAGAGGCTTAGATGGGACCCATATCCTAGCGGCGCTACAGTGCCCAATCTGTTTACTTCTCACTCCGGGTCTCAGTAACGCCCATCTGATGACGTATAGGCTATGCTAATTAGCCACGCGGTTAGGATTTTTCACTTGCGCGTTGCAGGGCTGAGCCGCGCCTGGTCGTTGGGTAACTGTATCGCCCACAATGGGCATGAATCTCAGGTAATACAGAGACACTTTATGCTCCATTTGATTAGACTGTGACACACTGACTAGATACAATATGTTTAAATCTCTTTAACATGAACCACTGGCCTTATAGAACTCTGGCGATATGAGACATGATACATGTCTGTACGTGCCCAGGAGACCAGACACATATTCTCTTAGTATTGAACATTGGTAATCACGCAATAACCCTGATACATCGTACACAGATAATGACCCCCAGAGGATACATTTGAGCGAGCTGTAGGGGCACACGGATATCACTAATAGCAGACCGGGTATGAACACTTTAGTTTCTTACTCTTAGGATGTTTAAATGCATTTGCTGCTTATCAAGGTTTAAGTGTCCTGTGAATATTCTTTCTGCAAATATGATTTTGAACTGTAAATAAGGTTTGATATAATGAAGTTGATACAAGAGATTCCCTATGTGTGTGTATATTGTATTGTGTATCAGTGTAATATCAATCTGTGCTTGTTGCAATACAAGTTAATATACTGAGACTATGCCATCATCTACTTACTGTTATATTCCTATAATCTCCCATATCTACAACCTTTTGTGTGTGTGTGTATGTGTGTATATATATATATATACACATATATATGTATATATCAGTATTCAGCTATGAGGTAATGCAAGATGTTTGCATGTGCAGTTTTTTGTTTTTTTGATTGTTTTGTTTTTCTGGTATTTGGTGGTATGGTCATTAGGCCTTGTTTATGTGTCACCATGGTGATTGTGATTTTTGGCGCAATTTTGATGTTTGTGATGGGTGGGGCTAGTGCTATATATTGCACATTTTGTTCACTTGTACTGTTATCTGGTCTGAGGAAGGGGTCTGTGAACCCCGAAACGTTACCATAATAAAGATATAAAGGTTTTTTAAACCAAATCCAGCGAGTGCAGTCCCTTATTGGATATAGACTATAGACTATATATATATGTGTATATATATATATGTGTATATATATATATGTGTATATATATATATGTGTATATATATATATATATATATATATATATATATGTATTTCTCCCCTCTGCTCTGGACCCTCCAGTTCCTGCCTGATCATAGTAATTCGGCAGAGCCATGCCTGGTTTGTACCTGGATGGGAGTTCACCCGTGGACTCTGGGTGAGGAGTTTTAAAGCCTTGTGGATAAATATTTGGTCTGCAGACTATTTTAAGATAGGACCTTGTTTAGTCTCAGCTTGTCTAATGTAATTTCTTCTGTGTCAGGTGTAAAGGAGACCTTTCTGCCTCTAGAGAAGATTAAACGTAAGGGTTGCTTGTTTTCTAATTTTAGGTTGCTTGTTTTCTAATTTTAGGCCATTGTAGCCTAGTGGTTAGCTTTGCAACTTACAAGGTTGTTGGTTCACATCCAAATGCTGGGGCTGGATGTCCCTTTATCCCTAATTCCTCTGATTGGAGTTCCTTAGTGACAAATACCAGGATAGTGGAGTTGATCATAGATTTGATCTCCTTGCAGTTTTTTCTCGGATGTCAGAATCTGCACTCTTTTTTTTCTTCCTATTTTCCTTTTCAATTATTTTTCGCCCCTAGGTGGCACTAATATGAGGCTCCTCGGACATTATTCCTTTTGTTTGATGCCGTCTGAGATTTTATAGTAATGCATGCTCAGACAATGGTTCAAGGACCATTTTTTTGGGGGGGATAGATGGTTTTTAGGACCATCTATCCCAAGACTTATGTTCTTGAGTCCATCGGGGGGGGGGGGGGTTCCTTCTGTAAATACCAACCTTCCTGCAGGGGAACAGTTTTGGGTCTTTTATGAGTCCAGGGATCTTGGATTCTGTTTCTTCTATATTTGCATTGAGAGCAATTTTCAATGCTATAATAGCTAGACCTCATCTGAATGGGTCTTTTTTTTTTTGGCTTTGGTCGATCATCCTCTCATCAGCTTGTTTTCTCCTTCCAGGGAAGAACTAGGTGCTCCTTAACAATGGAAAAGGTGACTTGCTTGCTCCCTTCGGTGGTGGTGGTGGGGGGGTCCTTTCTACCTCTTTGTACCGTTCTCATCTGGGGATTCCTTTTGTGTGTACTGTGCCTTCTGCTTCTTAAGTTGCCTACTTCAGGGGGGAGAAGGCTTTCATCTAGAGATTTTCTCATGGATCTCTCAGGTGTGTGTGTGGGGGGGTTCTGGAGTTGGATTTGATAGCATTTTGTTAAAATCCAATCTCTTAGATACAGATCTTCTTTTTAGATCTCTTGTATTTCTGGTGGACGCTCTAGTGTCCCTTGGGATTTCGATTGATTTGGTTTTTAGCAGTTTGCCTCTTTCCTTGATTATAGCCTTTATCAGTCTGGAGCAGGTTTTGGTGATTCTTCTTGCTCCAACTTGGTCTCGCAAGTTTTTAATTTGGGACCGGGTGGAGTTGTTGTCCTTTCCCTGTGGATATTGCCTCTAAGGAGGTACCTCTTTTCAGGCTTTTAATATTTTGTCTAGCATGTATGTCGGTATCTTGCTAGATTTACCATAGAGTGTGGCACACATTCCTTTACCAGTGCAAATCTAGGGGTTTCCCCTAGAGTCAGGTGAGGGTTCTCTGCATTCTGTCTTTCTTCATGAAGGTCTGGAGAAAGGTTTTGTCAGTCAGTTTTCTGAAGTGTCAATTTTCTGCCCTTTAGATTCTATTGTATAACGTCTGGCCGTTCTTCCTGGGGTTCAATCCTTTGTTCAGGCCTTAGTCAGATCCAGGCCTGTGCTTTAGTTTATTATTCCTTCGTGGAGTCTTAAATTAGTTTTTTGGGTTCTGCAGCAGACTCTGTTTTGAGCCTATGCCTCCCTTTGATATTTCGTTATTGTCTTGGAAAGTTTGTTTCTTCTAGCTTTCTTCTGCTCGTGGTATCTCAGAGCTTTCAGCTCTACTGTGTCCCTCCCTTGTCTTCTTCCATGTGAATATGGCGGTTCTCGTACCAATTATGATTTCTTCCTTTGGTAGTTTTCGGACTGCAATGTTATCAGGAACTTGTCATTCCTTTGTCCTGTCTTAATTCTTCTTTTGTTAGGAACATCTGTTCTATAACCTGAAGGTAGGGAGTGCTTCATTGCTCTACCTACAGACTACCAAGAATATTTTCTGGTTATTGTAAGGGTCAGATGGTCTCTTCCACTTCTCTATCTTTTTGGTTGAGAAGTACCTTTAGTTTGGTCTATGTGTCAGCTGGTTAATTGCCTCCTGAGTGGATCACGGCTCTTCCTTCTAAGGCTGTCTCTTCTTTCTAGTCTCTAAAATCGAGACTTCTGGGGGAACAATACGGCAAGTCGACCACTGGTCTTCGTTGCATTTTCTTTCCAATTTCTGTAAATTTGAAGTCTTGGTCTCTACTGGGAAAGGTTCTTCAAGTGGTGGTGCCTTCCATTTAGGTCTGCCTGTCTTGTTCTCTCTCCCTTCCATTCTGTGTCCTCTAGCTTGGGTATTGGTTCCCACTAGTAATTGAATAGATTCATGGACTCTCCATGCCATTGGAAAGAAAACTAAATGTATGCTTACCTGATAAATTATTTCCTTACATAGAGAGTCCACGACCTGCCCTTAATTTTTTTACGATGGCTTTTGCAAATTTATCAACTTCAGGCACCTCTATACCCTTTGGGTCCTCTTCTCTTTTCATATTTTCTCGGCTGAATGACTGGGGATTGTGGGAAGTAGGAGGATACTTAAAGCTTTACTGGGTGTTCTTTGCCTCCACCTGGTGGCTAGGAGTTGAATTCCCACTAGTAATTGAATGGATTTGTGGACTCTCCATGGCATTGGAAAGAAAATAATTTATCAGGTAAGCATAAATTTAGTTTTTTATTTGATTGTTGCAACAAAACTCATTCTCACAGCAGAAAAAAATCCTGTGATTATCAAACAAGTCACATCTTATTTTTTTATGATTTCTCAATCAAAGTTTATGAAAAATAGCTTATATTTATAGTTTTCTTTTTAGTGTTTATATGTTTTGGTCCACTGTAATATGTAGTAACCCTGGTTGAATACTAGCACTTTTTTTTTTTACTTATTATTCTTTATCAGGAACATTCTTGTAGATTTTTCTCTCATTAACATTTGCCATAATATGAACCCTTTGTAGTAATACAAATTCATCTAACTTCTCTCTGAAACAGTATTATGGGTTCAAGTGAAATAAATAACAATAGCAATTCTTTGTCATTGCAAATTTTTCCTCTGAACAGCGGCAGTGTAACAGAGAATGAATTAAGGTTGCAAAGCATACAAACAAAATAAGTAATTTCATAGTTTTAATAAGACACTCCTCCCCTCCCCCTTCTTTTGATTATGAAAAGACCCTGTACACAAACAGGAGCAAGCTGGAGAAGGTAGCCGACGGTATTCTCATAAAACTTTGGGGCTTGGTTAGGAGTCTGAAAATCAGAGCAATGTTATTTAAAAATAAGCAAAACTATACATTTTTTTAAAAAAAATAAAAACTTTATGGGCTATATAAATCATCTACAAAACATTTATGCAAAGAAAAAATGAGTGTATAATGTCCCTTTAAGACAGTTCAGTTTCTACTTATTTGAAATCAGGTAGGCTAAGGTTTATCTTTTTTACAGCTTAAAGGGACATTCAAATTAAAATTTTTTTAATGTTTAAAAGGATCGAAAATCCATTTATTACCCATTCCCCAGTTTTGCATACCCCACACTGTGATATTAATACACTTATTACCTCTGTGATTTCCTTGTATCTAAGCCTCATCAGTCTGCCCCCTTATCTCAGTGCTTTTTTTTTTTTTACAAACATACATTTTAGCCAATCAATGCTGACTCCTAAATAACTCCAAAGGAGTGAGCGCAATGTTATCTATATGACACACATGAACTAGCACTCTCTAACTGTGAAAAACAGTTGAAATGCACTAAGATAAGGGGCGGTTTTCAACAGTTTAGAAATCAGTTTGACCCTACGCAGGTTTAGCTTTCAAAAAAAGAATACCAACAGATCAAAGCAAATTTGATGATAAAAATGCATTGGAAAGTTGTTTAAAATTGCATGCACTATCTGAATCATGCAAGTGTAATTTTGACTTGACAGTCCCTTTAAGTGTTTGTCATTTTGCAAAGATAAAGAAAGAAGGCTTGACCACTCTCTATAGCATGCTTGCTACTGCAAGTGTCTCTGGCAACTGCTGAGGCCTCTTCCTTTGACCTTGCAGCCGCATCTGTACTTTTTTAAGTGATTGTGCCTGGAGTTTCTTCAGTGGATTTATAAACTGTGGCTGACTCTCAGTGGATACCTGCTTCTGGTTACCTTCACCTATATAAAATAACCCTGCAGGAACATTCAAAATAACATAAAATGTTCTCCAGCTTGCGGGCACTGTGTTTGTGTTTCATTGCACCTTGTGCCTACCCATTTTGTTTAATCCTGCTCTGGAATACACTTTATGAATCAGGTTGTATTGTTTCATTTAATTTGTCAGTCTGGTTAGGCTTAGTTTAAGTTAGTTTTTATTGAATCCGCTAATTTATTTTGTGGATAGTAACAAATAGTATGAGCTTATAATATTTACTATTTTGAGCCCTGGATTTTTGTTTTTGACTCCCTAATGTAATGTCTATTACAGTACGAGCTTCTTCCTAGGAACTATACTGGGGCTGGGAAATTTAGTGTAGTCTTCCATAAAGCTCCACTAACAAGACACGGAAAACCTGATTTTCAAGCAGTTCCACTTTCAATTTAGAGTTTTTGGTTGGAATCCTATTCCCATTTTTGGGTTACTAGGTTGGAAAACTCAAGAATACAGATAGATTGAATTAGTCGTTCTCCTCTAGTGTCCTTTGCTTCCCAGTTTCAGGGGATTGAATCAGTCCTCCTCCTCATCTAGTGTCCTTTGCTTCTCAAGTTCAGGGGATTGAATCCGTCCTCCTCTTCTAGTGTCCTTTGCTTCCCAGGTTCAGGGGATTGGATCAATCCTCCTCCTCTAGTGTCCATTGCTTCTCAGTTTTTTAGAGAATGGAGTTTTTGAGGTTGCACTGGCAGCACAGTTCTGCTCACAGTTAATTATAGAGAGTTCATCTGCAAGTTGAAATTAATGGCTAAAAACCTGGTCACAGGATGGATGGTCAAAAGAGATACTGGTGATATTAATTTCCATCTTAATATGGGAAGAGTCCAAAGGTGCATTCCTTACTTGTGGGAAATACTGAACCTGTCCACCAGAAGGAGGCAAAGATACCCCAGCCAAAGGCTTAAATACCTCCCCCACTTCCTCATAACACCAGTCATTCTTTGCCTTTCGTCACAGGAGGTTGGCAGAGAAGTGTTAGAAGATTTCGGAGTAGTCTCTTATGGAGGGTAGTACTCTTCGAGATGGGACTGGAGTTTTAAGTAGTCCTGCCACCCTCTCAGTGAGAGCATGGGTGAAGGTTAGAGTCCAGAGATGCAGGGAGAGTCTTTCTGCGAAACCATCCCGACTCATATTAACAGCCCCATAGTCAATCGGCGTTGACGAGTTTCCCTGCCTGCTTTCTTCACTCATGTCAGAAGCGATGCTACTATCTGTCACACTTGAAGGGCCATGTTCTTGTTCCACGGCGTAGATTCTGGTAAGACCGTTTCATATTTTATACATGTGTGATAACATAAGAAGACAGGGTCACAGTGTGACTCCTTTTATCTGTATAGAATCAAGGGTTAATATCTCCTTAGGGGGATTATTGAACAGGGAGGGAAAATCTTATAGGTTTATTTGATTTTATGCTGCTTTTATGTGTGAAATGTTATGTGCTCATAGGCTGTTATGGAATATGCACTAGCGATGGAGGATTCTGTTACTTTAGAGGGCACTCCCTCTATTCCTAATGATTAATTCCTGTTTATATGGTGAGGAGGCCTTAGTTCTGCCCTCTAAATTATGTTCCATATGCCTTGATTTGACATTCTTCTATCTCTACACATGCAGTTTTCCCATAGCATTGCTGATCCTCCATCTTGAGGGGGCCTTTTTTCAACAGACGTTACTGCGCAGTTCAGACGGCGGTGTCTGCGGCCTTTAATGCTTTACCTCGCCCTGCTAAGCGAAAGATTACATATTGCACTCCTTCCCAGAGTACATCAGATAATTTATTGGATTTAACTGAGGGTTATCCGAGGATGAAGTTCTTTCTGAGACTTCAGAGTATGAACATTCTGGGTCGGAGTCTGCTGCCTCTAAACCTCCGGCTGTGGAGAAACCAGACTTTAGTTTAGGAATTTGCGCTTTCTTCTAAAGGATGTTTTTGGCGAATTCAGAGGTTCCAGAGGCCAAATTGCCTGATGAACCTTTAATTCCTAAATTGGATAGAGTTTGAAGACAGGGTGGTACCTTATCCTTCCCTGCTCCTGTTAGATGGTAAAAGAATGAATGGGACAGGATTTGATTCCTTTTCCCCCTCTTCTCCCTTTAACAAATTGTCCCCGGTCCTGGACTCTCAATGGAGTTGTGAGGTTCCGTCCCTGAATGGGATGGCGTTATCTTCACCCTTGCTAAACGTACTACTATTCCGTTTGAGGATAGTTCATCATTTGAAGAGCCCATGGATAAAAGATGGAAACTCTGTTAAGGATATTTGTTTCAACCGGCGGCGGCTGTTGCCGCGGTTACTACAGAAACTACCTTCTGGTGTGACTCCTTATAGGATTTGATCGGGGTGGAAGATCCCCCTCGACATTACTCAGAAAAGATTTACAGCCTTGAGGGTTGTTAATTCTTTTATCTGTGCTGCTATTAGGCAGTTTATTCGCTTGAATGCTATGGCTGCAGCTTTTTCTGTTCAGGCTCGTCGGGCTCTGGCTTAAGTCATGGTCTGCGGAAATGACTTCTAAATCTAGACTTCTTCCCTCTCTTTAAGGGAATGATTTTGTCTGGTCCAAGCCTGGACTCCACGGTCACAGGGGGCAAGGGTGCCCTCCTACCGCAAGAGTATATGAACTAATCTAAGGGAGGATTTTCGTTCTGATAAAGCCCATGTCAGCAGTCCTCCGCTAAGCCAGAGCAAACCAAGAACTCTTGGAAGCCGGCTCAGTCCTGGAATAAATCCAAGCAGAGCAAGAAGCCCGCCTCTTCTGGATTATGTAGGGGGCAGTGTGTTGCTCTTTTCAGTCGCTTGGTTCAGGGACGTGCAGGATCCATGGGTCCTGGAGGTTATAGCTCAGGGTTACAAGATAGGTTTTAAGTCTCAGCCACCCAAGGGCAGATTCCTCCTTGTCTTCCTGACCAAAAAGGAGGGAAGCCTTTCTGGGGTGTGTACGGGATCTGTCCTCTAGGAGTTATTGTCCCAGAGCCTAACGCAGTGAGAGGTTTGGGATACTATTCAAACCTTTTCGTGGTCCCTAAGAAGTAAGGAACTTTCCATCCGATTCTGGACCTAAAGTGCTTAAGCAAGTTTAAAAATGTCCCTTCGTTAAAGATGGAGACAATAAGGTCCATTCTTCCCCTCGTTTGAGAGGGGTAGTTCATGACCACGATAGATCTGAAAATGCTCCCTTCTCATACCAATCCTCAAGGACCACTTCCAGTTCCTAAGGTTTGCATATTCCTGGACCAGCACTTCCAGTATATTGCCCTTCTGTTTGGTCTAGCTAAAAAATGTTTTCGAAGAGTGGACCATTCAGAATATCTCCTCTGTCTTCTTCGATCCCATGGATGGCAGATAATCTAGAGAGAGTTCTCTTGTATCAAGTATCAGGGTAGAATTCTTGGGTACTATAATAGTCAACATAGACATGAGAATATTTCTAACAGATCAGAGATGTTGCAAGCTAGCTTCAACATGTCTTGCCCTCCAGATCTCCTTAAGGCCATTTGTGGCTTGGTGTATGGAGGTGATTTGTCTCATGGTGTCCAGCTTGGACAGCATTTCCTTTGCCATGTTTCACCTCAGACTTTTGCAACTGCGCATGCTGAGCTAGTGGAATGGCGATCATTCGGATCTGTCTGAACAGATTTCTCTGGACAACCAACCGGGAGAATCGCTCTCTTGGTGGTTTTGTCTGGATCACTTGTCCTGAGGGACGTCCGTCTCAAGACCATCCTGGGTGATTGTGACTACGGTTGCAAGTCTTTCAGGATGGGGAGCTGTTTGGGGTGCCAGGAAGGCACAGGGCCTCAGGAGTTAAAGCTCCCTCCTGATCTCATTTTGGATCTTCGGGCAATATTCAATGCTCTGAAGGTTTGGCCTCTGTTGGGTTCGTCCCAGTTAATCCGATTCCAGTTAAACAATATATCCTCGGTGGCTTACATCAACCATCAGGGGGAATGAGAAGCTCCCTAGTTTTGAGGGAAGTGTCAACGTCTCAATACCAAGCTACCTAGATAGGGGTTGAGGTACAGGAATCCTCAGGCGGAGCTAACATTCGCATTAGCGATGCCTTGGAGGTTCAATTTAATGTATCCTTTTTCGACCGTTACCACTACTTCCTAGTGTAGTGGCTTGAGTCAAGCAGGCGTCAGTGATACTGACTGCTCCGTCTTGGCCGCGAAGGATATGGTTTGCGGATCTAGTGGGGATGTCATCATCTCCTCCGTGGAAGTTACCTTGTTGCAGGGATCTGCTGATCAAGGTCTCTTTGTTCATCAATGTCTAGATTTTCTCAGTCTGACTGCGTGGAGATTGAACGCTTAGTCCTAGCCAAGAGAGGGTTTTCTGAGATAGTTATTTTTACTCTAATTCAAGCTCGTAAGCTGGTTGCTTGTCGCATCTATCATAAGATGTTCAGGACCTACTTATTCTGTTCTCCAGGATGATCTGGAAAAGGGCTTTTCTGCAAGTCCCCTGAAGGGACAGTTTTTGGCACTGTCTGTGTTACTGCACAAGAGGTTTGCAGAGCTTCCAGGTGTGCAGCCATTTGTCAAGGCTTTCTGGGATCAGACCTGTTTTTAGAGCTAAGGCTCCTCCTTGGAGTTTAAATCTTGTCCTTAAGGTTTTGCACTGGGCTCCGTTGGAGCTTATGCTTGAAGTAGACATTAAATTGTTGTCTTGGAAGGTTCCTTTTTACTGGCTATTGCTTCTGCGCACAGAATATCTGTGATTGCTGCCTTGCAATGCGTCCCTCCTTATCTGGCTTTTCATGCCAATAAGCCTGTTCTACGAACCAAGTAAGGTTTTCTTCCTAAGGTTGGATCAATCAAGGGAAGAAGGAACGTTTATAACGTATTTATGGATGTGGTTTGTGTTTTGAAGTTCTATCTTCGGGTCACAAAGGAATTTAGACAAACCTCTTTCTCTGTTTGTTCTCTTTTCCAGGAAGTGTAGGGGTCAGAGGGCCTCTTCGACTTCCTTATCTTTTTGTCTGAGGAGTGTCATCCGTTTAGCATACAAAAGGCGGGACATAAGCCTACGAGATCAGTGGTTTCCTCTTGGGCCTTCAAAAATGAGGCCTCTATGGATCAGATTCGTAAGGCGGCTACCTAGTTCTCTTTACATACTTTTTCCAAAATTTTACAAGTTTGATGTTTTTGCTTCTGCTGAAGCAGCCTTCGGGAGAAAGGTTTTGCAGGCTGTTGTGCCCTCAGATTAGGGTTTGCCTCTCTTTTTTCCCTCCCGTTTGCATTTTGTGTACTCTAGAGCTTGGGTATATGTTTCCCACAAGTAAGGAATGCAGTTGTGGACTCTTCCTATATTAAGATGTAAAACATAAATTATGCTTACCTGATATTTTCATTTCCATCTGTATGGGAAGAGTCCACAGCTCCCGCCCGTGTTCTTCGATGGGCGGCTCTAAATTTGATTTTTTTTTTTTTCTTCTGGCACCTTTTTCACCCTGATATTTCTCCTACTTTTCCTTGTTTCCTCGACAGAATGACTGGGGTTATGAGGAAGTGGGGGAGGTATTTAAGCCTTTGGCTGGGGTTTCTTTGCCTCCTCCTAGTGGCCAGGTTCAGTATTTCCCACAAGTAAGGAATGCAGCTGTGGACACTTCCCATACAGATGGAAATTAAATTATCAGATAAGCGTACTTTATGTTTTTGTGTTTCTTTTTATCATACTTTCTATGGAAACTAATTTCTAGTCTCTTACCTCACCCAGGGTTGGCTTCTGCTAAAAATATTGTTTTCAACAACCCCTGTGGTAATATCAAATCACATGGTATTTCTTTGATTCTTCATTTTTATGTAAGCTTTATCAGCAATGCGTATGACTTATGTTTGATGGTGCTCTAGACTTTTTGGATTGCAGATCTGTCTTGAGTATTCTCTAATGCCATGAAACCAGGATTAGTTGTTTTTTGGGGGAGATTATTCTGGGCACACATTTCAGCTACTGCTGTACAGGGGTTGTAGCACATGCAGGTTCCTTGTGCAACCTTGTTTGCTTGTTGGTGCTAAAGTTTGATTGCAGACACTTTTTTTTATTTTTTTTATTTATTATTTTTATGAATAATACATGAGACATATGAAGACAAGGATGATAATACATTGCTCCAGTATGGTCATACACAGTAAACGTTAACATTCCATCATGCCAATGTTACATATATGGTGTCCAGTCTTCCTTAATAGTCTGACACATTGGGCGCCAATCACTCGTATAACCTATGAGCAAATTGTTCGGGCGTCTTCTAGCATTATTATAATGCATAACAATAACAAACTAAAGTATCGTCAATGTGAAAAACAAAATGGATGCTATAAACAATTTATCTTTGAAGGTTATCCTCAAATCTTTAAATCCTTAGATCCGATCTAAGAAAAGTAATATTTCAAGGCAGTAGGCAATTGTTACAAGCAACTAGGACGGTCTGGCACTCTGTATCTTGTGTTGGCGAACATACATGTTGAGGTGAATTTCTGACTGACTCTAGTAGAGTTGCTGTCTGTGTTATGGATTTCTTGGGAGCTAAGGGCAAAAGTATGTGGTACAATTGTGACGGGTGGGGTGATTGATTTTGGGAGCGAATCCTGCCACAAGAATTTAGCTTTTTAAAATCATGTCTACCTGATTTCGACACATATAGCCATATTTTTCCAAAGAATATTGTTCTTCTACCTCTTCCAGCCACATAGAGCTAGTAAGAGTCACAGGCTTTTTCCAGTGACGAGCTATTAGCCTCCTCGCACTGTTGATGCCGATCTGTAAGACCAACAATCTTAGCTGACATGTCAATTTAGGCATGTTGTTCAAAAAGGCAATGCTCGGAGTTAACACAAAATCAGCCAATACACATTGTTTAAAATGTAATTCTATTATTTCCCATAAGGAGTGAACTCTAGGGCAATGCCACCACATGTGTAGCAGATCACCGCGTTCTCCACACTCACGCCAATATAAACTAGATGCGCTTGGGTATATACTAGATAACCTTGATGGGGTTAGATACCACCGTAGAAGGATTTTAAAATTTAACTCTAATAACACGGGAGAGGTCGAGGACTTTTTTTTACTGATCTAAAAATGTTGTTCCAATCATCTGTGTCTAAATTTTCTTTTAGATCTAAGCTCCATTTAGCCGTGTATGTCGGTAAAGTATCTGTCGGGGTATTTATAAGTAGCTTACTTGATGTGGAAAGCGCTCCCCTTGGTATAGTGCCAGTGTAGCACATCTGTTCAAAAGTGGTTAATTGTCTCAGCAGATCTGACTTAAATGTAGAGGTGTGTATATAGTGGTGTAGCTGGGCATATGTTAGCCATTTTGTAAATCTACCATCTGCTACATTGGCTAGTTTGTCTCTCTCTAAAAGTTTGCCTGCTTCTATAAAGTTAAATAGTGGAATTGTATAGTCCCATTCAGTTAATCTCTTAAACCCTCTATCTAGGCCTCCCACCATTTCTATGTTTAATGCAATCGGAAATAGGGGGGATCTATAAGCAGAGATGTGAGGTCTGGAGGTAACAATGTGGTCCCAATTTTTAAAAACATAATTTATGTAAGAACTTACCTGATAAATTCATTTCTTTCATATTAGCAAGAGTCCATGAGCTAGTGACGTATGGGATATACATTCCTACCAGGAGGGGCAAAGTTTCCCAAACCTTAAAATGCCTATAAATACACCCCTCACCACACCCAAAATTCAGTTTAACGAATAGCCAAGAAGTGGGGTGATAAGAAAAAAGTGCGAAAGCATATAAAATAAGGAATTGGAATAATTGTGCTTTATACAAAAAAATCATAACCACCACAAAACAGGGCGGGCCTCATGGACTCTTGCTAATATGAAAGAAATGAATTTATCAGGTAAGTTCTTACATAAATTATGTTTTCTTTCATGTAATTAGCAAGAGTCCATGAGCTAGTGACGTATGGGATAATGACTACCCAAGATGTGGATCTTTCCACACAAGAGTCACTAGAGAGGGAGGGATAAAATAAAGACAGCCAATTCCTGCTGAAAATAATCCACACCCAAAATAAAGTTTAATGAAAAACATAAACAGAAGATATCCCTGCACCATTGATTCAGCATACAGAGCTGAAGAGGTCGCATGTGAAAACGAGCAAAGGGGATCGCGTCCGATGCAGCAGTCTTAAAGCTACCGAAGGGAATGATTGTGACTGAAGGTTTCGACAAGCTGAAATCAATTTTAGACGTCTCTTGTCTGTCAAAGACAGAGTCATGGACACTGAATCTATCTGGAAACCCAGAAAGGTTACCCTTGTCTGAGGAATCAATTAACTTTTTAGTGAATTGATCCTCCAACCATGATCTTGAAGAAACAACACAAGTCGATTCGTATGAGATTCTGCTAAATGTAAAGACTGAGCAAGTACCAAGATATCGTCCAAATAAGGAAATACCACAATACCCTGTTCTCTGATTACAGACAGAAGGGCACCGAGAACCTTTGTAAAAATTCTTGGAGCTGTAGCTAGGCCAAACGGCAGAGCCACAAACTGGTAATGCTTGTCCAGAAAAGAGAATCTCAGGAACTGATAATGATCTGGATGAATCGGAATATGCAGATATGCATCCTGTAAATCTATTGTGGACATATAATGCCCTTGCTGAACAAAAGGCAAGATAGTCCTTACAGTTACCATTTTGAACGTTGGTATCCTTACATAACGATTCAATATTTTTAGATCCAGAACTGGTCTGAAGGAATTCTCCTTCTTTGGTACAATGAAGATATTTGAATAAAACCCCATCCCCTGTTCCGGAACTGGAACTGGCATAATTACTCCAGCCAACTCTAGATCTGAAACACATTTCAGAAATGCTTGAGCTTTCACTGGATTTACTGGGACACGGGAAAGAAAAAATCTCTTTGCAGGAGGTCTTATCTTGAAACCAATTCTGTACCCTTCTGAAACAATGTTCTGAATCCAAAGATTGTGAACAGAATTGATCCAAATTTCTTTGAAAAAACGTAACCTGCCCCCTACCAGCTGAGCTGGAATGATGGCCGCACCTTCATGTGGACTTAGAAGCTGGCTTTGCTTTTCTAGAAGGCTTGGATTTATTCCAGACTGGAGATAGTTTCCAAACTGAAACTGTTCCTGAGGATGAAGGATCAGGCTTTTGTTCTTTGTTGAAACGAAAGGAACGAAAACGATTATTAGCCCTGTTTTTACCCTTAGATTTTTTATCCTGTGGTAAAAAAGTTCCTTTCCCACCAGTAACAGTTGAGATAATAGAATCCAACTGAGAACCAAATAATTTGTTAACCTGGAAAGAAATGGAAAGTAGAGTTGATTTAGAAGACATATCAGCATTCCAAGTTTTAAGCCATAAAGCTCTTCTAGCTAAAATAGCTAGAGACATAAACCTGACATCAACGCTGATAATATCAAAAATGGCATCACAGATAAAATTATTAGCATGTTGAAGAAGAATAATAATATTATGAGAATCATGATCTGTTACTTGTTGCGCTAAAGTTTCCAACCAAAAAGTTGAAGCTGCAGCAACATCAGCCAATGATATAGCAGGTCTAAGAAGATTACCTGAACACAGATAAGCTTTTCTTAGAAAGGATTCAATTTTCCTATCTAAAGGATCCTTAAACGAAGTACCATCTGACGTAGGAATAGTAGTACGTTTAGCAAGGGTAGAAATAGCCCCATCAACTTTAGGGATTTTGTCCCAAAATTCTAATCTGTCAGACGGCACAGGATATAATTGCTTAAAACGTTTAGAAGGAGTAAATGAATTACCCAAATTATTCCATTCTCTGGAAATTACTTCAGAAATAGCACCAGGAACAGGAAAAACTTCTAGAATAACCACAGGAGATTTAAAGACCTTATCTAAACGTTTAGATTTAGTATCAAGAGGACCAGAATCCTCAATTTCAATTAGTACTTCTTTAAGTAAAGAACGAATAAATTCCATTTTAAATAAATATGAAGATTTATCAGCATCAATCTCTGAGACAGAATCCTCTGAACCAGAAGAGTCATTAGAATCAGAATGATGATGTTCATTTAAAAATTCATCTGTATAAAGAGAAGTTTTAAAAGATTTTTTATGTTTACTAGAAGGAGGAATAACAGACATAGCCTTCTTGATGGATTCAGAAACAAAATCTCTTATGTTATCAGGAACATTCTGAACATTAGATGTTGATGGAACTGCAACAGGTAATGGTACATTACTAAAGGAAATATTATCTGCATTAACAAGTTTGTCATGACAATTAATACAAACAACAGCTGGAGGAATAGCTACCAAAAGTTTACAGCAGATACACTTAGCTTTGGTAGTTCCAGCACCAGACAGCGATTTTCCTGAAGTATCTTCTGACTCAGATGCAACGTGAGACATCTTGCAATATGTAAGAGAAAAAACAACATATAAAGCAAAATTGATCAAATTCCTTAAATGACAGTTTCAGGAATGGGAAAAAATGCCAGTGAACAAGTTTCTAGCAACCAGAAGCAATAAATAATGAGACTTAAATAATGTGGAGACAAAAGCGACGCCCATATTTTTTTAGCGCCAAATAAGACGCCCACATTATTTGGCGCCTAAATACTTTTGGCGCCAAAAATGACGCCACGTCCGGCTGTCTGAAAATAAGGAATGTTGAACATCCTGAGTCAAGGCAAATAAATGTTTGAATACATATATTTAGAACTTTATTAAAAAAGTGCCCAACCATAGCTTAGAGTGTCACAGAAAATAAAACTTACTTACCCCAGGACACTCATCTACATGTTTTTAGAAAGCCAAACCAGTACTGAAACGAAAATCAGCAGAGGTAATGGTATATTTATAAGAGTATATCGTCGATCTGAAAAGGGAGGTAAGAGATGAATCTCTACGACCGATAACAGAGAACCTATGAAATAGACCCCGTAGAAGGAGATCATTGAATTCAAACAGGCAATACTCTCCTCACATCCCTCTGACATTCACTGCACGCTGAGAGGAAAACCGGGCTCCAACCTGCTGCAGAGCGCATATCAACGTAGAATCTAGCACAAACTTACTTCACCACCTCCATAGGAGGCAAAGTTTGTAAAACTGAATTGTGGGTGTGGTGAGGGGTGTATTTATAGGCATTTTAAGGTTTGGGAAACTTTGCCCCTCCTGGTAGGAATGTATATCCCATACGTCACTAGCTCATGGACTCTTCCTAATTACATGAAAGAAAAGCTGTTTGTGAATTTCAAGTTGCCTGCATTGAGGGGGGTCTGAGATCTTTTGATACCCAACAAAGGGCCTGTACCAAGGGCGCTTTGAGAATATGTGAGTCCAGTGTCACCCATGCTTTGTGCTCTTGTGTATTATGCCAGTCCAATATTCTTTGCAGTGTCACTGCCTGATAATATTCTTCAATCTTAGGTAATCCTAATCCCCCACTTGTGGTCGGTCTATGCATCGTGTTTCTGTTAATTCTTGGTCTGCACCTACCCCGTATAAATGTATTAAGACATTTCTGAAGTCTATTCATGTACCATTGGGAATTATGAAGTGGTATAGTTTGTAAAATATACAAGATTCTATGCAATGTGGTCATTTTTATGGCCTGAATCCTCCCCCACCATGACAAAGGTTTGTTCGACCACGTCTTGAGGTCGCGTTGTGTATTAAGAGGCAGTGTGTGGTAGTTTTTCTCAAAAAGTGTTGTCTGGTTAGGAGATAAGTGAATACCCAAGTATTTTATAAAGTCTGTTTTTAACCTAAGCAGGCATATCAGCGACAGAGATTTAAATTTGACATTTGGCACAGTAATATTTAAAATTTCGGACTTTTGTTTATTAACTAAGAAGTTGGCGTAACTTCCAAACCTGTCTAGTTCTAAGAGTATTTCTGGGATAGATGTTGAGGGGGACGATATCGTGAATAGTACGTCATCAGCGTACATAGCAACTTTGTAGTCTTGTTGACCAATTGCTACCCCTTTAATATTTTGGTTTCTGCATACACGAGACGCATAAACTTCCTGCTGATAAAATCCCGTTTACTTTAACTTTATCACTTGGGTGGCTATACAAACTAAAAATTATTTTTATTATTTTCGGGCCGAATCCTATATTTTTTAATGTTAATTTTAAAAATTACCAATCAGTCCGATCAAATGCTTTTTCAGCATCAATAGCCATTAGCACTGACTCAATGTTGTGATGTTCAGCATATTCATTGAGTGTTAGGGCTCTAAGGGTATTGTCCCTTGCCTCTCGGCCGGGAACAAAGCCCACCTGATCGGTGTGTATAATGTCTTTAAGGACTGGGTTCAATCGGTTCACTAAGATTTTTCCCAATAACTTTATATCGGTGTTAAGGAGTGAGATCGGGCGATAACTAGCTGGTTCGTCTTGTGGTTTGTCAGGCTTTAAAAGCACAGATATATGTGCGGTTAGGGATTCCCTAGGTAACTGTATGTCTCCGTCTAGAGCATTAAAATGTTTCAGTAAGTGTGGAGCTAGTATGTTTCTAAATGTCTTGTAATATAGGTTTGTTAGGCCATAGGGACCGGGGCTTTTCCCCACAGGGAGGTCTTTAATAGCTTTTAATATCTCTGCTAGAGTTATAGGTCTCTCTAAATCTGATGTTTGTGTTTGTGATAATTTGTTCAAATTAGCCGACTCTATATACTCTATCATTTGTTGCGTGTGTGTTATGGTGGAGTTAGTGGTTAAGTTATATAGTTGGTGGTAAAAGTTTTGGAAATGGGCGGCTATGGCCTTACTATCCGGAATATGTTCTCCCGGTTGCGTTTTTATTCTGTGAATATGCGTGAGGGAACTTCTATCCCTCAAAGTATTCGCAAGTATTCTGCCTGGACGATTACCCTCATAGAAATATTTCTTTCGAAGTTGTAAAGCTTTCCTCTGGGCCTCTGAATAAAGAAGTGTTTTAAGTTCGTTTCTAGTGGTTGTTAGAGCTTGAAGAATGGTGTAATTTGAAGGGGAGCCTTTGTGCTGTATCTCTAGCGCGTGTATTTTCATAGTTAGATAGTTTAAATGGGTATCATATTGTTTCTTGAGCCGTGCCTTAAGTTTGATACACTCTCCTCGGAAAACTGTTTTGTGAGCTTCCCAAATGTGAAGGGGTTGTGTTTCTGGAATTGCATTGAAGTTAAAGTATTCAGTCAGAGTGGACGTCAGAGTTTGTGCTGTTGGTGGATGGTGTAAAAGATATGCATCTAATCTCCAAATAAAAGGGTGTATTGGGGTGTCCGGCCAATTCATTTTCAAGCTTATCATAGAGTGGTCTGACCATGCCGTCGGAGTAATGTCTGTATCTATCATTAGGGAAAGGCTGGCTTGATCTAAATAGAAATGGTCTATTCTGGAGTACATTGCCCACGGGTGAGAGTAAAATGTGTAATTACGCTGTGTAGGGTGTTGCGCTCTCCACGTGTCAACTAATCCCGAGTGTTTGATGCAGTTAAATACTGAGTTAGGAGTGCGCTGTGTATTTGTAGAAGTCGAATCTAAGATAGGGTCTAAAGTAGTGTTAAGCCCCCCCCCCCCCATTATTACCGTGCCTTTGCACGCTTCCTGTATCATCGCTCTTAATTTGTTAAAGAATCTATTTTTATGTGAACTGGGGGCATATATATTTACTAACGTGATGGGTCTGTTGTGAACGAGGCCTACTAATATAAGGATTCTACCCTCGTTGTCTGACGAGGTGTGAAGGAGTTTAAATGGCAGGGAACGGTGAATGAGAATCCCTACTCCATTTTATTTTTTTTCGTGGGAGTTATAAAAGCTAAGTGGGAAGTTTTTATTATGAAATTTAGGTTCGTTCGTCTTGGAGAAGTGAGTCTCCTGTACAAACACTATTGAACTTTTTTGCTTGGTGAACCAATGTAAAGCTACAGACCTCTTCGTGGGAGAGTTGAGGCCCTTAGCGTTTTGCAGGGATAGGCATGGGCCAAGGCTGTGGTGGACATTTTCCAAAGTACAGACGTTAGTGAAGGACACCAAGGTACATTTCAAATTAAAAACATCAAAAAACACTCTCTTTACAGAGAGGGTACTGGAAACATGGTGGAATAGCCATCCAGTAGAAGTGGTAGAGACAGTTAAGTAGTTTAAACATGAATGGGATAGGCATAAGGTTATGCTAGATTTAAGATAAGGCCAGGAACTAATGAAAGTATTCAGAAAATTGGGCAGACTAGATAGGCCGAATGGTTCCTATCTGCCGACATATTCTATGTTTCTATAAGTCAGGAGACGAGCGACACTTTGCTGTCAAATGGGCTGCACGTTGGACGGGCTGCACGTTGGACACCCCTGGTCTAGTTCCACAAGTAAAAATTAGTAATCTAATCAAACAAGTTTAAAATAATATTTATATAAAGACTGCTTGTGGTATTACCTTTTTTTGTTTGTTTTTTTGTTATATTGAGAGCCTGCAACAGTACTCCTGACCAAACCCACCCACCTTGATGTTAATTGCATGATCATCATGGTTGGTTACGTAAGGTTTGTCAGAGTAGGCAGTAGTCTTCTACACGCAGACACCAGCACCACGCTGCCGCACAGATCAATGAATTGGGATGGGTCATGACTCACTGTTAGTTGACTGTGGCAGCTTGCTTCTTCCTTCACTTTCCTGCTACTAAGCATGGCGCCGCTTGGGTCAAGGAGGAGTGAGGACCAGCATTTATCTGTCCTATTCCTCCCTTCCCTTCGCAAAACGGGTGGTGGACACTGCAAGGGCCAGTCACGGACACCAGTGTCCGTGTACGGACACCTTGCCTATCCCTGGCGTTTTGTGAGGTTAGTAACATTGCTCTATGTGCCATATTTGTGCCTTGTCCTATGTTGTGTTATTAGGCTTTGTTTTGTGGTTCTTACCGTGGGTTGCTGCCATGGGTTACCAAGAGGATCTGCCATTGTAGTGTATTGTGGGTACCTTAGAGAACGAAGAGATGTGCCAGAATTACTGTCACTTAGCTGCCTAAACCTGAGAATCAACCTGAGCTTCATGAGGATACTGAAACTGAACAATGAACAATCAAATAAACAATTTAACAAACAATAAACAAGTTTAACTAACATTTCTAAGCTCAGGAGTAGGAGGCTTACTCCGGCTCCCGATAGTGGGATGAGGGAGCCTCTCAAGGTGGTTCTGCAGTACGAGTTTGTGAGGTGTGGGACACCGGGGAGGTTGTTTTATGTTTCCTGCCGACAGTGGTCCATTTCTGGCGTTGTAGTTTTGACATAGAGGGTTCTGTAGTTGAAGTTTATTCCATTGTATCCAAAGTTTGGGGGATTTGCTTCGGTGGAGGGATGTTCAGCTGTGAGCAAAAAGAGGGCAGGTCTTCCAAATCCTTGAATACAATTTCCTTGTTTTCCTTGATCACTCTGATGGCAAATGGAAACCCCCAGCGATAAGGGATATTGTGTTCCTTTAAGTGAATTGTGAGGAATTTGACATCTCTCCGTCTTGAGAGGGTTAATGGGCTTAAATCCGCAAAGATCTGGATATTATCCCCTTCCTTGTGGATTGGGGCTTTCTTCCTAGCCGCTGCTAGCAATCTTTCTTTGTCTTTAAAGTTGTGGCAGCGGAGTATGACATCCCGTGGAGGTGCTTTGGCTGAGGGTCTATGTTTCAGGGCTCTGTGCATTCTGTCAATGGATATGTTGGTGCTTTCTTTGTTGTCTAGAAGAAAGTCAAAGAGGTCCTGTATGTATTGTGGTAGGGCGGTAGCTAGAATATTCTCAGAGATCCCTCTTATCCTTAAATTTTGACGCCGACCGCGGTTGTCTAAGTCTTCAATTTGCATTTGCATTTGCATTAGTCTAATTTCCCTGCTTTGGTGTTGGAGCTGCATACTATGCAGATTGATTGGTTCAGAGATTTCCTCTGCATGCTCTTCCAATTGAAGCACTCTATTTCCCAAATCTACATCTTTTTTAACTTCTGTTAGGCTTTCTTTTATAAGTTGGCTGACTTGGTTCATGAAGGATGCAAAGTCCTCTTTTGTTGGGAGAGATTGTAAATCTGCCCTAGTGATGGGGAGGTTAGGATCTGACGATGTGGCATCAGTATCTTCTTGTGTGTCACTGCTAGATTGTAGTGAACTGAGTAAAGTAGAAGCAGCTGTATCCGCAGCTCTGAAATATGAATTTAGTTTAGTGGCAATTGTTCTAGCTGCCTTGCCAACTTTATCCCCCTTGGGGGTTGTTTAGATGCCATTTATACAAAGCACCCTGCTGGGTAAAGAAAGTAACCAGTGTTAATGGCACCTATTAGTAGGTTTATGCACTGCACAGTATGCTGTTACTGGTAAAGGAGACGTTAAAGGAGGATGCAGCTGAGTGTCATTTGTTATTTCAGCCCTCTTAACATGTAAAGGAAAGTGCTGACCCTCAGTGAGGTGTTTCAAGATTTGATTGTCTTCCCCCAGTATTGGACCCACTAGGACTGGCCCCCTCTTCTGATAGCTAATGTCCGTTTATATATCTGTCTGGTATTGATTGAGTGTCTCTTATGCTCACCCCTTTGCCGGTTTTATCAGCAGCGTGAGTTGCGACAGGTAGGCCTTAGGCTTCTGATCCTCCTTGTTGCTTTGCATACGCTGTAGTCGGCCTCTGGATATCATCTGATTGTAGGCTTATATTACTATTCAAAATCTCCTTCTGAATAGACCAGACATGAATCTTCTATTCACGATGCAATACTTCGGTCTATGCGTTCCGTAGCGACCCTTGCATGTCTTCCTTGTTGTACTATGCTGCAATCTCAGGGGTTTAAAATGGCGCCACCTCGCATTTTCTGATGCGCACTTTATAGCTCAGATGTTGCTGTCAGGAACCTCAGGAGGCATCCGGTTTCTCCGATATGCGTGCTCTGGGTATTCAGCAACAAGTAGATGTTAGGCTAGCACTCTTCACCTTATCTCTTTGCCCTTCTTTTTAACATCATGGGGAATGCCACATGGAGCTTTACAATTTTGCAGCCCCGATTGCAGACACTTTTAATTAAAATTGTCCCCATTGTTTCATATGACACCATTGCAGCAGAGCCTCCAGCTCAAGTGGAACATCCACTCCCTAGGCTTGTCTCATAGATAACAGATAAAACATATTCTTTATGATATTACATATGAAGAGTCTGTTAATAAGGAATTTAAACGCTTAAGAAGGCATATGATTAAACCTTAAAGTGCTTAGAATGTAGCATAGTAGCCTATCTAGGTTTAGCTTCCAACAAAGAATAACGAGAGCAAAGCAAATTTGTTGATAAAAGTAATTCAGAAAGTTGTTTAAAATTGCTTTTAACCTTCATCTCCACCGCAGAACATGCTTGGATCTGAGATTTCATTGCAGAAAATGCAGCATGTCTACAGAAAGAATTAAACACATGCAGGGACTGTTAACACTTTTGCTTTGCAGCACTGCAATTCCTCCCATCTCTCTCTTTATTTTTTTTCTTGATCTCGTAGGAGAAGGTTGAGCATAGAGGTGGTTTAGCTACTTGCTTATGGATTTAATTTGGAAGCTCAGACCAATGTGAGACCCAGAGTCCCTGGGAATTATCATTCACATAGAAGACAGACGAGAAGCTTCACAGCAGCTGATTGATACAGGGACAAAGGAATACCCTGCATCTCCCTATGGGACTTTAGCCATAACTACCCTCAGGTGTTGCAGGGACTCGTCCTTAGCCTCCCCCTGAGGGACAGAGGTATTTCGTATGACAATCCTCTGCTGTACCCGATAACTGCACTGGATGGACTCTACTCCATACTGCTACAGCTGCATTTACAAGGATTTTACATTCCTGGTAAACCAATGGAGGGGTGTTACTTAAGATATGTGACTTGATATAGCACACACACAGCCCAGAGGCTATTTGTAGGTACAGCATACCCAGGGGTCTTAACTTGCCCTCCTCATGACACACGTTTTTCTCTTTTTCAGGTCCCTACCTGCCCTATCCTTATCAGGCATATAGCCAGGTGAGACTGATGCCCTTTACAGCCATCTGGCAGCTCTGGGGACACACTAAGGGGACTTTATTAAAAATGTGTGCTTGGCCCTTTAAGAAAACAGTTCAGTAGAGAAGAATCCGGTTAGGCAGGGGAGCATGATTTTATAAGAATGTGTTTTAAATGCTTGGTGCAGACTTATTTTTCTTGGGGATTCAAAGTTATTTTAATTCAGTCCCTGCAGCACCGTCTTTTCTTCCGGCAGTAGACCTGCCCCCTCAGCATTCCCAGGTTTTCTCCTCAGACCACTACTCCAGCCATTAAATTTACTTCAAGAGTGTTGGGCACAGCTTCACAGTACATGATTAGTGTTTTCTATACCCAGGAGGGGGTGAGTACCTTTACAGAAGCTGTCAAGGGGGTACATTGGGGCAACATCAGTCTGCATAGGAGCTGTAGATTAATATTTGTTTATGAGGGGAGTTTAAGCATACCTGTTTTTTCTATACTATATTTTATGTAAGGTGTCATTGCATACTTAATGGAATAAAATGACTCTATCCCCACTGATATGTCTATAGCAGAGTCAGTTACTGAAGTTCCTCTTCCCATGTTTGTATGCTTATTTTGCAAAACTGTTCCAGTATGTCAGGTCAATCAAATCTTATGCAAAGGCAAACCAGCTGCAACCGTACACTTGCCATAGGGAACTTTGTCCTGTACTTGTCATTCATGGGGAGACTACTGATTTTTCTCATTAATTTAAAATTAGCATGTACAAAATAGTCTCCTGTGAATAACATAATTATTTACATGTAAAAAATAGTGACATATTGTTTGGTGGCTATCTCCAAACCAAGTAAGCATAAGTGTAAATCTGGGGATTTAACTCAGTCTCATGCGGTAAATGTGCAAAATTTTTACCCTTAACCCCAAATTCCTGCTCTCTTACAGAGCTCTGACTCTAAGGATGCAAACATATCTAGTTCAGATGGGGAAGTGTCATCTGATGAACAGGACCCTGTTCCTTATTCCAAATATGACAATGCCTTTAGATTTATAGTGGAGCATATTTGTAATTTATTGCATGAGGTTTTAAATTTCTGAGGAAAAACCTGCTAAAAAATAAATAAAAAAATAAGCTCCATCAAGAATCCCACAAGTATTTCAGGTTCCTGATTTAGTCTCTGACTATATAGCCAAGGGATGGAAAAAAGCAGGCAGTGCCTTTTGCTCCTTCCACAAGATTTAAGAAATTGTATCTCATTCCAGAGCAGAATGTGAAAGTGAGAAACAATTCTATGGTTGATGGGACTATTTCCACCCTTGCCAAACGTATGACTATTCCTATGGAGGATAGTACTTTGTTTATTGATCCCATGGACCGCAAACTGGAGTCTTTCTTAAGAAAGCTTTTTCTCCATAATGGTCTTTTACTTAGATCAACAGTTTCTCTCAGCTGTTTGGCTGTTGCAGGAACACTCTGGGGTGATTCCTTAGCCAAAATGGTGGCTGAAAACTCCTCTACTGAGGATTTACAAACTGCATTAAGGTCCTAAAATGTCTCAAGCTTTTATGTGTGATGCTGTGATGTACATCATCAAATCTCAAGAATATGTCCATGGTGGTGCTGGCAAGAAGAGCCTTATGGTTAAAACCTTGGTTAGCAGACATGATATCATAGATTGATGACACTTTCCTTCCAAGGGAAGAATCTATTCGCCTCGGACTTGGACTCTTTTATTAAGACGGTTACTGGTGGGAAAGGAGCTTACCTTTCTCAAGATAAAAAAAATCCATAAGAACACCAAACGTCTTCTTCTGCTCAGAAGTCTGAACGCTTCAAGCCCGCCTGGTTCTTCATGAGCAAAGAACAAGCAATCCAAGAACTCCAACACCATTGCTAAATCTGCATGAAGGTGTGGCCCCCAGGCTAGATTCTATTCTGGTAAGGGGCAGACTGAGTCTCTTTCAGAGGGCCTGGTTCCCGGTCAGTCCAGGACACCTGGATTTAAAGCATAATTTCCCAGGGCTACAGGAAAGGCTTTCAATCCAGGCCTCCTTGAGGATGATTCCTTCTGTCTCATGTCCCCAAAATACTGTCAAAGGTGCCTGCCTTTCTATAATGTGTTCAGGAATTATAAAAAAAATGGGGGTAATTATCCCAGTACCTTTGTCGCAACAGGATCAAGGGTTTTACTCCAATCTGTTCATTGTCCCAATAAAATAAGGGGCTTACAGACATGTCTAAGATCTGAAAACACTAAACATTTTTGCCAGGATTCCCACTTTCAAGATGGAAACAATTCACACAATTTTACCCTTAATTAAACAGGGTCAGTTTATGACTACTATATACTTCAAGGATGCATACCTACTCAAACCTATCCACAGGGATCACTATCAGTTCCTGAGGTTTGCATATATGGACAAACACTACTAGTTTTTCGCTCCTCCGTTTGGTCTGGCTACAGATCCACACATCATTACAAAGGTGTTGGGTGCACTGTTAGCAGTGATCAGAGCTCAGGGTATTTCAATTGCACCATATCTAGACGACATACTAGCACAAGCACCTTCCCTGTCACTAGCTATCACTCATACTTGCAAGCTTCTGTTGTTTCTACAAGACCACGGTTGGAAAATCAATGTTCCAAAAATCTCATTATATCCTGCTACAAGGGTAACATTTCTCGGAGTCATAATATATTAAGTCCTTATGCGTTTACATTTAGACACTAATCAGCAAGCGCTACCCAGGTGCTGAACCAAAAATGGGTCATCTCCCAAGTTTACATTCTTGCTTTTTCAAATAAAGATACCAAGAGAACGAAGAAAAATTCATAATAGGAGTAAATTATAAAGTTGCTTCAAATTTCAAGTTCTATCTAAATCATAAAGTTTAATTTTGACTAGACTATCCCTTTAAGGTATTCATCACCTTGTCAGAAAAACCTCTTTGAGACAGTACTTGTGTTAGGGTGCCAGGACTTAGACTGAGGCGAGAAGTGCAAAAATAATCACACCTTTATAATAAAGAGTCCACAAGTCAAATAACAAGCCAGGAATCAAAACCAGAGCTGGTAGTCAGACGAGCCGAGTCAGGAACAAGCCAGAGATCAGGAACCAGGAGGGATTCCTGATCTCTGGCTCTGAGACAACGCAAGGGCAAAGCATACTGAACAGAGGCCCTTTAAATAATAAGTGATGACATCACAATTTTGAGACTGCATTCTGTCTCACACGGATGATGTACATCAGTCTGGCCATAAAAGGAAGTGCAGGAAATGAGCAGCATCACACAGTATGCACCAGAGTCAGCAAGAGAGGTGAGTAAAATGGCTGCCAGCAGCACATGGCAAACAAATCAGGGAAAAAACACTGACAGTACCCTCCCCTCAACGACCCCTCCCTCACGGGAGGACAAAAGGCTTATTGGGGAAACGGGCATGGAAGGCACGGAGGAGGGCGAGAGTATGACTATCAGAGGAGGGAACCCATGAACGCTTCTCCGGACCGTAGCCCCTCCAGTGAACCAAACACTGTACGCGGCCCCTGGGCATACGAGAGTCAATAATGCTGCTGACCTCATACTCCTCATGATTGTCAACAAAGATAGGACGGGGACGAGGCAACACAGTGGTGAAACCATTGGTTTGTAATCGGTTTAAGAGGGAAACATAAAAAACATTGGAGATGCGCATTGCAGGAGGAAGGTCAAGAGCGTAGGCCACAGGATTGACCCGTCAGAGTAATCAAAAAGGACCAACATAATGGGGAGCCAGTTTATTGGAAGGCACGCAAAGGTTCAAGTTGCGGGAGGACAGCAAAACTCTCTCACCAACCTGGTAGGAAGGTGCGGGCAGATGCCTATGATCAGCCTGGAACTTTTGGAGCTGCATAGAATGATGAAGGCAATCCTGAATCTGCACCCACGTGAAACGGAGTTGCCGGAGATGCTCCTCCAAAGCCGGAATACCCTGAGATATGAATGAATCGGGCAACAAGGATGTTTGAAACCCATAATTTGCCATGAACGGGGATAACTTGGAGGAAGCATTAATAGCACTATTACGAGCAAACTCTGTCCAAGGTAACAGTTCATACCAATAATTGTGGTGATCTGAGACATAGCAACGGAGGAACTGTTCCAGAGCTTGATTAGACCGTTCCGCAGGAGAAGGAAAGCTGGATCCCCATTTGAGCACAAAAGGAACGCCAAAATCTGGAGACAAACTGGCTACCCCTGTCCAACACTATCTCCTTGGGTAACCCATGTAAACGGAAGACCTCCCAGGCAAAAATTGAAGCAAGTTCCTGAGCGGTAGGCAACTTCTTCAAGGGACTGCAATGTGACATTTAGAAAAACGGTCAACCATCATAAGGATAACAGTATTGCCATTGGAAACAGGGAGCTCGACAATGAAGTCCATGGAAAGATGTGTCCAAGGACGCTCACCATTAGCAATAGGTTGAAGAAGACCCACAGGAAGACGTTGAGGAGTCTTATTCTGTGCACAAACTGAGCAGGAGGCAACATACGCAGCTACATCAGAATGAAGACCTGGCCACCAGAATTGTCGAGTGACAGACCAAATCATTTGGTTCTTGCCTGGGTGACCTGCGGCTTTAGGATAGTGGTAAGTGTGCAAAAGTTTAGTTCGAAGATTATCAGGAACAAAACACTTACCACTAGGTTTCTCAGGAGGTGCATTGGTTTGTGCAGCCAGGATCTCCTCCCCCAAGGGAGAAGTCAAATTAGTACGTAGGGTAGCCAAAATATGGTCAGGAGGTATAACAGGAGTAGGTACAGACTCCTCCTTGGAAAGAGGCGAAAATTGTCGAGAGAGGGCATCAGCCCTAACATTCTTACTACCGAGACAAAAATAACGCCCATCTGGCCTGTCGGGGCGACAAATGTTTTGCTTCAGATAGATAAGTTAAATTCTTGTGGTTAGTCAGAATGAGCACTGGCACGCTAGTACCCTCGAAAAGATGCCTACATTCCTTGAGTGCCAAAATTATGGCCAGTAATTCCCTGTCGCCAATATCATAATTGCACTCCGCTGGAGACAATTTCTTAGAGAAGAAACCACACGGATGCAAGGAACCGTCAGGCGTAGGACGTTGAGACAAGAGGGCACCTACTCCATTCTCAGATGCATCAACCTCAAGAACGAAAGGCAGGATAGGGTTAGGATGAGCCAGAACTGGAGCGGCAGCAAAGCAGTCTTAAGACTATCAAAGACCTTAATGGCAATAGGTAACTAATGGAGTGGATCATTCTCTTTACGGGTCATGTCTGTTATAGGTTTGACCAAGGAAGAAAAGTTTTTAATAAACTTTCTATAGTAATTGGTGAACCCCAAAAAACGTTGAATAGACCGAAGACCAACTGGGCGAGGCCACTGCAGATAACTTGTCAGGATCTATGGAGAATCCTGCAACGGAGATAAAATAACCTAGGAAGGTTACTTGAGTCTGATGGAACTTACATTTCTCGAGTTTACAAAAAAGGCCGTTCTCACGTAGTCTCTTATGAACCCGTGTAACATCAGAACGATGAGCCTCAAGTGTGGGTGAGTGTATGAGGATGTTGTCTAAGTACACCACAACACACTGTTGAAACATATCTCGTAGGACATCATTAATAAATTCCTGGAAAACAGCAGGAACATTACATAGGCCAAAGATACTCATAATGCCCACTCCTGGTGTTAAATGCTGTTTACCATTCGTGGTCCTCCTCTCAAATCAAGTTTAGTAAAGACCGTAGCTCCCTTGAGGCGGTCAAAGAGTTCCGTAATGAGCGGAATAGGGTAAGCATTCTTAATGGTAAGACGATTAAGACCCCTATAATTGATGCATGGTCTTAACTCGCCACCCTTTTTCTTCACAAAGAAGAAGCCAGCCCCTACAGGAGAGCAGGATTTGCGGATGATCCCCCACCACAGAGCATCGGCAACATACTCCTCCATAGCACAATTCTCCGCAACAGACAGAGAGTAAACCCGGCCCCGAGGAGGAATGGCTCCGGGTTGCAGGTCTATGGCACAATCGTAAGACCGGTGAGGAGGCAACGTACTGGCACGCACCTTGTCAAAAACGTCTAGGAACTCTCGGTACTCCTCTGGCAATTGAGATACCAAAGAAGTGCACAAGACTTTAACTGGTTTCCGAAGACAAGTGGAAATACATTGCGGAGACCACAACAAAATTTCGAACCTGCGCCAGTCGAGACTGGGATTGTGCTTTTGGAGCCAGGGATAACCCAGAACAACCGGAAAATGCGGAGAGTTTATCACCTAGAACTGGAAGGTTTCAAAATGGAGAGCCCCAACAGCCATGGATAACGGAGCAGTTTCGTGAGTAACGAGTGCGGGCTGAAGGGGCCTGCCATCAATGGCCTCAATAGCAAGTGGAACGGACCAAGGCAAAACAGGAATGGAGTGCTTTGATACAAAAGCACTGTCAATGAAATAGCCCACAGCACCGGAGTCAACAAGAGCCTGGGTGACTATGGAGGAGTCCACCCAGGAAAGGACAACTGTGACCAAAGGTTTCTCCTTTAGCGGTTCCGGGGACAAGGATAAACCACCCAAGGTCTGCCCCCGTCAGGACCTTAGGTGTGAGCGTTTCCTGGCCGTGTAGGACAAGACCCTCCCTCCTCCTAAAGGCATTCTCCGCCGCGGAGAGACGCGTGAATCCCAACTGCATCGGCTCAGCAGTACCTGATGACTCGGGACCAGGAGGCATGAGAGGAGAGGGAGGCATAGGTGGGAATGAACACGTAGGAGACAACTGAACATGAGACTTCCGCAAGCGCTCCTTGAAAGAGGGCCTCTCTCTGAGTCTGATGTCAATTAGGATAAAAACAGACACCAATGCCTCGAGATCTTCTGGTAAATCTCTGGCAGCAACTTCGTCTTCAATCGCATCAGAGAGCCCATGAAAGAAGGCGGCAATAAGGGCTTCATTTTTCCAACCTACCTCTGCGGCAAGCGTTCGGAACTCAATGGCATACTGAGCAACAGATCTTGTACCTTGCTGAATGGACATGAGTCGTTTAGCAGCAGAGGAGGAGTGAGCTGGAACATCAAATACCCTTCGAAAGGAGGCCACAAATTCAGGGTTATTTGAAATCACAGGTTTATTAGTCTCCCACAAGCGATTAGCTCAGGCAAGAGCTGTGTCAGAGAGTAACGAGATGAGAAATCCCACCTTAGCTCTGTCAGAGGGAAACGCCTGAGGTAACATCTCAAAGTAAATGCCCACCTGGTTCAAAAACCTTCTGCACTGATTAGGATCGCCTCCATATCGCTGAGGTAGAGGTGCAGAACCGGACATGCTCCTGGTAGGACTAGGTGCAGCAGCGGAAACAGGAGCAGCCATAACTTGCGGGACACTTTGGTCCAAATGTGCAGTGCGAGTCAGCAGGGTTTGCAGGACTAGTGCAAATTGATCCAAGCGGTGATCCTGTTCATCCATCCTGGAAATTATGGCAGGTAAAGGTGGATTATTATCACCATCAGGATTCATGGCTTTTGCGTAATGTCAGGGTGCCAGGAATCAGACTGAGACGAGAAGTGCAAAAATAATCACACCTTTATTAATAGCAAAAATAATAAAAAGTCCACAAGTCAAATAACAAGCCAGGAATCAAAACCAGAGCTGGTAGTCAGACAAGCCGAGTCAGGAGCCAAAGCGAATAGTCAGACGAGACGGAATCAGGAACAAGGAGAACAGCAGAGTCAGGAACAAGCCAGAGATCAGGAACCAGGAGGGATGTCAGACAGCCAGGTAATACACAGGAGCTCTCACAAACAGGTCTGAGACAACGCAAGGGCAAAGCATACTGAACAGAGGCCCTTTAAATAATAAGTGATGACATCACAATTCTGAGACTGCATCCTGTCTCACATGGATGATGTACACCAGTCTGGCCATAAAAGGAAGTGCAGGAAATGAGCAGCATCACACAGTGTGCACCAGAGTCAGCAAGAGAGGTGAGTAAAATGGCTGCCATCAGCACATGGCAAACAAAGCAGCGAAAAAACCCTGACAACTTGGCGATTCATTTCTTGAGGTCATGATGAAAGAAATGTCCTTAAGAGAGATCTTTCCTGAGAGGAAGATGCCAAGGTGGGAATGAGGACATTTTAATCAGGTCTGCATACCAAGTCCTGCGAGGCCACCCCGGCACAATCAGAATTGCTGATGCATGTTTCTTTTTTAGTTTGGCTAGTAGCATGGGTAGCAACACAAGCAGAGAAAAACTATAAATTAGATTCAAAGACCAAGGAACCACTCCGCCTGAGGATTTCGAGACCTGGCACAATAACATTGAAGCTTGTCGTTCAACTTAGAAGCCATAAAGTCTAACTCTGGTAGACCCCACCTTCTCCTTATCTGGTGAAATATATCCTGGTTTAGAGACCATTTTCCCAGGTAAAGGTATTGTTTGACTTAGGAAGTCTGCCTCCTGATTGTTCTCATGAATAGCCGAGATCAGAAAATTAATGAAATTCTGCCCAAGTTAGAATGCAGGCCCCCTCCTTCAATGCTAAATAACTGGAAGTTCCTCCCTGGTGATTTATGTATGCCACTGCAGTATTGTTGTCTGATTTGAAAGATCACTACCTGAGCTTGGGCCAACGGTGAGTATGTTTATTAGTAACCCCACCTTCCTGTCCTCTCAGAGACCACTTTCCAACTCTACAGTCAGCTGGAATCTTTGTTAATCGCTGTCCAAACTGGACGAATGAAGGATACTCACTTACACTGTGCCTTTAAGCTTATTTCTCCTCCCCCTCTGAACCCTGCCTATAAATGTTATGTCTAGCTCCAACTCATTACTTGAATTATCGCAATCAAACTGGGGGCTTCCTTGAACACAGAGAACCCTAGCCTTCCTGTGATTATCTCTATTGCAATATTTTCCTGAACGCACCTCCCACTACTGATCATATCATCTCTTATCCGGACTGCTAACCTCCAGCATTCAGACCTTTAATCAGGTACTTTGTTTTTTTGTATTGAATTCTCAATTGAATGCCAGTCTGTTTCTCTGGGAGTCCGCAAGTACTTAAAAATAAAGCATCCACAACTAAAATCTCTAGTTGCATTCAGGAATTACTTGTCTCTATTTGCTGTGTGCTGGGTAAACATAAGATGGTCAGTTAATCATCTGCTACTCTCAGTACACCCAAATTAAATTGAATCAATCTGCTTGCTGCAACAAGCTGAGGAATTCAAAAGCCTGTCAGCTCTCTCAACACAGTGTCCCAAGTGGATATCTAAGCACAATTCAGCCTTCTCATGTCAGATGTTCAATTAAAGATATTATCTATATTTTTGCATTTATACCAATCATATTATGCTGAATAACGAGATTTATTATAATGCATCGATAGTATAAACATTTCAGTGCAGTTCCAATATACTGCTCTGATATTACTATCTGCTATAAATACAATATTGTCTGTTTCTGCAACATAGCTTTTATAGTCACATATAGGAACATTAATATTAAAGGAAATCACTAAACTGATGCGAGATTCAGTTTAAGTGTTGCAGCCACCAAGTTAAAGATTTAAAGAGATCCTTTGAGACAGATCTTCGTAGTCCCCATTTGTTTGTTGTAGCAGAGGTCGCAGATGAAACCTAGCAAAGTCAACTGCATACTGTATTCACCATTAGACTCACATTTTCCATGCACTTAACAACAAGCGGAATTAGATGAGGAAGAGAGCAGGCTTTCTGTAGTTTGAGTCTGCATTGATCCTTTAGATAGACACATTGACTCTATCAATGATGGATCCTAGAAAAGGAAACACGAACTTGAGGAATGAGGGTGCTCTTTGGTAGATTGATTGATTGTCCAACCTTAACTTCAAAGTAGTGCAAGGACCACTTGCGTTTGAGTCTCTATACGTTGAAGAAAAGGAGCCTGCACTAGAATGCCATCTAGATATGGAGCTACACATATTACCTGAGCTCGCACCACTGACAAAAGGGCTTCTAGTACTTTGGTAAACAATCTGGAAGTCGTGACTAGACAAATTGGAAGTGCCGCAAATTAATTATACCTGTTGAGGAAGACAAATCTGAGGAATATGACATGTATAGGGATATGTAGATAGGCATCCTTTTAAGTCTAGAAATAAATTGACCCACTTGCACTAAATGAAGTATAGTGTGAATAGGTTTATATCTTTAAGGTAGGAACTTTTAGAAATGTGTTCAATGGTTCTAAAGTACCTCTCTGACATTTGGAAATGGCTGATACCGCACTTCAATGAAGAGAAGCAGAAGCCTGACAAAATTTTAACTCTGGCACGCCAGCACTATTCAAGACCACTAACACAATCTGAATTATTATAAATAAAGTAAAATCCTGATAATAGTGCAGGGGGTGGGGGCAGTAATTGCTGCTGCAGTTGCTCTGATTGCACAAGAGATTGTTAAACACAGTGGAGCTAAATTTATAGAGAAAGTACTTAGAAAATATGCAAAATACACAAGTTCTCAAAATAAACCTAAACTGCAAATACAGTTGTGTGGTGCACTCTGTAGACCAGGGGATAGTTAGGCATGCCCACATTTCACCTGAGAGGCCTGTGATATCTTCACACTGGAAGATTTTTTACTGCCTGGGTAAAAACTCCCAGCTAGCCCTTTATCCTGTTTGAAGGCTCTCTGAGGAGAAAATAGGGTCTGAAGTAGGTAAGAGAATCACTTTCTTTGCCTCCTGCTAGTGGACAGGGAGTGTAATCCCAGGTGGTGATCTCGTGGGTGCTCACCATCTTGAAAGAAATATGGTGTTTGAAAATGTTGATATTTCTGCAATGAAAGACACATTTTTTTGTGTTTTTGGTGCATCATTGTCCACCTTTAGAGCTTCGGAAGTTTTGCTTATGACAAGTGAGCTTCTAAACCAGTATTACACGAATATGTTCTTTATGTTCATTTCAAACTTAAAATATATTGCTTTAACTTGATTTTTTTTTTCTTCCAACAAATTATTTTAACACATTTAAATATTGTCATTTCATCATTTTCCTATAAGGTCTGAAATAATTGTATTTGGAACACTGATGCTTTCAGGGCCTATAATCAAGATATTTGCATTTGAAGAGTAATGTGATACAGCTACAATTTTGCTTAGTTCTTTTGGTTTCCTTTATTAAAGAGTAATCTTAGGTGAGCTCAGGAGCATGCACGTGTCTAGCCATCTGGCAGAAGTGTTTGCAACATTTTATATAGAAATATTATAGATACATACAAACACTGCTGCCATAGACTGCTAAAGACACTTGTATGCTCATGAGCTTCTATCGGCCTACTCAGCTTTTCTCTTAAAGGGACATGAAACCCAAAAATGTTCTTTCATGATTCAGATAGAGAATACCATTTCAAGCAACTTTCCAATTTTAATGTGCTTCTTTCTCTTGTTATCCTTTGCTGAAATGTTTCTCTAGGCAAGTTCATGTGCAGCAGAGAACCTAGGTTCTAGCTGTTGATTGGTGGCTGCATATATAAATTGATTGTCATTGGCTCACCCATGTGTTCAGTTAGAAACCAATAGTGCATTGCTGCTCATTCAACAAAGCATACCAACAGAATAAAACAGATTAGATAATAGAAGTAAATTAGAAAGTTGTTTAAAATTGTATTCTCCATCTGAATCATGAAAGAACATTTTTGGGTTTCATGTCTCTTTAAGGGGCAGTAAAGTCAAAATAAAACTGTCATGATTCAGAAAGATAATTTTAGATAGATTTTAAACAACTTTCTAATGTATTTCTATTATCAAATTTGCTTTGTTCACTATATATCCTTAGTTAAGTGGGAGAAAACTGATTTATCATTAAGTATAAATGTATTTTTCTGTACAGAAGTATATTTCTTTAGGTGATGCTTTCTATGAATGTAATTGTTGTTTCCTTTATAGAATTCTAGAATGTATCTGATGGAGTCTGTGATTGACTGAATGATAAAAATGTGTTTGTCTTAGAGTACTCATTTTAAATACCTACAATTGAACATTTTGTTATAATTGTGTCACTATCCTTAAATGTATTATTGCACGTTTGTAACTTCCAATTTAGTTTTAATTATTTCAGTATTAATCTGCAGCAAGCGGTGTGCGTTTACAGAGCTTTTGTTTTTTAGAAAATAAATTAGCCTACCGTAAAAACAAACAATTTAAAGACTAATTTGTAAATCAGCAGAATAATGTGTTTTCTACAACAGTATGTTACATTTGTCTTTTGTTTGATGCTCTTTTCACTTTTGAAATCAGAATATGCTAGATCCTGTGTTTTTGGGCCATGCAAGATAAAAAAGGATTTTTACACACACCACAAATAAGATTAACTGACACTCACTCCTGGGGCAAATTGCATTAGACATTAAAAACATAAAATCTCTTCTTTAAGACAACAGAAGTTAATCCTCCATTTGTTGTTTGTATTGTTGGCTACAGTGTCCCTAGGTGAGAGTGCTAGCTAAGCTTTTCTGTGATTTAGTTGTACTGGATTTAGCACCCTCTCTGAGGAATTACCCAGCTTGTTATAAACGTGCTGCTCATATTATGGGATGTGGCCCCAGTAGAATCTGTAACTGCAGTCGAAATCCAGTTTGTTTTGTTTGTGTATGACAGGACTACTATTTTACACGTGCTGAAGCCATTTTAGATATATTTAAAATGTTTTTTGTTTTGATTCTTCATGTTTAGAATGCAAAAAGGGTTATCCTTTTGTCTGGTACTCCTGCCATGTCTAGACCTGCTGAGCTTTATACGCAGATAGCAGCTGTTCGCCCAACCTTCTTTCCTAGATTTCATGATTTTGGGATCCGATACTGTGATGCTAAACAGGTAAATCATTTTCATTAAATATAAAATAAAGCATATCCAAGGTGAAAGGCATTAGATTATTCTTTTCTGTTGTTTTCAGATGCCCTGGGGATGGGATTACTCAAGATCCTCCAATATGGGTGAACTAAAGCTGCTTCTGGAAGAGTCTGTTATGATCAGAAGGTTGAAGTCTGAAGTTTTGTCTCAACTACCAGCTAAACAGCGTAAGATGGTCGTAATTGCCCCTGAAGGCATTAATGCGAAGACAAAGGCAGCACTTGCAGCTGCTGCAAAGGAAATGACAAAAGGCTTTAAGAGTGTAAGTATGCAATAATTGTGTAGGTCATACAATCAGACTAATGTTCCTAATCCCAATTATCTATATATCTTAACATAATGTAGCGACCTTCTTGTGAAAGTGCAACAAACAAAGATCTGTATTTGCGCTGCGCATTTGTTTGCGTTTTGCACTTTCACACTAATATTTCAGGTTTCGAAAATAGACAAATGCTGCTGCCTGCGACCATGTTGTCTTCACAGACGTTGTCTCTGAATTGTTACTGATAGACAGAGAATCCGGGACAGTCTTTATCAAATGACAGTAGTCATGCTTAAAAAAAAGTAAATCTTCACTAGATTTCTCCAAAACATATCCTTTTTTATCAACTGAAGTTATCATTGAAGGGTTTAAAGTTCTCCCTGTTTCATTTGAGGTTTATGTGTAAGAGTTCAGCACAAACATACATTAAAGAGAGGGAAAAAAACAAACAACAAAAATAAATTCCATGTTGACTGGTGTATAATAAATATAGAGTAAAAACTTTTTATGAAAAACACAACTGTCCATTAAATTCTATACAGCAGCTCATCTTGATGAAATTTACACCCTTCTTTGCTTGGATGGAACCTGTCTGTTGGAATGAAAATGATTATAACTTCATATATACAACTCTGTATGAAACATATTATTCGCCCCCACAACTCTTTCAGCATAGGCTTTCTTTACTCTCCTATACTAGAATTTTATTTTCTTTCATATAGGTGTTGATAGTCCATGAGCTGACACTTATGGGATATACGTTCCTACCAGGAGGAGGCAAAGTTTCCCAAACCTCAACAGCCTATAAATACCCCTCCCACATACCTCAGTTTTAAACTGTGCCTCCTTAGGAGGTGGTTGAAGCATAATGATGTGCTTGATTTCTTCAGTGAAAAGTGCCTCAGAGCATATTGAAGCCCAGTCTCCCTCAGGATACAGTGCATGTCAGAGGGAAGTGAAGTGAGTACTGCCTCATGTCACCACATTTTCGCCTTACAGGAAATATTTTCATTGGCTCACTGTAATTCTGTCGCAGGGATTCATCTACTGCCGCCCTTTACAGATCAACGTTGTACTCCTATTCCATTACCTCTGCTGATATGTTTTAGTACTGGTTTGGCTGTCTATCAGTGGACAAGCGTCTAAGGGTAAGTATATTTATATTTCTTAATTTAAGACACTCTCAACTATGGATTGGGTACTTTAGTAAAGTTCTTCCTATGTGTGTATGTATGTATGAGTGTGTATATATATATATATGTCATAACCTCCGCTTCTTCGAGGCATATTTTTTATCTCAAGAACACTGTGATGCATTATTTTTAAAGATAGATGACGCGTCATTATTTTGCTCCGTTTAGTGTGCATTTTTTAGTCCTAATTTTTTCCGCTCATTTATGTTGTCATGTATGGATTTTTTATCACATACTAATGATGTTTCTATGTGTACAAATGCACCTACTGTTTCTCACTCACAGATGGATGCAGATGGTGTACCCCCAGCAATGAAAAATAATAATTTTATTTGTGATGCTGTATTTAATATCATGAAAATCAACATTAAAACTAAGTCCTTAGCTATTCCTACCAGAAGAGCTTTATGGCTTAAATCATGGAATGCTGATATGACATCTAAGACCAGATTACTATCTCTTTCCTTTTAAGGCAAGAATTTATTTGGATCACAATTAATTGGATTTTATTATATCCACTATTACTGGAGGTATGGTCGTGTTCCTTCCTCAAGACAAAAAGTCTAAGGGGATATTTAATGCTCCCAGCCATTTATGTTCCTTTCATCAGAACAGAGAGCAGAAAACAACCCCCTCTCCTAAAGCCTCTGGCTCAACCTGGAGACCTTCTTCAAATTGGAATAAATCTAAACAATTTAAGAAAGCTAATCCAGCCCCTACGTTCGCATGAAGGTGTGGCCCCGAACCCTTCTGGTAGGGGGCAGACTAAAACTTTTTCAAGATTTTTGGTCACAATCTGTCCAAAATCACTGGATTCAGACCATTATTTCTTAGGGATATCGAATTGGATTCAGAATAAGACATATGGGAAGATTTTTTTCTCACCCATATTCCAAGACACCTGATAAAAGCCCAAGCATTTCTGAAATGTGTTTCAGAACTGGAAAATATGGGAGTGATTGTCCCAGTTTCTTTACAGGAACAGGGGATGAGATTTTATTAAAATCTCTTCATTGTACCAAAGAAGGAAAATTCTTTCAGACCAATTCTGGATCTGAAAACTCTAAACAAATTTGTGAGAATTCCAGCTTTCAAGATGGAAACTATAAGGACTATTCTGCCCCTTGTTCAGCATGGTCACTTTAGGATTACAGGATGCTTACCTTCACATCCCAATCCACCCAGAACATTATCAATTTCTAAAGTTCTCTTTTCTGGAAAAGCATTACCAATTTGTTGCTCTCCCATTTGGTCTAGCAACAGCTCCAAGAATTTTTACAAAGGTTCTCATTGCCCTTTAATTTATTGTTACTAGCTCAATCTTTTCATTTAACAAAATCTCACACACATCAACTGTTGTTGTTTCTGCGAAAACATGGTTGGAGGATCAATTTACCAAAAAGTTTCTTGATTCCTCAGACAAAGGTCACCTTTTTTGGGTTTCCAGATAGATTCAGTGTCCATAACTCTTTCCCTAACAAAAAAGAGACGAATAAAATTGGGTTTAGCCTATTTAAACCTTCAGTCTCTATCATTCCCTTCAGTGGCTATGTGTACAGGGAGTGCAGAATTATTAGGCAAGTTGTATTTTTGAGGATTCATTTTATTATTGAACAACAACCATCTTCTCAATGAACCCAAAAAACTCATTAATATCAAAGCTGAATATTTTTGGAAGTAGTTTTTAGTTTGTTTTTAGTTTTAGCTATTTTAGGGGGATATCTGTGTGTGCAGGTGACTATTACCGTGCATAATTATTAGGCAACTTAACAAAAAACAAATATATACCCATTTCAATTATTTATTTTTACCAGTGAAACCAATATAACATCTCAACATTCACAAATATACATTTCTGACATTCAAAAACAAAACAAAAACAAATCAGTGACCAATATAGCCACCTTTCTTTGCAAGGACACTCAAAAGCCTGCCATCCATGGATTCTGTCAGTGTTTTGATCTGTTCACCATCAACATTGTGTGCAGCAGCAACCACAGCCTCCCAGACACTGTTCAGAGAGGTATACTGTTTTCCCTCCTTGTAAATCTCACATTTGATGATGGACCACAGGTTCTCAATGGGGTTCAGATCAGGTGAACAAGGAGGCCATGTCATTAGATTTTCTTCTTTTATACCCTTTCTTGCCAGCCACGCTGTGGAGTACATGGACGCGTGTGATGGAGCATTGTCCTGCATGAAAATCATGTTTTTCTTGAAGGATGCAGACTACTTCCTGTACCACTGCTTGAAGAAGGTGTCTTCCAGAAACTGGCAGTAGGACTGGGAGTTGAGCTTGACTCCATCCTCAACCCGAAAAGGCCCCACAAGCTCATCTTTGATGATACCAGCCCAAACCAGTACTCCACCTCCACCTTGCTGGCGTCTGAGTCGGACTGGAGCTCTCTGCCCTTTACCAATCCAGCCACGGGCCCATCCATCTGGCCCATCAAGACTCACTCTCATTTCATCAGTCCATAAAACCTTAGAAAAATCAGTCTTGAGATATTTCTTGGCCCAGTCTTGACGTTTCAGCTTGTGTGTCTTGATCAGTGGTGGTCGTCTTTCAGCCTTTCTTACCTTGGCCATGTCTCTGAGTATTGCACACCTTGTGCTTTTGGGCACTCCAGTGATGTTGCAGCTCTGAAATATGGCCAAACTGGTGGCAAGTGGCATCTTGGCAGCTGCACGCTTGACTTTTCTCAGTTCATGGGCAGTTATTTTGCGCCTTGGTTTTTCCACACGCTTCTTGCGACCCTGTTGACTATTTTGAATGAAACACTTGATTGTTCGATGATCACGCTTCAGAAGCTTTGCAATTTTAAGAGTGCTGCATCCCTCTGCAAGATATCTCACTATTTTTGACTTTTCTGAGCCTGTCAAGTCCTTCTTTTGACCCATTTTGCCAAAGGAAAGGAAGTTGCCTAATAATTATGCACACCTGATATAGGGTGTTGATGTCATTAGACCACACCCCTTCTCATTACAGAGATGCACATCACCTAATATGCTTAATTGGTAGTAGGCTTTCGAGCCTATACAGCTTGGAGTAAGACAACATGCATAAAGAGGATGATGTGGTCAAAATACTAATTTGCTTAATAATTCTGCACTCCCTGTATGGAAGTTCTAGGCCTCATGATTGCATCATCGGACGTGATCACTTTTGCTCGTTTTCATATGAGACCTCTTCAACTTTGCATGCTGCGCCAATGGTGCAAGGATTATACTCAAATATCACAACTGATATTCTTAAATCCCAATACACAACTTTCTCTGGCTTGGTGGTTAAACCACCACTCTATTCTCCAGGGGGCTTCCTTTGCTTGTCCTACCTAGTCTGTGATCCCACAGATGCAAGTCTTACAGGTTGGGGAGCTGTCTGAGGATCTTTAACAAAACAAGGAGTTTGGAATCCTTAGGAGGCAAGGTTACCAATCAATATCCTAGAACTCTGTGCTCTTTTCAGGGCCCTTTAGGCTTAGCCTCTTTTGAAGAAGGAGCCTTATATCCAGTTCCAGACAGACAATATCATGACAGTGGCTTATGTCAATCATCAAGGGGGAACTCAAAGTTCCCTGGCCATGATAAATGTATCCCAAATCCTTTTTTGGGCGGAAACCAATCCATGTCTCATCAATGCGGTTCACATCCCAGGGTAGACAACTGGGAGGCATATTATCGTCATCAGTCCCTACATCCAGGAGAGTGGTCTCTCCACCAAGATGTATTCTGTCTGATTGTACAATTTTGGGGCCTACTGGAAATAGATCTGATGGCCTCTCGTTTGAACAAGAAACTTTCCAGGAATCCTCAGGTGGAGGTGTTGGAGGCTCTAGCAGTCCTCTGGTTTTACAAACCTGCTTATATCTTCCCTCCTCTAGCCCTGCTTCCCATAGTGATTTGCAAAATCAAAATGGAACAGTCCTTTGTAATACAAATAGCCCTAGCATGGCCTCAAAGGATTTGGTATGCGGATCTGGTTGGAATGTTCAGTTGCCCACCGTGGGCTCTTCCTCTAAGGCCAGGCCTTCTTTCTCAAGGACCCTTTTTCCATCCAGATTTAAAGTCTCTAAACTTAATGGCATGGAAATTAAACCTTTAGTTCTTAGTCATAGAGGATTCGCTGACTCTGTGATTAACACTTTCATTCAGGCCTGCAAGCCTGTTTCTAGAAAGATCTATTACAAAATTTGGAAAACTTATATTTTGTGGTGTTCTACATATGATTATTCCTGGCATCCTTTTAGAATTCCAAGGGTTTTTCAGGAGGGTTTAGATAAAGGTTTGTCTGCCAGTACCTTGAAAGGAAAATTGTCTGCCCTTTCTGTAATTTTTCAAATGACAATTTCTAATCTTCCTGATATTCATTGTTTTGTTCAGGCTTTAAACCGGATTAATACTGGACAAAGTTGTGAAATCCCCACCGAAAAGTGTATACCAAAAAGCACACCACCGCATTGAACCACTGAAAGTAATACTGTATAAATTTATAATACGAATAGTAAAGGGCTATTAAAATATAACTTTTATTAAAGTGAAAGTCAATCCTAGCGTTTTAGAATTGCTAGGATTGACTACTGAAACAAATAAAGGGGACTTTCATTTATGAAGTATAAGATAATTCATGTAGAAAGCTCCTTTATTTGTTTCAACCGATCGCTGTTCTTAGCTGCTAACGAAGCCCACGGCAAAAAAATTTTTTGCGAATAGGTGACATTTTCACCTCTTAGCAAATAGCTGTACGGTAAATCCAGCTCCTAAGTGCGCAAGCCGGATTTACCGAAAGGCTATTTGCTAAAAGGTCAAAACGTCACCTCTCAAGCAAAACAGCGATCAGCCGTGGGCTTCCTTAGCGGCTCAGAATGGTGATCGGTTGAAACAAATAAAGGAGCTTTCTACATGAAGTATCTTATACTTTATGAATGAAAGTCCCCTTTATTTGTTTCAATAGTCAATCCTAGCTTTTCAAAAATGCTAGGGATGACTTTCACTTTAAGTACCAATTAAAAATGGGAAAATTAATAGTGCTGTAAGTGAAACACATTAATCTTTATTGCATATATATCGGTTATAAGATCTGACGGCTAGATTACGAGTTGTGCGTTCGTCTTTTAATAATGAAAATATGGCATTTTCAGTGTTAAAACAGCACCGCAGCCACTACAAGTCTTGTCTGTATAGCTGTACCGCAAGCCTTTTAGACTGTAACGCAACGTCAGTCCCGCACACGTAAAAATGAAGTTTTTTCATGGGACTTTCATAGCGCAGCCATTACGAGTTTTGCGGTAAGGTTAAAAAGCTTGCGTTACAGCCTAAAACTACAAGATCCGTAACGACATTTAAAAGCAGTAGTTTTCATTTTTATGCTACAAAACTGTTACATAAAACTCATAACCAAACTGTTACAAAGTACACCAACACCCATAAACTACCAATTAACCCCTAAACCGAGGCCGTCCCGCATAGCAAATACTATATTAAATTTATTAACCGCTAATCTGCCGCTCCCGACATTGCCGCCACTAAAAATAATTATTAACCCCTATTCCGCCGCTCCCCGACATCGTCACCACTATAATAAAGTTATTAACCCCTAAACCGCCACCCTCCCGCATCACAAACACTATTTAATTATTATTAACCCCTAATCTTCCGTCCGCCCACCTTGCCCCCCACTGTACTAAAGTTATTAAACCCTACACCGCCACCACTATAATAAACCTATTAACCCCTAAACTACAAGCCCCTTACAATGAAATATACTAAAATAAACTATTAACCCCTAAGCCGAAAGCCCCCCACATCGCAATAAACTAAATTAAACTAGTAACCCCTAAACCTAATCATAACCCTAACGTAACCATAACACCCCCTAACTTTATATTAAAATTACAATTTCCCTATCTTAAATTAAATTAAAACTTACCTGTCAAATTAAAAGAACTAAGTTTAAACTAACAATTAAACTAATATAATTATTAAACTAAAATTAAACTAACTACCAATAAAAGAAAACTTAACTACACGTTAAAAAAAATCCTAACACTACTCTAAAAATGACAAAGTATCTAATTACAAAAAATAAGACTAAATTACGAAAAATAACAAACTAAATAATCAAAAATAAAAAAGAATTACACCTAATCTAATAGCCCTATCAAAATACAAAAGCCCACCCAAAAAAAAAAAACCTATCCTACAATAAACTACCAATAGCCCTTAAAAGGGCCTTTTGTGGGGCATTGCCCCAAAGATATCAGCTCTTTTCCCTGAAAAAAAGACCACCCAACAGTAAAACCCACCACCCAACTAACCCCCCCAAAATAGAAAACCTAATTCTAAAAATACCTAATCTACCCTTGCCATGAAAAGGACATTTGTATGGGCATTGCCCTTAAAAGGGCATTTAGCTCTCTTGCTGCCCAAACCCTAATCTAAAAATAAAACACCCAAAAAAACCTAACACTAACCTCCGACGATCCACTTACAGTTTTTGAAGTCCCACTTGAACAATCTTCATCCAGGTGGCCTCTTCTATCTTCATCCAGGCGGTGAGAAGTCTTCATCCAGACGGCCTCTTTTATCTTCATCCAGACGGCGAGCAATCTTCAACCAGACGGCATCTTCTATCTTGATCCCGGCAGCGCAGAGCGGGTCCATCCTGAAGATATCTGGCGCGGAGCATCCTCTTCATACGGTTGCCGCCGTACACTGAATATTCAGTGCAAGGTACGCGATTCAAGCTGGCGTCCCTTGCATTCCTATTGGCTGAAAAAATTTGAATCATCCAATAGAATAAGAGCTGCTTAAATTCTATTGGCTGATTTGAACAGCCAATAGGATTTTAGCAGCTCTAATTCCTATTGGCTGATTCAAATTTTTCAGCCTATAGGAATGCAAGGGACGCCATCTTGAATCGCATACCTTGCATTGAAGATTCAGTGTATGGCGGCGACCGTATGAAGAGGATGCTCCGCGCCGGATGTCTTCAGGATGGACCCGCTCCGCGCCACCGGGATCAAGATAGAAGATGCCGCCTGGATGAAGGTAGAAGAGGCCGTCTGGGTGAAGACTTCTCGCCACCTGTTAGGGGTGTTTGTTTTGTAGCTAAAGAGCTGTTAACTTTAGGGCAATGCCCTACAAAAGGCCCTTTTAATGGACCCCCAAAAGACCCTTTTAAGGGCCCTTGGTAGTTTATTATAGATTAGGTTTTTTTTTTATTTTGGGGTGTTTTTTTTTATTGTTTTAAAGGGTATTAGAATAGGAATAATTTTTATTATTCTGTTTAATTTAGTTTGTTATTTTTTTTGTAATGGTAGGTTTTTTATTTTTTGTAATTTTACTGTCATTTTTACTTTTTGTAATGTTAGGGTTTAGTGTAAGGTAGCTTAAGTTTTATTTGACAGGTAAGTTTGTATTTATTTTAACTAGGTAGTTAGTAAATAGTTAATAACTATTTACTAACTAGTCTACCTAGTTAAAATAAATACAAACTTACCTGTGAAATAATAGTTATATTGTAGCTAGCTTAGGTTTTATTTCATATGTAAGTATGTATTTAGTTTTAAATAGGTATTATTTAGTTAATAACTGTAAGTTAAATTTAGCTATATTTAAATTATGTTAAAGTTATAGGGTGTTAGGGTTACGGTTAGGGTTTGATATAGTTTAATTTAGGTTGTTGCGATGTTGGGGGGGCTGGTGGTTTAGGGGTTATTAGGTTTATTTAGTGGTAGTGATGTGGGAGGCCAGAGGTTTAGGGGTTAATAACTTTATTTAGTTGCTGCGATTTTCGGGAGCGGTGGAATAGGGGTTAATAGATTTATTATTGTGTGGTCGATGGGGTGCAGGGGAATAGGGGTTAATAACTTTAGTATAGTGGCAGCTATATCGGGAGTGACAGATTAGGGGTTAATAGTTTTTTTTTAAGGTGGCGGTGATATCGGGGGCGGCAGATTAGAGGTTAATAACATTATGTAGGTGTCGGTGTGGTCAGATTACGGGTGTTTAGTCCTGGGGTTTATGTCAGGGTGTTAGGTTTAAACGTTGTTATTTTTTCCCCCCATAGACATCAATGGGACTGTGTTACGGAGCTTTTCTTTCCGCGATCGCAGGTGTTAGACTTTTTTCTGACCCGCTCTCCCCATTGATGTCTATGGGGGAAGCGTGAACACGACGCGTTTCCTGCCCGTAGGCACTTCGTCAGGGACCTGACGAAGTGCCTACAGGCAGGAAACGTTTGGACGTTTTGTTTGTTTCTAGCTCCCTCCTGAGCTTGAATGTACCCTGTATGTTTGTATAGACTTACAATAAAGTCTGCTTTTACCTGCATAACTTTTGCGGTGGTTCTCTCCTTGCAGCAGGTTAATCCTTTATCAGTGTTCATTTGATTTTCTCTTCTGGGAGCCAGCGGGTGTCTCCTTACCTGACAGCAAGGTGTCTTGAATTCAGCCTGTGAAGCGGTGTCGACATTACAAGGTAACTTTACTTTGCGTCAGTGCTATATTAGTAGGCTTACTACTCCGATAGCAAACAAATATTTATTACCGCAAGGATTGTCAAGAGACTTATATTATATATAAAAAAATGTACTGCATTATTACATTGACAAACGGTTCTGCTTGTCCTTTTCTTTCTTTTTGGACAATTTAATCTGGATTAAACCTGTTATTAGGACTATTTCTCCTCCTTGGAGTCTTAACCTAGTACTAAAAGTTTTCCAGGCTACTCCTTTTGTGCCTTTTTTACATTGGACATTAAACTTCTTTCTTGGAAAGTGTTATTTCTTTTGGCTAGCTCTTCTGCTAGAACAGTTTCTGCTCTCTTGTGAGTCTCCTTATCTGATTTTCCATCAGGATAAAGTGGTTTTGTGGACTACTTTTCAGTTTTTACTTAATCCTCACAACATTATTAGGGAACTAATCGTTCCCTCCTCTTGTCCTAATCCGAAAAATGCTACTGAAAAGCTTTGCATTCTTTGAATGTTGTTAGAGCAGTGAAATATTATGTTGATGCTATTAAGGATTTCAGATAGACTTCTAGTCTGTTTGTTCTATTTCTGATCCTAAGAAAGGCCAGAAGGCCTCGGCTATTTCTTTAGCCTCTTGGTTAAAAAATTTTCAGCTTATTTGGAGGCGGTCAGTCTCCGCTTGAGAAAATTACAGCTCATTCTACTAGAGCAATTGCCACATCTTGGGCTTTCAAGAATGAGGCTTCAGTTGATTAAATTTGCAAAGCGGCCACTTAGTTACCATATTGCAGTTTTTGATAGAAAGGTTCTTCAGGCAATTGTTTCAGTTTGATAACTGTGCCTATAATTTGAGGGGGGTTTTTTGGGAGGGGGTTTGGATTTAATTTCTCAGCGAAAAAAAAAGCTGTTTTTATTTTTATCCCTCCCTTTATTTTTACTCGTGGCCTTCCAAATCTTGGGTATTATATCCCATACGTAACAGCTTGTGGACTCTCACCACCTATATAAAAGAAAACATAATTTACCTGATAAATTAATTTATTTCATGGTGGTGAGAGTACACAAGGCCACACCCATTTAGGGTTGTATTTTTGTTTTGTTTAATGCACATCTTTTTTTCCTGATCCTCTTTTTTTGTCTTTTACTCCTTAAACACCTCCCCACTTGGCTATTCGTAAAACTGAGGTATGTGTGAGGTGGGAGGGGTATTTATAGGCTTTTGAGGTTTGGGAAACTTTGCCTCCTCCTGGTAGGAATGTATATCCCCATACTTAACAGTAAACTTAAATGCATTTAGATTAGAGGTGGCCTTTAAGGTCTAAGAAATTAACATATGAACCACCTAGGTTTAGCAAAATTGGTGATAAAAGTAAATTGGAAAGTTGTTTAAAGGGCCATTATACACTCAAAAAAATATAGGCTATTTACATTAAGCACCAAAAGAAGATAAAGTTTATAATTGACATGTGTTAGCAATTTTGCTGCTAACTCTCCTAAAAATGATTATAAAGTTTCTAATCCTCTCTGTGCATGAGAATACGAACGTAATCTCCACTAGCTTTAGAGCTAGGCTTTTTCTACACTCCCTATCTAGTGTCCTTTACAGCCAGCCCCAATGCTGGGGCTGTCTGTGTAATAGATAAGCCTGTCACAAATCCCCTCACCTCTCTCAGCCGTTTCTTCCTGACTGTTTACACTGGCTGGGCACGATCTCACTCCTCCCTCTCTCCTCCCGGTAAGCATTCAGTAGACACAACTGGAATATTCCACTCACAGCTCTGTGAAACATGACCCTGAGATGTTTTACACAGCTGTGTGTGAAAATATTCAGAGTGCCGTAGTGATGACAAAGAGGGAGTCAGATATATGCACAGTTGCACTGTTTTTTTTATATGGGCAGATGTATTTTACATGTATATCAGCTGAGCCTGAGAGATGTAGAGCATTTAATTGTAACACTAACAAACTGCACATAAGCTAAATCACAGGGATTCTACCCCAGCAGTGTCTCAGTTTTATCTGCACCTCGGCAACATCCAGAGCTCCGCCCCCAGCTTTATGAGGAGGCAGGAGAGTGGGAGTAGCTGGGGGCGGAGCTCTGGATGTTGACGATTAATAAAAAAATAATCTTGTACACATTATTCTTGACTGCAGGGTGCAAGTTGAACATAAAAAGGAATAGGCTCCTAAATGTTCGCTACAGTAACTACGCTAAATGTTTACTTATATGTTTGCATTGCATATTTACCAGGGATAGGCACAGACAAAGGCTGTGGCGGACATTTTCCAAATTACAGACCTTAGTGAAGGACACCAAGGTACATTTTAAATTAAAAACATTATTTTATAGTGCTTGGTGTTAATATACTGATGCAGATACCACTGATCCTATAATAACCAGCCCTCCTCTGGCTATACCCATGTGCCAGTGTCACTACTGTGTCATTATATAGCGCTGGGTGTTATTATAGTGATGCAGATACCACTGACCCTATAACCAACCCTTTTCTGGCTATACGCATGTGCCAGTGTCACTACTGTGTCATTATATAGCGCTGGGTGTTATTATACTGATGCAGATACCACTGACCCTATAACCAACCCTTGTCTGGCTATACGTATGTGCCAGTGTCACTACTGTGTCATTATATAGCGCTGGGTGTTATTATAGTGATGGCAGATACCACTGACCCTATAACCAACCCTTGTCTGGGTATATGCATGTCCCAGTGTCACTACTGTGTCTTTGTATATAGCTGGGTGTTATTATACAGATGCAGATACACATCCAGTATTTCACTCAGACTTTAGTTATTCCATAACTTATCACCCAATATCGCTAGCAGTCTCTTGACAAGCCACTAACTTTATTCACACTACATATTTTTACATATTTGTATTCCTATTATTCAATTAAAACATATACTAAGGTTGTGGCGGACACTGCAAGGGCTAGTCACAGACACCAGTGTCCGTGTACGGACACCTTGCCTATCCCTGATATTTACCATTTAAAAATAGTTTTTATATATAGTGTGTCTATACACTGGGCCAAATCAAATGTATGTATTTGTAATAATTGTATTAAAAGGACTTAATTTGTTAAGGTTTAAAATAAAAACAATGAAAAATTACTGCACATATGCAAAGAGGGAGTAGGGCAGTGGGTGTAATGTGGGTGAGGTGTGGGCAGGTGATGGGTATTTTTATTTCTCCAACATTGGTGTGTCCGGTCCACGGCGTCATCCATTACTTGTGGGAAATATTCTCCCCCACAGGGAAAGGCAAGGAGAGCACACAGCAAGAGCTGTCCATATAGCTCCCCCTCTGGCTCCGCCCCCCCAGTCATTCTCCTTGCCGCTCTGAACAAGTAGTATCTCCACGGGGATGGTGAGGAGTTTGTGGTGTTAGTTGTAGTTTTTTATTCTTCTATCAAGAGTTTGTTATTTTAAAATAGTGCTGGCTTGTACTATTTACGTAACTAAATCCATTTCTGTTACCACGCAGGACTGTTGAAACCAGAGAACTTCAGTTGGGGGTAACAGTTTGCAGACTCATCTGCTTCAGGTATGACTAGTCTCCTTCTAACAAAACAGGCTAATGCTAGATGACAGTCATTTTTCCCCTCAGGGAAAACGGTAAGCCATTTTTCTTTCACCTCAGCAAAAAAGATAATAGGCTTCCCCCTTTTGATTTTTATGCTGGTAGACACTGTTAGGGGCCAAATCGATAGTTTTTTATTACAATATGATGGCAATTGAAATGTTTTATAAGCTCATATACACTTGGGGACGTTTTTTATTGATCTGGCTTGCTTTAGACACCTAAATCTAGTCAGAAAGGCACCTTCACTCTAGTGTACTGAGGGAGGAGGCCTCATTTTGGCACTTCAGCTGCGTAGTTGATTCCAAGGCAGTGCATGCAGTTTCATGTGAGAGGGTCCTGTGGCTCAGAAAGTGACTCCAGAAGGCTTATTTCTGTGGATGGTTGACCCCTAAGGAAGGTAAAAGCTGCAGCAATGCTGTAGCAGTGATTGTGGTGTATAAAAACGGTTAAATCCAACAATTAGCTCCAGTTTGCTTGTTTTAAGAGCTAGAGTCTCCATATTTGCTGTGCAATACTTTCTAAGCATTAAGACACTGGGGTCCAAATTTCAGAAAAATCGGATATTGCCTTCATAGTTTTTTGAACATTCAGAAATAAAATGTGTCATTTTATTATTTAAAGAGACAGTAACGTTTTTGTTTAAAATCGTTTTTATTGCATTGTTTGCCTGCCTAAATCTGTTTAACATGTCTGTGCCATCAGATAACCTATGTTCTGTGTGTGTAGAGACAAATGTGGTTCCCTCTTTGAGTGTTTGTGATAATTGTGCCATAGCGTCCAAACAAAATGAGGACAGCTCTGTTACATTTCATAATGTTGCCCAAGATGATTTATCTAATGAAGGTAGTGGGGATAGTTCTACATCCTCTCCTTCTGTGTCTACACCAGCTTTGCCCGCGCAGGCGACACCTAGCGCGCCAGTGCTTATTTCTATGCAACAATTAACAGCAGTAGTGGATAATTCTATAGCAAATCTTTTATCCAAACTGCCAGCATTTCAGAGAAAGCGTGATTGTTCAGCTTTAAATACAGATAAAAGGGATGAACAATCAGACGCTGACGATGCTTTATCTATTTTACCCTCACATCAATCGGAATTGGCTGTGAGGGAAGGGCTGTCTGAGGGTGAAATTTCAGACTCAGGAAAAATTTCTCAACAGGCAGAACCTGATATAGTAGCATTTAAGTTTAAGCTAGAACATCTCCGTGCTTTGCTAAAGGAGGTATTAGCTACTCTGGATGACTGTGATTCTATGGTAGTACCAGAGAAGTTGTGCAAATTGGACAAATTTTTAGAGGTCCCAGTGCACAACGACGCTTTTCCAATACCCAAAAGGGTAGCGAACATAGTGGAAAAGGAGTGGGAGAAGCCAGGTGTACTCTTTGCCCCACCTCCTATATTTAAGAAAATGTTTCCCATAGTAGACCCTAGAAGGGACGCATGGCAGACGGTCCCGAAGGTTGAGGGAGCTGTTTCAACACTAGCGAAGCGCACCACTATTCCTATAGAGGACAGCTGCGCTTTCAAAGATCCTATGGATAAAAAATTGGAAGGATTGCTTAAAAAGATTTTTGTTCAGCAAGGGTTCATCCTTCAACCAGCTACGTGTGTTATTACTGTCACTTCAGCGGCGTCCTTTTGGTTCGAGGAACTAGAAAGGTCGCTCCAGAAAGAGACTTCCTATGAAGAAGTCATGGACAGAATTCACGCATTGAAATTAGCTAATTCCTTTATATTGGATGCCGCCTTTCAAATAACGAAATTGGCGGCGAAAAACTCAGGTTTTGCTATAGTATCGCGGAGGGCGCTTTGGCTAAAATCCTGGTCGGCAGATGTGTTGTCCAAGACTAAGTTACTTAATATTCCTTTCAAGGGTAAGACCCTTTTTGGGCCGGAATTGAAGGAAATTATTTCAGACATCACTGGGGGTAAGGGCCATGCCCTCCCACAGGATAGGCCGTTTAAGGCTAAGAACAAGTCTAATTTTCGTTCCTTTCGCAATTTCAGGAACGGACCGGCTAATAACTCCTCTGCCGCTAGACAAGAAGGTAACGCGGCCCAGCCCAAACCCGCTTGGAAGCCCATGCAAGGCTGGAACAAGGGTAAACAAACCAAGAAACCTGCTGCTGCTACCAAGACAGCATGAAGGGGTAGCCCCCGATCCGGGACCGGATCTGGTAGGGGGCAGACTATCTCTCTTCGCTCAGGCTTGGGCAAGAGATGTTCCGGATCCCTGGGCACTAGAGATAGTCTCCAAGGGATACCTGCTAGAGTTCAAGGGACTTCCTCCAAGGGGAAGGTTCCACCTGCCTCGCTTATCTTCAGACCAGATAAAGAAACAGGCATTCTTACATTGTGTAAGAGACCTATCAAAGATGGGAGTGATAAACCCAGTCCCCTCCGGGGAACAAGGTCTAGGTTTTTACTCAAACCTGTTTGTGGTTCCCAAAAAAGAGGGAACTTTCAGGCCAATTCTGGATTTAAAGATATTAAACAAGTTCCTCAGAGTTCCATCCTTCAAAATGGAAACCATTCGGACAATCTTGCCGACAATCCAGCAGGGTCAATGTTTGACTACCGTGGATCTAAAGGATGCGTATCTGCATATTCCAATCCACAAAACTCATCATCCGTTCCTGAGGTTCGCCTTTCTGGACAAACATTACCAGTTCGTGGCTCTTCCATTCGGTTTAGCCACCGCTCCCAGAATTTTCACAAAGGTGCTAGGGTCCCTTCTAGCGGTCCTAAGGCCGAGGGGCATCGCTGTAGCACCTTATCTAGACGACATCCTAATCCAAGCGTCGTCTCTTTCCAAAGCAAGGGCCCACACAGACATTGTGTTGACTTTTCTCAGATCTCACGGGTGGAAGGTGAACATAGAAAAGAGTTCACTGTCACCGTCCACAAGGGTTCCTTTTCTGGGAACAATAATAGATTCTGTGGAAATGAAGATCTTCCTGACAGAAGTCAGAAAGCTAAAGCTTCTAAACGCTTGTCGAATTCTTCATTCTATTCCTCAACCCTCCATAGCTCAGTGCATGGAAGTAATAGTACTAATGGTCGCAGCAATGGACGTGGTTCCTTTTGCTCGAATTCATCTAAGACCATTACAGCTGTGCATGCTCAATCAGTGGAATGGGGACTATACAGACTTGTCTCCCCAAATTCAAGTAGACCAGGTAACCAGGGACTCACTTCTCTGGTGGTTGACCCAGGATCACCTGTCTCAGGGAATGAGTTTCCGCAGACTGGAGTGGGTCATCGTCACGACCGACGCCAGCCTCTTGGGGTGGGTCGCGGTCTGGGACTCCCTGAAAGCTCAGGGCCTATGGTCTCGGGAAGAGCCGCTTCTCCCGATAAACATTTTGGAACTTAGAGCAATATTCAATGCGCTCCTGGCTTGGCCTCAGCTAGCGGAATCCAGGTTCATAAGATTTCAGTCGGACAACATAACGACTGTTGCGTACATCAATCATCAGGGGGGAACAAAGAGTTCCCTAGCGATGAAGGAAGTAACCAAGATTATCCAATGGGCAGAGAATCACTCCTGCCATCTATCCGCTATTCACATCCCAGGAGTAGACAACTGGGAGGCGGACTATTTGAGTCGTCAGACTTTCCATCCAGGGGAGTGGGAACTCCACCCGGAGGTCTTTGCTCAGTTAACCCAATTATGGGGCATTCCAGACATGGATCTAATGGCGTCCCGTCAGAACTTCAAGATTCCTTGCTACGGGTCCAGATCCAGGGATCCCAAGGCGACTCTAGTGGATGCATTAGTGGCGCCTTGGTCGTTCAACCTAGCGTATGTGTTTCCACCGTTTCCTCTCCATCCCAGGCTCATAGCCAGGATCAAACAGGAGAAGGCCTCGGTGATTCTGATAGCTCCTGCGTGGCCACGCAGGGCTTGGTATGCAGACCTGGTGAATATGTCATCGGCTCCACCATGGAAGCTACCTTTGAGACAGGATCTTCTAGTACAAGGTCCATTCGAACATCCAAATCTAGTTTCTCTGCAGCTGACTGCTTGGAAATTGAACGCTTAATTTTATCCAAGCGTGGGTTTTCGAATTCTGTGATAGATACTCTGGTCCAAGCCAGAAAACCTTTGACTAGAAAGATTTACCATAAAATATGGAAAAAATATATCTGCTGGTGTGAATCCAAGGGATTCTCCTGGAGTAAGATTAAAATTCCAAAGATTCTCTCCTTTCTCCAAGAAGGTTTCGATAAAGGGTTGTCAGCTAGTTCTCTAAAAGGACAGATTTCTGCTTTATCTGTCTTGTTACACAAACGACTGGCAGCTGTGCCAGATGTACAAGCTTTTGTTCAGGCTTTGGTTAGAATCAAGCCTGTTTACAGACCCATGACTCCTCCTTGGAGTCTAAATTTAGTTCTTTCAGTTCTTCAAGGGGTTCCGTTTGAACCTTTACATTCCATAGATATTAAGTTATTATCTTGGAAAGTCCTATTTTTGGTTGCTATTTCTTCTGCTAGAAGAGTTTCTGAATTATCTGCTTTGCAATGTAATCCACCCTATCTGGTTTTCCATTCAGATAAGGTTGTTTTGCGTACTAAGCCTGGTTTTCTTCCAAAAGTTGTTTCCAACAAGAATATTAACCAGGAAATAGTTGTTCCTTCTCTGTGTCCGAATCCAGTTTCAAAGAAGGAACGTTTGTTACACAATTTAGAAGTTCTACTTAGAAGCAACAAAAGATTTTAGACAAACCTCATCTTTGTTTGTCGTTTACTCTGGTAAGAGGAGAGGTCAAAAAGCTACTGCTACCGCTCTCTCTCTTTCTGGCTGAAAAGCATTATCCGATTGGCTTATGAGACTGCCGGACGGCAACCTCCTGACCGAATCACAGCTCACTCTACTAGGGCTGTGGCTTCCACTTGGGCCTACAAGAACAAGGCTTCTGTTGATCAGATATGTAAGGCAGCGACTTGGTCCTCTCTGCACACTTTTGCCAAATTCTACAAATTTGATACTTATGCTTCTTCGGAGGCTATTTTTGCAAACCGTGGTGCCTTCCATTTAGGTAACCTGATTTGCTCCCTCCCTTCATCCGTGTCCTAAAGCTTTGGTATTGGTTCCCACAAGTAATGGATGACGCCGTGGACCGGACACACCAATGTTGGAGAAAACAGAATTTATGCTTACCTGATAAATTACTTTCTCCAACGGTGTGTCCGGTCCACGGCCCGCCCTGGTTTCCTAATCAGGTTAAAAAAAAATTTCTTTATACACTACAGTCACCACGGCACCCTATAGTTTCTCCTTTTTCTCCTAACCGTCGGTCGAATGACTGGGGGGGGCGGAGCCAGAGGGGGAGCTATATGGACAGCTCTTGCTGTGTGCTCTCCTTGCGGGGGAGAATATTTCCCACAAGTAATGGATGACGCCGTGGACCGGACACACCGTTGGAGAAAGTAATTTATCAGGTAAGCATAAATTCTGTTTTTTATTTTTAAACTGTGTTCCATTCACAGAAAGTTCAAGAAAAAGAAGTTCTTCTCATGTACTACAACAGAACGGCAGAAGCAAAAATCAAATCTGTCATGTGAGTGTTTGGTTATATGCCCTTTAAGCAGAAGGTCCTATTATTCTTAATTACTAGCTTCCTATATTATTGTAAGTTTTCTTGTGTATTTTGTGTTGGATCATAACATTTTAATGGTATATTGAATATGCTGATTTATTTAATTCCCCAATAAAAAAAAAAATCTCTGCACATTTCTCCTACATTAGTGTGTCCGGTCCACGGCTTCATCCTTACTTGTGGGATATTCTCTTCCCCTACAGGAAATGGCAAAGAGAGCACACAGCAAAAGCTGTCCATACAGCCCCCCTCTGGCTCCGCCCCCCAGTCATTCTCTTTGCCGCTCTGAACAAGTAGCATCTCCACGGGGATGGTAAAGAGTATGTGGTGTTAGTTGTAGTTTTATTTCTTCTATCAAGAGTTTGTTATTTTAAAATAGTGCCGGTTTGTACTATTTACTCTACAACAGAAAGTGATGAAGAGTTCTGTTAAAAGAGGAGTATGATTTTAGCACCAGTAACTAAAATCCATTGCTGTTCCCACGCAGGACTGTTGAAACCAGAGAACTTCAGTTGGGGGGAACAGTTTGCAGACTTTTCTGCTCCAGGTATGACCAGTCTCTTTTCTAACAAGACATAGTAATGCTAGAAGACTGTCAGTTTTCCCTTATGGGATCGGTAAGCCATTTTCTTAGACTCATAACAGAATTAAGGCTTATAAATTGGGCTCTATGCTGGTTGACACTATTGTGGGCTAAATCTATTGGTTTATATCATATTTATATGACATTTGGAGTGTTTTGTGAATTTTGAAACACTTTTGGGAACGTTTTATTACGCCTGGCAGTTGTTTAGACGCCTAATCTAGTCAGGAAGGCCCCTTCACTCTGGTGCAGAGGGAGGAGGCCTCATTTTCGCGCCTCAGTTGCGCAGTTACTTCTAGAGGCAGTGCATGCAGCTTCATGTGAGAGGGTCCTGTGGCTAAAAAATGGACTCAGGAAGGCTTATTTCTGTGGTGAATAACCCCTAAGGAAGGTAAAAGCTGCAGCAAAGTCTGTGGCAGGGACTGTAGTGTGTTTAAACCGGTAAATTGAACAATTAGCTCCGGTTTGCTCATTTAAGGGTTTAGAGACTTGAAATTTGGTGTGCAATACTTTCAAAGCATTAAGACACTGGGGTGTATAAAGATCGGATATTTCCTTCATAGTTTTTCAAACATTCAGAAATAAAGTGTGCTCTTTTTATTATTTAAAGAGACAGTAACGGTTTTGTTTAAAAGCGTTTTTATTGCATTAATAGACTGCCAAAATCTGTCTAACATGTCTGTACCTTCAGATAGCATATGTTCTGTGTGTATGGAGGCCAAGGTGGTTCCACCTTTAAATGTATGTGCAAATTGTGCCATGGCGTCCAAACAAAGTAAGGACAGTACTGTCACATTGAATAAGGTTGCCCAAGATGATTCTTCAAATGAAGGTAGTGGGGATAGCTCATCATCCTCTCCTTCTGTGTCAACACCAGTTTTGCCTGCGCAGGCGATACCTAGTACATCTAGCGTGCCAATGCTTGTTACTATGCAACAATTAACTGCAGTAATGGATAATTCTATAGCAAATCTTTTATCCAAACTGCCAGCATTTCCCAGAAAGCGTGATTGCTCAGTTTTAAATACAGAGGATGAGCAAGTTGGCGCTGACGATAATTTATCTGTTATACCCTCACATCAATCTGAATTGGCAGTGAGGGAGGGTCTGTCTGAGGGAGAAATTTCTGATTCAGGAAAAGTTTCTCAGCAGGCAGAACCTGATATCGTGGCATTTAAATTTAAGTTAGAACATCTCCGCGCCCTGCTCAAGGAGGTGCTAACTACTCTTGATGATTGTGACTCTTTGGTGATTCCAGAGAAGTTGTGCAAAATGGACAAATTCTTAGAGATCCCTGTGCACGCTGATGCCTTTCCGATACCCAAGAGGGTGGCGTACATTGTGACTAAGGAGTGGGAGAAGCCAGGTATACCTTTTTGTTCCACCTCCTATATTTAAGTAAATGTTCCCCATTGTCGACCCCAGAAGGGACGCATGGCAAACGGTCCCTAAGGTAGAGGGGGCAGTTTCAACGTTAGCCAAGCGCACAACTATTCCTATTGAGGACAGTTGCGCTTTCAAAGATCCTATGGATAAAAAATTGGAAGGATTGCTTAAAAAGATATTTGTTCAGCAAGGTTTCCTTCTTCAACCAATTTCGTGCATTATTCCTGTCACCACGGCAGCGTCTTTTTGGTTCGAGGAACTAGAAAATTCGCTCCAAAAGGAGACTCCATATGATGAAGTCATGGACAGAATGCACGCACTAAAGTTGGCTAATTCCTTTATTTTGGATGCCGCTTTTCAATTGGCTAAATTAGCGGCGAAAAATTCAGGTTTTGCAATAGTGGCGCGCAGAGCGCTTTGGCTAAAATCTTGGTCGGCGGATGTGTCGTCCAAAACAAAATTGCTTAATATTCCTTTCAAATGTAAGACCCTTTTCGGGCCAGAATTGAAGGAGATTATCTCAAACATCACTGGGGGAAAGGGCCATGCCCTCCCACAGGATAGGCCTTTCAAGGCTAAGAACAAATCTAATTTTCGTTCCTTTCGCAATTTCAGGAACGGACCGACTCCTAACTCTGCAGCCTCTAGACAAGAGGGTAACACTTCCCAGCCAAAACCAGCATGGAAACCATTGCAAGGCTGGAACAAGGGTAAACAGGCCAAGAAGCCTGCTGCTGCTACCAAGACAGCATGAAGGGGTAGCCCCCGATCCGGGACCGGATCTAGTAGGGGTCAGACTTTCTCTCTTTGCTCAGGCTTGGGCAAGAGATGTTACGGATCCCTGGGCACTAGAAATAGTCTCTCAGGGATATCTTCTAGAGTTCAAGGAACTTCCTCCAAGGGGAAGGTTCCACATGTCTCGCTTATCTTCAGACCAGATAAAGAGATAGGCATTCTTACATTGCGTAGGAGACCTATTAAAGATGGGAGTGATACACCCAGTTCCAACAGCGGAACAAGGTCTGGGTTTTTACTCAAGCCTGTTTGTAGTTCCCAAAAAAGAGGGAACTTTCAGACCAATTCTGGATTTAAAAATTCTAAACAAATTCCTCAGAGTTCCATCATTCAAAATGTAAACCATTCGGACAATTTTACCAACAATCCAGGAGGGTCAATATATGACTACCGTGGACTTAAAGGATGCGTACCTACATATTCCTATCCACAAAGATCATCATCAGTTCCTGAGGTTCGCCTTTCTGGACAAACATTACCAGTTCGTGGCTCTTCCATTCGGTTTAGCCACTGCTCCCAGAATTTTCACAAAGGTGCTAGGGTCCCTTCTAGCGGTCCTAAGGCCGAGGGGCATTGGTGTAGCACCTTATCTAGACGACATCCTAATCCAAGCGTCGTCCCTTTCCAAAGCAAGGGCTCATACAGACATTGTTTTAGCCTTTCTCAGGTCTCACGGGTGGAAGGTGAACATGGAAAAGAGTTCCCTGTTTCCGTCCACAAGGGTTCCCTTTCTGGGAACAATAATAGATTCTGTGGAAATGAAGATTTTTCTGACAGAGGTCAGAAGGTTAAAGCTTCTAAACGCTTGTCGAGTTCTTCAATCTATTCCTCAGCCTTCCATAGCTCAGTGCATGGAGGTAATAGGACTAATGGTTGCAGCAATGGACGTGGTTCCTTTTGCTCAAATTCATTTAATGCCATTGCAATTGTGCATGCTCAAACAGTGGAATGGGGATTATGCAGACTTGTCTCCCCAGATTCAAGTAGACCAGGTAACCAGAGACTCACTCCTCTGGTGGTTGACTCAGGATCACCTGTCTCAGGGAATGAGTTTCCGCAGACCAGAGTGGGTCATTGTCACGACCGACGCCAGTCTCTTAGGCTGGGGCGCGGTCTGGGATTCCCTGAAAGCTCAGGGTCTATGGTCTCGGGAGGAGTCTCTTCTCCCGATAAACATTTTGGAACTGAGAGCGATATTCAATGCGCTCCTGGCTTGGCCTCAACTAGCGAAGGCCAGATTCATAAGATTTCAGTCGGACAACATGACGACTGTAGCGTACATCAATCATCAGGGGGGAACAAAGAGTTCCTTGGCGATGAGAGAGGTATCCAAGATCATCAAATGGGCGGAGGATCACTCCTGCCATCTATCTGCAATTCACATCCCAGGAGTAGACAACTGGGAGGCGGATTATTTGAGTCGTCAGACTTTCCATCCGGGGGAGTGGGAACTTCATCCGGAGGTCTTTGCCCAGTTGACTCAACTATGGGGCATTCCAGACGTGGATCTGATGGCGTCTCGTCAGAACTCCAAGGTTCCTCGCTACGGGTCCAGATCCAGGGATCCCAAGGCGACACTAGTGGATGCATTGGTGGCGCCTTGGTCGTTCAACCTAGCTTATGTGTTTCCACCGTTCCCTCTCCTTCCCAGGCTTGTAGCCAGGATCAAACAGGAGAAGGCCTCTGTGATTCTAATAGCTCCTGCATGGCCACGCAGGACTTGGTATGCAGACCTGGTGAATATGTCATCGGCTCCACCATGGAAGCTACCTTTGAGGCAGGATCTTCTAGTACAAGGTCCATTTGAACATCCAAATCTAGTCTCTCTGCAACTGACTGCTTGGAAATTGAACGCTTGATTTTATCTAAGCGTGGGTTTTCAGATTCGGTTATAGATACTCTGGTTCAAGCCAGAAAACCTGGGACTAGAAAAATTTACCATAAGATATGGAAAAAATATATCTGTTGGTGCGAATCCAAGGGATACTCTTGGAGTAAAATTAAAATTCCTAGGATACTTTCCTTTCTCCAAGAGGGTTTGGATAAAGGTTTGTCAGCTAGTTCTCTTAAAGGACAGATATCTGCTCTGTCTGTTTTGTTGCACAAACGTCTGGCAGCAGTGCCAGATGTACAGGCATTTGTACAGGTGTTAGTCAGAATCAAGCCTGTCTACAGACCTATGACTCCTCCATGGAGTCTAAACTTAGTTCTTTCAGTTCTTCAAGGAGTTCCGTTTGAACCTTTACATTCCATAGATATTAAGTTACTATCTTGGAAAGTTCTGTTTTTGGTTGCTATTTCTTCTGCTAGAAGAGTTTCTGAATTGTCTGCTTTGCAGTGTACTTCACCCTATCTGGTATTCCATACAGATAAGGTAGTTTTACGTACCAAGCCTGGTTTTCTTCCAAAAGTGGTTTCCAATAGGAATATTAACCAGGAAATAGTTGTTCCTTCTCTGTGTCCGAATCCAGTTTCGAAGAAGGAACGTTTGTTACATAACCTAGATGTGGTCCGTGCTACTGCTACCTCTCTTTCCTTTTGGCTGAAAAGCATCATCCGTTTGGCTTATGAGACTGCCGGACGGCAGCCTCCGGAACGAATTACAGCTCACTCTACTAGAGCTGTGGCTTCCACATGGGCTTTCAAGAACAAGGCTTCTGTTGATCAGATCTGTAAGGCAGCGACTTGGTCTTCTCTGCATACTTTTGCCAAATTTTACAAATTCGATACTTATGCTTCTTCGGAGGCTGTTTTTTTGGAGAAAGGTTTTGCAAGCTGTGGTGCCTTCCGTTTAGGTTACCTGACTTGTTCCCTCCCTTCATCCGTGTCCTAAAGCTTTGGTATTGGTTCCCACAAGTAACGATGAAGCCGTGGACCGGACACACCAATGTAGGAGAAAACAGAATTTATGTTTACCTGATAAATTTCTTTCTCCTTCGGTGTGTCCGGTCCACGGCCCGCCCTGGCTTTTAGTCAGGTTTAAAATTTTTATTTCTGTACACTACAGTCACCACGGCACCCTATAGTTTCTCCTTTTTCTCCTAACCGTCGGTCGAATGACTGGGGGGCGGAGCCAGAGGGGGGGCTATATGGACAGCTTTTGCTGTGTGCTCTCTTTGCCATTTCCTGTAGGGGAAGAGAATATCCCACAAGTAAGGATGAAGCCGTGGACCGGACACACCGTAGGAGAAAGAAATTTATCAGGTAAACATAAATTCTGTTTTTTTATTTAATTTATGATGGGGACTGAATATATTTTTTTTACTTATGAATGTTAGTTTGTAATCTCATTATTCATTAATTTTCTAGGAATTATTTTTTCAAAAAGTTTTTATTATTACTATTTTTCTGTTAAAAATGGTTTAATTATTGCAAAAGGTTATTGTGAGAATAAAATGTTAAGAATTATATTTCTTTCCAATGACACGGTGAGTCCACGGATCATCTATTTACTATTGGGAATATCACTCCTGCCCAGCAGGAGGCGGCAAAGAGCATCACAGCAAAGCTGTTAAATATCACCTCCCTTCCCTCCATCCCCAGTCATTCTCTTTGCCTACGTTAGGGCAAGGAAGTGGTAAAGTTAGGTGTTGGAAAAGAAGATTCTTCAAGCAAGATTTTATTATTTTTCAGCAGTGCAAGATTGTTCTGCTTTGTCCTAGGGTGTAGCCGTAGTCCATATCAGTCTCTTCAGTAGGGCAGTGGTGGCTTTCAAGCAATGGGAACTTGTGGGGTACAATCCTCACTGCGCCTCGCATGTATTAATGCTGCCCTATCAGTGCAAGCCTGAGTAAGATTACTCGGTCTTTGTTTTTTATCCACAGGTCCATGTGAGGGAACTGGACTCTCAAACCTAGTGAGCTGCCGTGCTGCTCTTAAGGTTAGTGCTAACTTTATTTTTTTCTGGGACAACACTGCAGAAAAAATAGCACTTTAAAATACATTGTGGGACAAGTCACATTCGCCTATGAATAGGGGGATTGTTTATTAAAGACAGCAATAGCAGGCACTGGGGACGAGGAGACTCTTGGCTCAGTAGATGGTGGTGTTATTTTTACTTTACTCCTGACAGCTGTGATAAAACATTTAGCCGAACGGGTGTTTCGTGTTGCAACGCCCACGATGGGCGGAGTTAGCTAAGGCGGCAGTTTCTGTTGCGCTTTTTTCTCTGTTACACTTCCTGTGCTCCGGAGTTGGGAAACAGCTGGGTCACAGATATAGCAGCGTTGCAGTTAGCGGACCACAATTTACTGAAAGAAATAAAGGTTGAGTCCAGTTTATCTACGGAATAGTACACTCTGTTTGCAGTCAGGCAGGTAAGCACCTTAGCAAAGCTAAGCTGAGGTGTAGAGGTTGTCCGGAGTGTTTTATTCCGGGATGTTCAGGATCCTTGGACGGTGGACATTGTGTCCCAGGGATACAAACTAGAGTTCAAGACTTTTCCTCCCAGAGTCAGGTTTCTCCTTTCAAGATTATCTGTAGACCAGATAAAAGAGAGGTGTTCTTACACTGTGTTCGGGACCTCTCCGACCTGGGAGTGATAGTTCTGATCCCGATGCAGGAACAGGGTCTGGGGTTCTACTCCAATCTGTTCGTGGTTCCCAAAAAAGAGGGAACCTTCAGACCAATTTTAGATCTCAAAAGTCTAAACATATTCCTCAGAGTACCGTCCTTCAAGATGGAAACTATTCGTTCCATTCTTCCCTTGGTTCAAGAGGGTCAATTTATGACAACTGTGTATTTAAAGGACGCTTACCTGCATGTTCCCATCCACAGGGACCATCACAAGTTTCTGAGGTTTGCATTTCTATACAAACACTTCCAATTTGTGGTTCTTCCATTCGGCTTTGCTGCAGCTCCCAGAATTTTTTCAAAGGTTCTGGGATCCCTGTTGGCGGTGCTCCGATTGTGGGGCATTGCAGTGACGCCTTATCTGGACGACATTCTGGTTCAGGCGCCATCCTTTCAACAAGCAAAATCCCACACGGAAATGTTGTTATCCTTCCTGTGATCTCACGGATTGAAGGTGAATTTGGAAAAGAGTTCCTTAGTTCAAACTACAAGTATAGTTTTCTTGGGAACAATAATAGATTCCTTATCAATGAAGATTTTTCTGACAGAAGTCAGGAAATCAAAGATTTTCGATTCTTGTCTAGCGCTTCAGTCCTCTTCTCGGCCATCAGTGACTCAATGTATGGAGGTAATCGGTCTGATGGTAGCTGCCATGGACATCATCCCGTTTGCCCGTTTCCATCTCAGACCTCTGCAGTTAAGCATGCTCAGGCAGTGGAACGGAGATTATGCGGATCTGTCTCCACGATTACAGCTGGAGCAGGAGACAAGAGATTCTCTTCTTTGGTGGTTGTGTCAAGATCATCTCTCCCAGGGAACCTGCTTCCACACACCCACCTGGGGGTGATTGTGACAACGGACGCCAGCCTACTGGGATGGGGAGCAGTCTGGGGCTCTCTAAAGGCTCAGGGGACATGGACTCGATCGGAGTCTGTTTTACCCATAAACATTCTGGAGCTGAGAGCAATCTTCAATGCTCTTCTGGCCTGGCCTCAGTTAGCTTCGACCCGATTTATTAGGTTCCAGTCGGACAACATAACTTCAGTGTCTTACATCAACCATCAGGGGGGAACTCTGAGTTCCTTGGCCATGTCAGAGGTAGCCAAGATAATTCAGTGGGCGGAGTCCCACAACTGTTGCCTATCAGCGATCCACATCCCAGGTGTGGACAACTGGGAGGCGGACTTTCTGAGCAGACAGACCTTTCACCCGGGGGAGTGGGAACTCCATCCGGAAGTATTTTCCAGCTTGATTCTCAAATGGGGACAACCGGATCTGGATCTCATGGTATCTCGGCAGAATGCCAAGCTTCCAAGGTACAGGTCAAGGTCAAGGGATCCTCAGGCGGTACTGATAGACGCTCTGGCGGTACCTTGGAATTTCAGTCTTGCATACCTATTTCCCCCGTTCACTCTCCTCCCTTGAGTCATTGCTCAAATCATACAAGAGACGGCGGCAGTGATCCTCATAGCACCGGCATGGCCTCGAAGGATCTGGTATGCAGACCTGGTGGAGATGTCATCTCTTCCACCTTGGAGACTTCCAATGAGAAATGATCTAGTTTCTCTGAAGCTAGCTGACTGGAGATTGAACGCTTACTTTTATCTAAGCGTGAAATTTCAGAATCGATCATTGAGACTATGATTCAGGCTCATAAACCTGTGACTAGAAAGACTTACTATAAGATATAGCATAAATATCTGCATTGGTGGGATTCCAAAGGCTACTCCTGGAGTAGAGTTCGGATTCCTAGAATTTTGTCTTTTCTCCAGGAGGGTTTGGAGAAGGGTTTATCGGCAAGCTCCCTAAAGGGTCAAATATCTGCCTTGTCTATTTTATTACATAAACGTCTGGCGGATGTACCAGACGTGCAATCGTTCTGTCAGGCCTTGGTCAGAATCAGGCCTGTGTTTAAGCCAGTTACTCCTCCCTGGAGTCTTAATCTAGTTCTTTAAGTTCTTCAACAGGCTCCATTTGAGCCTATGCATTCCTTAGATATTAAGTTGTTATCTTGGAAGGTTTTGTTTCTTGTTGCTATTTCATCTGCTCGTAGAGTTTCTGAGCTCTCAGCATTACAGTATGAGTCTCCTTACCTTATTTTTCATTTGGATAAGGTAGTTTTGCGTACTAAGTTAGGGTTTCTCCCTAAAGTGGTTTCAGACCGGAACATTAATCAGGAGATTGTTGTTCCTTCCTTGTGTCCTAACCCTTCTCAGAAGGAGTGTCTGCTGCACAATCTGGACGTGGTGCGTTCATTACAGGCGACTAGTTTCGTAAGTGGCTGAAGAGTATCATTCGCTTGGCTTATGAAATTGCTGCACAGCAGCCTCCTGAGAGAGTTACGGCTCATTCTACGAGGGCTGTTTCTTCTTTCTGGGCATTCAAAAATGAAGCTTCTGTGGAACAGATTTGCAAGGCTGCAACTTGGTCCTCTTTTCACACTTTTTCAAAATTCTTTAAATTTCATACTTTTGCCTCGGCTGAGGCTTCTTTTGGGAGAAAGGTTCTTCAAGCAGTGGTGCCTTCCGTTTAGGTTCCCTGTCTTGTCCCTCTCTTATCATCTGTGTCCTCTAGCTTTGGTATTGATTCCCAATAGTAATTAGATGATCCGTGGACTCACTGTGTCATTAGAAAGAAAACAAAATTTATGCTTACCTGATAAATTTCTTTCTTGACACAGTGGCCTCTATTTATCATTGGTCTTGCGGACCTGATCCGACAGTGCGGATCAGGTCCGCAAGACCTCACTAAATGCGGAGAGCAATACGCTCTCTGCATTTAACATTGCACCAGCAGCTCACAAGAGCTGCTGGTGCAACGCCGCCCCCTGCTGACTCGCGACCAATCGGCCGCAAGCCGGGAGGTGTCAATCAACCCGATCGTACAAGATCGGGTTGATTTCCGGTGATTCCTGTCCGCCTGCTCAGAGCAGGCGGACAGGGTTATGGAGCGGCAGTCTTTAGACTGCTGCTTCATAAGTTGTGTTTCTGGCGAGTCTGAAGACTCGCAAGAAACACGGCCCTTCAAGCTCCGTACGGAGCTTGATAAATATGGGCCAGTGAGTCCACGGCCCGCCCTGTTTTCTTATGGACATGGTTTTTGTTATAAACTTCAGACACCTCTGCACCTTGTTACTTCCTTTCTCTCCTTTGCTTTGGTCGAATGACTGGGGTTGGAGGGAAGGGAGGTGATATTTAACAGCTTTGCTGTGGTGATCTTTGCCACCTCCTGCTGGGCAGGAGTGATATTCCCAATAGTAATTAGATAATCCATGGACTCACTGTGTCAAAGAAATACATTTATCAGGTATGCATAAATTTTGTTTTTTAATCCTTGAGCAGCCATTGCATTGGCAGTTTTTTTTTTTTTCTAGAACCTCACAGGTCCTGAAAGAAATTCCATTTTATTTCATAAGATGGTGAGAGTCCATGAGCCATCACATATGGGATTAAACTCCAGTCCTACAGGAGGAGGCAAAACACCCCACACAACAGTCCTTTAATCCCTCCCATTCCCCAATTTTTTGCCTCCAGCAAGTAGCAATGGGGAAAAACTTGAAGTGCTGATCTACACTTTATTTAATATGGGTTCTCTAACTGATCCGAGACCCATTATCCCCTCAGAGACCTGGGAATAGGTCAGAGGGGTGCACAGGAGTACAGTTTGCAGTGAGAGCAATTCTCCCATTGGAGTTTGTCACTTGCCTGCCACAGGTGTCACTGGGACTTCTCCTGCAGCCTCCTCCTGTTGGTGTGTTGAAGTACTCCTTTCTTAGATCCTGTGTTAGTGTGTACTACACAGGATGGGGTCTTCTACTGGAAGCAGGTTTCCTGCAGCTTGGTAAGCACTGCAGAGTGAGTGCTGACAGGTAAGTTGGTACTTGCACTCACATAGCCCACAGGCTATTAGCATGGACATGTGCACATGATTCACATAGCCTGGGCACATAGTTACATACACCAGATAACACTGCGTACAGTTTTATGCACTTTTGGCTCTTTTCTTCTAGAAGATACGAGTCCACGGATTTCATCCTTGTGGGATATTATCCTCCTGCTAACAGGAAGTGGCAAAGAGCACCACAGCAGATCTGTATATATATAGCTCCTCCTTTCCCCTCTACCCCCAGTCATTCTCTTTGCCTGTGTTAGTACTAGGAAGAGGTAAAGTGAGGTGTTAGTTTTAGTTTCTTCAATCAAGAAGTTTTTTATTTTAAATGGTACCGGTGTGTACTATTTTCCTCAGGGAGATATGGAAGAAGTTTTGTGCCCTGAGGTTGATGATCTTAGCTGACGTAACTAAGATCCATGTTGGTTCCCACAGAGTGCTGAAGGTAGTGCAAGAGAAATCTTCAGTGTGGAGAACGGTTGCTTGCTACAAGCATTGAGGTATGTTCAGTCTTTTATTTCTGAGGAGACCTGTTATATCAGAATTGGCTGACATTTTATTCCCTGCAAGGGAAGGGGTAAGAAGTAGACCTGTACACAAAGGGTGTTACTTAAAATCCTGTGCTTAACGTTTTCATTGACATAGTTCTGGGCTGAAGTGTTATGAAAAGGGACACTGGGAGAGGCAGCTTATCGTTTTTATTTGTTTATGAGATACAAATATAAGTGTGGCTGCAGCATTACTGTGCTGTTTTTAGGGGACCACATGGCTTTCCTTCCTAACCGCTTCCCATGCAGTGATACAGATTAGCTTGTTTGACGTCCATGATGGGCGGGGCCTATTTTCGTGCGCTCAGACACGCAGTATACTCTGACTGAGAAGGCAGCAGGCATTAGCTCCGATTGGGCCTAAACTTATGTTCTGATGACCGGATCGTTGTAGAGTCGTTTTGCAGTACCCTGAGGGCAGGTAGGTGCCACAGCAGAGCTGTGGCGAGGTGCAGGGGTCATTTTCTCTTGTAAGGTGTATCCAGTCCACGGGTTCATACATTACTTGTGGGATATTCTCCTTCCCAACAGGAAGCTGCAAGAGGCCACCCACAGCAGAGCTGTCTATATAGCTCCTCCCCTAACCCCCACCCCCAGTCATTCTCTTGCAGCTCTCGACAAGATAGGAAGTATCAAGAGATATGTGGTGACTTAGTGTAGTTTTACCTTCAATCAAGAGTTTGTTATTTTTAAACGGTACCGGCGTTGTACTGTTTTTCTCTCAGGCAGAAATTAGAAGAAGAATTCTGCCTGGAGGTTGATGATCTTAGCGGTTTGTAACTAAGGTCCATTGCTGTTCTCACACATAACTGAAGAGTATGGGAAAACTTCAGTTGGGGGAACGGCCTGCAGATTACCTGCTTTGAGGTATGTTCAGTAATTTTATTTCTAGAGAGATGATAAGTTCTAGAAAATGCTGACAGAGCCTTATGTATTTGAGGTAAGCTAGATGCAGTGATTTAATAACGACTGGGATCATGCTTACAAAACAGGGTAATACTCATGTTAATATTCATATTACTTAGAGACAAAACGTTTACAGGTTTCATAAATAGGACGTTTTTTCTCTGAGGGAGATAAGTCTTTATTTGGGGCCTAGTTTCCACATGGCTAGTCAGATACTCCTAGGAGTATTTTCTTAAGGCCCCTCTGGCATCCAGTACATGGTGGGAGGGGCCTATTTTCGCTCTCTAGATGCGCAGTTTCCTTCAGATTGAGACATCCAGCTTCCCTAGAGGAGTCCTCTGGCATCTGAGGACCACTATAGAGGGTTTATTTCTTCCCTAAATCGTATTTGAGGGCAGGTAGGAGCCTCAGCAGAGCTGTGGCAAGGTGCTTAACTGTATTTTAACGGTGCTTGACGTTTTTTAAATCCGGTTTGGAGCCTAAGGGGTTAATCATCCATTTGCAAGTGGGTGCAATGTTGCTTTAGTCCCTTACACACACTGTAAAAATTTCAAAGACTTCACTATATTTTTACACTGCTTTGCCGTTTAAGTGCTAGTTTTTTTCTCTTAAAGGCACAGTAACGTTTTTATTTAATTGCTGTTTCACATTTATTAAAGTGTTTTCCAAGCTTGCTTGTCTCATTACTAGTCTGTTAAACATGTCTTACATAGAGGAAACTCCTTGTTCAATATGTTTGGAAGCCATTGTGGAACCCCCTCTTAGAATGTGTACCAAAAGTACTGAAATTTCTATAAACTATAAAGACCATATTATGGCGCTTAAAGATTTATCTCCAGGGGATTCTCTGACTGAAAAAAGGGAGATTATGCCATCTAGCTCTCCCCATGTGTCAGAACCTATAACTCCCGCTCAAGTGACGCCAAGTACATCTAGCGCGTCTAATTCTTTTACCTTACAGGACATGGCGGCAGTTATGAATGCTACCCTCTCAGAGGTATTGTCCAAACTGCCAGGGTTACAAGGAAAGCAAGACAGCTCTGGGGCTAGAACAAATACAGAGCTTTCTGACGCTTTAATACCTGTGTCCGATATACCCTCACAATACTCAGAAGCCGAGGCAGGAGAGCTTCTATCTGTGGGTGACATTTCAGATTCAGGGAAGGCGTTGCTTCAGTCTGACTCTGAAATGACAGAGTTTAAATTTAAGCTTGAACATCTCCGATTATTGCTTAAGGAGGTTTTAGCGACTCTGGGTGACTGTGAACCCGTTGTAGTTCCAGAGAAATTGTGTAAGATGGACAAATACTTTGCAGTGCCTGTTTACACTGATGTTTTTCCAGTCCCTAAGAGGTTTTCGGAAATTAATACTAAGGAATGGGATAGACCAGGTGTGCCGTTCTCTCCCCCTCCTGCTTTTAAAAAGATGTTTCCCATAGATGCCGCCACACGGGACTCGTGGCAGACGGTCCCTAAGGTGGAGGGAGCAGTCTCTACCCTAGCTAAGCGTACAACTATCCCCGTCAAGGACAGTTGTGCTTTCCTAGATCCTATGGATAAGAAATTGGAGGGTCTCCTTAAGAAAATTTTTATTCATCAAGGTTTTATTCTCCAGCCTCTTGCATGCATTGCCCCAGTTACTGCTGCAGCGGCTTTTTGGTTCGAGTCTCTTGAGGAGGCTCTACAGGTGTAGACCCCGTTAGATGAGATTTTAGACAGGATTAAAGCTCTTAAATTAGCTAATTCCTTTATCTCTGACGCCGTTTTTCATTTAACCAAACTAACGGCTAAGAATTCAGGTTTTGCCATTCTGTCTTGTAGGGCGCTATGGCTTAAGTCCTGGTCAGCAGACTTTACTTCAAAGTCTAAGTTTCTTAACATCCCCTTCAATGGACAGACCCTATTCGGGCCTGGTCTGAAGGAGATCATTTCTGATATTACTGGAGGAAAAGGTCACGCCCTTCCTCAGGATAGGTCCAATAAGTTAAGGACCAAACAGAATAATTTTCGTTCCTTTCAAAACTTCAAGAGTGGCGTATTTTCAGCTTCCTCTAATGCAAAACAAGAGGGAAATTTCGCCCAGTCCAAACCAGTCTGGAGACCTAACCAGGCTTGGAACAAAGGGAAGCAGGCCAAAAAACCTGCTGCTGCCTCTAAGACAGCATGAAGGAGTAGCCCCCAATCCGGGACCGGATCTAGTAGGGGGCAGACTTTCTCTCTTCGCTCAGGCTTGTGCACTAGGATCCCTGGGCACTAGAGATTGTTTCCAAGGGATATCTTCTGGAATTCAAAGGTTCATCTCCAAAGGGGAGATTTCACCTCTCAAAACTATCTGCAAACCAGATAAAGAGAGAGGCATTCTTACGTTGCGTTCAAGACCTACTGGTTATGGGAGTGATCCACCCAGTTCCAAGGGAGGAACAGGGGCAGGGTTTCTATTCAAACCTGTTTATAGTTCCCAAAAAAGAGGGAACGTTCAGACCAATCTTGGATCTCAAGATCCTAAACAAATTTCTCAGGGTCCCATCTTTCAAGATGGAGACAATCCGAACCATCCTCCCTATGATCCAGGAGGGTCAATATATGACTACCGTGGACTTAAAGGATGCTTATCTCCACATTCCGATTTACAGAGATCATCATCAGTTCCTCAGGTTCGCCTTCCTAGACAGGCATTACCAGTTTGTGGCTCTTCCCTTCGGATTAGCCACGGCACCAAGAATCTTTACGAAGGTTCTAGGGTCTCTACTGGCGGTTCTAAGGCCACGGGGCATAGCGTGGCTCCTTACCTAGACGACATCCTGATCCAGGCGTCGACTTCTCAAATTGCCAAGTCCCATACGGACATTGTTCTGACCTTTCTGAGGTCTCACGGGTGGAGGGATTCTCTTCTCTGGTGGTTATCTCGGGTCCATCTGTCCAGGGGTATGAGTTTCCGCAGGCCAGAGTGGACTATAGTGATGACAGATGCCAGCCTTCTGGGCTGGGGCGCAGTCTGGAATTCCCTGAAGGCTCAGGGTTCGTGGACTCAGGAGGAGGCCCTCCTTCCGATAAACATTCTGGAGCTAAGAGCGATATTCAATGCTCTTCAGCCTTGGCCTCAGCTAGCTGCGGTCAGATTCATCAGATTTCAGTCGGACAATATCCCAACTGTAGCCTATATCAACCATCAGGGGGGAACAAGGAGTCCCCTGGCAATGATGGAAGTTTCCAAGATAATTCTATGGGCAGAGGTTCACTCTTGCCATCTCTCAGCTATCCATATCCCAGGAGTAGAGAACTGGGAGGCGGACTTTCTAAGTCGACAGACTTTTCATCCGGGGGAGTGGGAGCTCCATCCTGAGGTATTTGCTCAGCTGATTTAACTATGGGGCAAACCAGAAATGGATCTGATGGCGTCTCATCAGAACGCCAAGCTTCCTCGTTACGGGTCCAGGTCAAGGTATCCCTAGGCAACGCTGATAGATGCTCTAGCAGTGCACTGGTCCTTCAGCCTGGCTTATGTGTTTCCACCTTTCCCTCTCCTTCCGCGTCTGATTGCCAGAATCAAACAGGAGAGAGCTTTGGTGATTTTGATAGCGCCTGCGTGGCCACATAGGACTTGGTATGCAGATCTGGTGGACCTGTCATCCTTTCCACCATGGACTCTGCCGCTGAGGCAGGACCTTCTACTCCAAGGTACATTCAAACATCCAAATCTAGTTTCTCTGCGTCTGACTGCTTGGAGATTGAACGCTTGATTTTATCAAAACGTGGTTTCTCCGAGTCGGTCATTGATACCTTGATTCAGGTTCGAAAGCCTGTCACCAGGAAAATCTATCATAAGATATGGTGTAAATATCTTCATTGGTGTGAATCCAAGGGTTACTCGTGGAGTAAGGTCAGGATTCCTAGGATACGATCTTTTCTCCAAGAAGGATTGGAAAAGGGATTATCGGCTAGTCCCTTAAAGGGACAGATTTCTGCTCTGTCTATTCTTTTGCACAAGCGTCTGGCTGATGTTCCAGACGTTCAGGCGTTTTGTCAGGCTTTGGTTAGAATCAGGTCTATGTTTAAACCTGTTGCTCCGCCATGGAGTTTAAATTTAGTTCTTAAAGTTCTTCAAGGGGTTCCGTTTGAACCCTTGCATTCCATAGATATCAAGCTTTTATCTTGGAAAGTTCTCTTTTTAGTAGCTATCTCTTCGGCTCGAAGAGTTTCAGAGTTATCTGCCTTACAGTGTGATTCCCCTTATCTGATCTTCCATGCAGATAAGGTAGTTTTGCGTACCAAACCTGGGTTTCTTCCTAAGGTAGTATCCAATAGGAATATCAATCAGGAAATTGTTGTTCCGTCACTGTGTCCTAATCCTTCTTCAAAAAAGGAACGTCTTTTACACAATCTTGACGTGGTTCGTGCTTTAAAGTTTTATTTGCAAGCTACTAAGGATTTTCATCAAACATCTGCATTGTTTGTTGTCTACTCTGGAAAGAGGAGAGGCCAAAAGGCTTCGGCAACTTCTCTTTCTTTTTGGCTGAGAAGCATAATCCGTTTAGCTTATGAGACTGCTGGCAAGCAGCCTACTGAAAGAATTACAGCTCATTCTACTAGAGCGGTAGCTTCCACTTGGGCTTTTAAACATAAGGCCTCTGTTGAACAGATTTTTTTTTTTTTTTTTTTAATACTTTATTTATTTCCAGCACAAATCACAGTAACAAACAGTGTAAATACAAGAAAACTTTGCAGAGTACAGTGAAGAGTATTGTCACCACAATTGCACTGGGTCTTTTACATTTTCTTTTATCTTACTTCCACAGGACTCCATTTAGCTTCTATCCTCTATCTACCATCTACTCCTAATCTAACCTGTACACATCCTCCCCTGGGACAATTTGTTACACATTAAAGTTCTTTCTATTAGTATGTCTTGCTCATGTGTCCTTAGTAATTAGGGTAGTTCTACATCACTCTATAGGCTAACTGGTAGGTCCGGCAAGGTTTGTGGCTTCAGATTAGCTTCTACATATGGTCAACACGGCTTTTGCCTTTTAAAAAGGTTATATAACATTCAGGCAACAATTAACGTTAACATTTCTTACTTCTTTCCTATCACTTCCCTTTACCTTATCCTCGGAGTCTGTACTCCTCAGTCTCTCCCGAGGCGCCTCCCCAGGGTCTTTCCTCTCCTTCTCCTTTCAGTTCTTCTAACACTCTCGTGGATTTTCAATGGAAGATATTCCATTTTCCGCGCAGTTGGGCTTCTAACAGATGTTCTGAATTTCTTAGTGGGTATATAATCTGTTTCTGGTGTTGCAAGTCTAGGCTACAGATAAGAGGCTCCCATTTGGCTAGGAAATGCTTGGTTCTTAGCGTGATATCTCCCTGCGTGTCTATCTGTTCATATATCATTTGTTGCTGTAGTACCTGTCTAAGGTGTTATAGGTGTGGCGGTGTGGGTGCTGTCCATTGTTTGAGAATGAGTTTTCTGGCTAGTAATATTGTGTTGTGGACAAATCGAGTGTGCTGCAGTGTCCCAGATTGCGAGTGTAAAAAAAACACCATTTCCATTGTCAATTCTATTCTTTCTCCTGTAATACTCTCTATCCATCTTCGTGTCATCCCCCAGAATTTCGTTAATCTCGGGCATTGCCATATCATGTGTATGATGTTTGGGTTAAGGTGTGAGCATCTTGGGCATAGACCTGTAGTCTCAGGGTTCCATTTATGAAGCATTTTAGGTGTTATGTATGTGTTATGTATTAGCTTTGTGTGTGATTCGCATATGTCATTGGACAAAGATGCCTTTCTCACTTTTGTGAAGCTGTTTTCAATCTGTTTGTCTATGGTTGTCTGTCCAGTCAGTTTGCTCCAGATGACTTGGAGTTGTGTTTCAGCTACCATGTTGGGGTTAGTTTGTAACGCCCGGTATGTATGTGAGATGGAGGTCATTCCTGCTTTGGTCAGTGTCAACAGTTTGTAAATGTCACTTTTGGCATCTGGCATAGTCCCAGTTTTCAGGAGATCCTGTACATAGTGTCTCATCTGGAGAAAAGCAAAGTGATGCTTATGTGGTATATTATAGTTTGTCTGTAAGTCTCTAAATGGTCTGACAGCTTGCTGATTCTCTGACAATAGCATCTTTAGGGACCAAGGTTTAATGGTTTCCGTCTCTAGTTTGTGGTTAGTGAAATGTCCCCTGTCAGTAGCCAGTCCATCACATATTTAGCCAAGGCTGCCCAGTTATAGTGTTCAATGTTTGGAAGCCCGAAGCCTCCCCTCTCTGGTGGGCATGTCATCTTGAGAAAGCTTATTCTATGTTTTTTCCCCTTCCACAGGAAATGTAGTATGTCCCTATTTAAAATCTTGAGGTCTTGTTTGTGTATGAGCTCTGGGAGTATTTGCATAGTGTATAACAACTTGGGGAATAGTATCATTTTGATTAATCCCACTCTCCCCGACAATGTCAGTGGTAGTGCGAACCAGTTTATTAGGGTCTGTCGTAGGTCTCTGAGCAGTGGTCGGAAGTTGATCTCGTACCATTGGGCAGGGTTTCTAGCTAAGGTGATGCCTAGATATTTAAATGTATTGGTCACTATTTTGAAGGTATCCTGTAGGGGTTCTGCAGGTCTCCTATTCTGCAACCACAGAAGTTCTGATTTGTCTCTATTTACACAGTATCCCGAGATTTCCCCAAACTCTGTAATAATGCGCATTATATGGGGGATATTTCTTCTGGGGTCTCTCGTGTAAAGGATCATATCGTCCGCAAAGAGGGATAAGTGAATAGTCTCTTTGCCTATACTCAAACCTTCCGTGTCTCGTCTGATTTTTATTGCCAGTGGCTCTAATGCAAGGTCAAAGAGGAGGGGGGACAGGGGACAACCCTGTCTTGTACCCCTCATAAGCGGGAATGGCTTGGTTGGTGTGCCATTAATAAGGATCGCTGCGCAGGGTTCGTTGTAAATGCTATTTATTGCCTTCATGAAGGCTCCCTGTATACCGAATTTCCCTAGGGTAGTGGTCAAGTGGTCCCACAGAATCTTGTCGAATGCTTTTTCGGCATCCACAAGTATCAGACAAGCATCTTCAGTATCTTGGGCCCTATCTTGCTTGGTTTTCTCCCAGTAATGTGTGAGTACTAGTTGTATATTTCTCATATTTTTAACCGAGGATCTGCCCTTCACAAACCCTGTCTGGTCCTCGTGTACTAAAAAAGGGAGTATCTCTGCTAGTCTGTTGGCCAAAATTTTTGTAAACAGTTTGTAGTCCGAATTGAGCAGAGATATCGGTCTGTAGGAGGACGTCAGTAGTGGGTCTCTGTCTGGTTTAGGGATAATTGTCACATTTGCCTCTTTAAATCTGTTAGTCAGGTTTGCCTTCCCTTCCAGAATCGCATTATAAAGTAGTGTGAGTGTCTCTGATGTTTCTTTTTTAAGCAATTTATAGAATTCCCCTGGTAACCCATCGGGTCCAGGGGTCTTCTCCAGGGGCAATGTTTCAATTGATCTAATTACCTCTAGGGGGCATATTGGGGCGTTTAGTTTTTGTAGTTGTCCGTTGTCTATCTGTGGAAGGATCATATCTTTCCAAAAAGTTTGTTTCCTCTCTACATTTACTTCTTGGGAGCTATAAAGTGTAGAATAGTAGTCAGTAAATGTTTTCTGTATGTCTTTTTCCTGTGTTAGTATATTGTCCTCATTCCGGATGGCTGTTATAATATTGGGCTTTCTGTCTAACTTTGTGATTTTGGCCAGTAATTTCCCTGTGCGATTTCCATAACGGTAAAATTTTGCATATAGTCGGTTCAGGGCATTAACTGAAGATTGTATGAGGTGTGTATCTCTAAGGGCTTTGATGTTTCTGTATTTGAGTCTATTCTGCTCTGTTGGGTGTCGTAAGTATTGGTTCCTGGCATTTAAGAGCTGGCGCAAGTGTAGCTCCCCTCTAGCCCTACGGCTTTTGGTTAGCTTCGCCGTGTATGCAGTGACTGTTCCTTTCAGCACCGCCTTTGCAGTTTCCCAAAAAAGGGATATGTCATTCAGATGTTGACTGTTTAGTTCTTTGTACACTAACCATTCCCCTATTAAGTGTTTTTGAAGGTTCAGGTCATGGTACAGGTGCGTAGGGAAACTCCATCTGCGAGTTTTTCTCTGTGGTATGTCAGTGTGTAGCTCCATTGTAACTGGGGCATGGTCCGATATGGTGATGGGGTCTATTCTTATCTCCCTAACCTTGGAGCAGAGAGATTTGGAGATTAGAAAATAGTCTATGCGGGAGAGAGTAGTTTTAGACGGGTGAGAGCATGTATAGTCACGTGCCTCCGGGTTTCTCTCTCTCCAAACATCTATAAGAGATAGGGTGTTTCTGAAGTTTTTCAGTATTCTGGTTTCCCTTTTGGAGCCCACCCACGGATGAATTGGTTGAGGGATACTGTTAGGGTTGCGGAATCTGTCAGCTGGCGTGTGTGGTGCAATGTTATAGTCTCCCCCCGCCACGATGGGGAGATCTGAGAAATGTATAAGCTGACTTTGAAGGTGATTAAGGAATTCCCTCTTTCCCGTTTGGGGACCATAGATCCCACATAGTGCTAAATGTTGTGTGCCTATTTGCAGATTAGCAATCAAATACCTGCCCTCTTTGTCAGCCACTGTCCGTGAAATACTGTAGTTCAGGCCCTTACGAAACAACATTGCCACTCCTCTCGCTCTTTTCCCCTCATAGGGGGTGTAAAGTACTTCCCCTACCCAGCTTTGTTTGAGCTTCTGGTGCTCTTTTTGCGAGAGGTGTGTTTCTTCTAATATCGCAATGTCTGCCTTTTTAGCGTTAAGCTGTCTTAGGATCGCTTTTCTTTTAATGGGCGATGTTATCCCTCCCACGTTCCAAATAATAATTTTCATTCTGCTGGGGGGGTGTGGCTATCTCCTGTATTAGTGGCTGTCTATCAGTGTAGGGGTATATAGTGGTGTGTGCACAGCTATTAGAATAAATCTAGATATACTAAAATTACTTACTTGTGTTGTTCCTAGGGTCTGTCCTCTTTTTCCGTGGGGTAGCGCCTCGAGACTGGTTACTCTAAATCTATTGCTATACAAAACAGTTAGTAAACAGAACAGTAAAACAGTGATCTTCCTCTCCCTTATCCCTTCCAACAATTCAGTAATAAACAGAGTCTCTTCACCTGTGAAGAAAAAGTCCCTCCCCCCCCCCTCAATTGTAAAGGATATAGTTTTACATGGTTTAGTTCATGGCATGCTTTACTGCCTTTCTTCGGTGTTCCTGACACCTAGCCTCAGCTTCATGAGGCCGATGAAGATCTTCCATTATTGGATGCATTCTGTTGCTCGTTCTCCCTCTGTAAGTGGAGCTTGAGTTGCTTCGGCGATTCAAAGAATAAGGGTCCTCTTGCTTTATTTAGTCGTAGTCTGGCTGGGTATAGTAGGGCTGCTGTTCTACCTTGCTCTATCAGTTGTTTGCAGTAAGGTGAAAATTCTTTTCTTCTGGCTGCTACTGCTGCAGAGTAATCCTGGAATAAATATAGTTTCCTTCCCTCGAACTCTAGGGATGGGATCTTCCTGTAGGCCTGGAGAATGGCAATTTTTGCTTTGAAATTAAGGTATTTTACCATGACCTGCCGCGGCTGTTGGTTGTTTTCTTCTTGTCTTCTCGGGTCCCTGACTCTGTGGGCTCTTTCCACAGTGCACGGAAGGTTTGGTTGAGAAACATGCAGCAGCTTTGGAAGTGTGGTTTCTGCAAAGTCTATTAACTGTGCCCCCGGAAGAGATTCCGGAATTCCCACTATTCGCAGGTTATTTTTTCTCGACATGTTTCCGCAGACCCTCGTGGGTGATAGTGACAACGGATGCCAGTCTTCTGGGCTGGGGTGCAGTCTGGAATTCCCTGAAGGCTCAGGGTGTTTGGACTCAGATGGAGTCTCTACTTCCAATCAATATCCTGGAACTGAGAGCAATATTCAATGCGCTTCAGGCATGGCCTCAGTTGGCTTCGGCCAAATTCATCAGATTCCAGTCAGACAACATCACGACTGTGGCATATATCAATCATCAGGGGGGAACGAGGAGTTCCTTAGCGATGATAGAAGTATCCAAGATAATCCGATGGGCAGAGGCCCACTCTTGTTATTTATCGGCAATCTACATCCCAGGAGTAGAAAACTAGGAAGCGGATTTTCTAAGTCGGCAGACTTTTCATCCGGGGGAGTGGGAACTTCATCTGGAGGTGTTTGCTTCATTGATTCGCCAATGGGGCAGACCGGAACTGGATTTGATGGCATCTCATCAGAATGCCATACTTCCACGTTACGGATCCAGGTCGAGGGACCCATAGGCCAAACTGATAGATGCCCTGGCAGTGCCTTGGTCGTTCAGCCTGGCTTATGTGTTTCCACTGTTTCCTCTTTGATTCCTGCTCGAATCAAACAGGAGAGAGCTTCAGTAATCCTGATAGCGCCTGCGTGGCCACGCAGGACTTGGTATGCGGATTTCGTGGACATGTCCTCTCTGTCACCGTGGAAACTTCCTTTGAGACAGGACCTTCTCATTCAAGCACCTTTCCAACATCCAAATCTAATTTCTCTGCAGCTGACTGCTTGGAGATTGAACACTTGATTCTATCTAAGAGAGAATTCTCTGATTCGGTCATCGATACTTTGATACAGGCTCGAATGCCTGTCACTAGAAAAATCTATCATAAGATATGGCGTAAATATCTTTATTGGTGTGAATCCAAGGGTTACTCATGGAGTAAAATAAGGATTCCCAGGATTCTGTCTTTTCTCCAAAAAGGATTGGAGAAAGGGTTATCAGCAAGTTCCTTAAAGGGACAAATTTCTGCTTTGTGAATTTTGCTTCACAAACGTTTGGCAGATGTGCCAGATGTTCAGTCTTTTTGTCAGGCTCTAACTAGAAGTAAGCCTGTATTTAGACCAATTACTCTTCCCTGGAGTTTGAATTTAGTTCTTTGAACCCATGCATTCCATAGATATTAAATTGTTATCTTGGAAAGTTCTGTTTTTAGTTGCTATTTCTTCTGCTCGAAGAGTTTCTGAGCTTTCAGCGTTATAATGTGATTCACCTTATCTTATATTTCATTCTGATAAGGTGGTTTTACGTACCAAACCTGGATTTCTTCCTAAGGTTGTTTCAAATAAGAATATTAATCAGGAAATTGTTGTTCCTTCCTTGTGTCCTAATCCTTCTTCTAAGAAGGAGCGTCTGTTACATAACCTGGACGTGGTTCGTGCCTTGAAGTTTTACTTGCAGGCGACTAAGGATTTCCGTCAATCATCTTCATTATTCATTGTTTATTCTGGAAAGCGTAGGGGTCAGAAAGCTACGGCTACCTCTCTTTCTTTTTGGCTGAAGAGTATCATCCGTCTGGTGTATGAGACTGCTGGACAGCAGCCTCCTGAAAGAATTACGGCTCATTCTACTAGGGCTGTGGCTTCCTCATGGGCATTTAAAAACGATGCTTCTGTTGAACAGATTTGCAAGGCTACAACTTGGTAGTCCCTTCATACTTTTTCCAAATTTTACAAATTTGATACTTTTGCTTCTTCTGAGGCTGTTTTTGGGAGAAAAGTTCTTCAAGCAGTGGTGCCCTCAGTTTAGGTCTCTGTCTTGTCCCTCCCTTTCATCCGTGTCCTGTAGCTTTGGTATTGTATCCCACAAGTAAGGATGAAATCCGTGGACTCGTTGTATCTTGTAGAAGAACAGGAAATGTATGCTTACCTGATAAATTGATTTCTTCTACGATACGACGAGTCCACGGCCCTCCCTGTCATTTTTAAGACAGATTATATTTTGTTATATTTTTACAATTTCAGTCACCTCTGCACCTTTTAGCGTTTACTTTCTCTTCCTAAAACTTCGGTCGAATGACTGTGGGTGAAGGGGAAGGGAGGAGCTATATATACAGCTCTGCTGTGGTGCTCTTTGCCACTTCCTGTTAGCAGGAGGATAATATCCCACAAGTAAGGATGAAATCCGTGGACTCGTCGTATCGTAGAAGAAATCAATTTATCAGGTAAGCATACATTTCCTTTTTAAAAAGAAAATACTTACAAAATGGGTTACTGTCATTTTATATTTACCGGTTTAAATGTAACTGCTCTGCAGTGCCGTTACCATCTTCTCAAGCAGGGAAAGGGCTCTCCGAGGAAGGTCAGCTAGACAATCAAGCTTAACAGAGCTGGTGCAGATTTCATTATTTTAACCCCTTATTTGCTTTGCTTAATTAAATTCACCTTAAAATAGCTATTTAAATACAATTTCTTTGTGTTTAAAGTGTAAGTACGAAATTACTGTAACCTTTACACTTTTACATTTTAAAACACATTTTCCTTTTTTAAAGAGACAGTACCCAATTGTTTCTGATTCCATTCTAGGGACTTCAGAATTACAATGCACCAACAATAGTGTGTTCTCCTGAGGGTATTAACCATTTCTGTTTCTGTTATACTGTATTTTAGTGCTGCTGTCTAATTTGATATACTTGCCTGTCCTTACTATTCAAAATCATTATGGAGCAAACTGGTGCAGCTTAGAACATAACATTGGTCCTTTAGAGGGTTAATATACTGACAATTTAACCCATTCTCATATGTGTTTGCTATATAAGGATGTGTAAGTGTTTCCTCCTACTCAACTTTGTAACCTTTTCTTTTTTTATACTCTATTTATTGAATTTTTCTTTTTTCCAATATTACAGCGTAAAGAAAAGAAACAAAATTTACAACATCTGATATTATACGATATACCACTAGTCTTGAGAACTTATATACTTTTTCCAAATGATAGAGAAAGGAGAGAGGGGAAGAAAAAAAAATTGGACCTTCCATACTCTTCCTCCAGTCTATCCCCAATCTCCCCATCCCTCTCCCTGCCGACCGCCCCATCTGAGTCAAAGAGCCATTCACCTCTCAATTTGCAGCTTTCTATATAAACTGTATTTTCAAAGATTTTAATTACTCGTCTTCTCTGCTCCTCTTGATCTAGGGTTTTCAGCCATTTCCCCCATTTATCAAAAAAACGTATAATATTGACTTCAATATAGAACAAGGTATCTTGTAGTTCTATGAGGAACTGTTTATAAATACCTTCCTTTAGGGCCGCAAGAGGTGGTGGTCTGACATTCTTCCAGCCTTTCAAAATAAGATTCCTGCCTATTAAAATTACCATTGTTACAAATTTCCTCCACTGTGAGTGTTTTCCTCATATTTGAAGAAGAAAATCTGTTCTGCCTGCATGGTTATTTGGGACTCATATATCTTTATCCAAAAGTTTACCATTACCCAACATTTTTGTATCTTGGGGCAAAGCCAAAAGCTATGTACCAGGTTTGTTCTACTTTGTCTACATTTTAAACAATATGTTCCTTCCCCTGTACCTCCCCACTTGGCTACTATCTCTGGTGTAATATATGCCATCCACAATATCTTTATATGTTGTTCTTGCATGGGAATGGCTAATGATGCCTCTTCTACCCTTTCCTCACTTTTCAGTATGGTTTGATCTTTAAGATTTGTGAAGAACATTTCTCTCCATTTTATCACCCCTCTATCAAGAAACATTTTATAATCTGTTATTTACTATATTATATAGGAGTGGCATTAATCACTGATATTAATGGTGCAAGGTCCCAATTATCACATTGTGACCGTATTAACTGCAAGCAGTAATGTCTAATTTGTAAGAAAGAATAAAAATGTTTGTTTGTCAATGAGAATTTAGTTTTGATTACTTCAAAATATTCAACCTTAGTAAGACCCTGGTTCCTTTTTAATAATTGGATAATTTTAGATAGTCCCTTATCTCGCAATTGTGCGAAGATTTTGGAAGAAAAGCCCTGTTTGAATTCATAGTCTCCTTCAATAGTTAGGAATTGTGATGCGGAAAAGTTAATTTCTAGGTGTCTGCATATCCTGTGCCATGCTACAACTGTATCCCTAAAAAATTCTAATCTTTTAACGTATGGTGGAAGGTTTTTAACCTCTAGTTATAGGATATTTCTTTCATGTAATTAGCAAGAGTCCATGAGCTAGTGACGTATGGGATATACATTCCTACCAGGAGGGGCAAAGTTTCCCAAACCTCAAAATGCCTATAAATACACCCCTCACCACACCCACAATTCAGTTTTACAAACTTTGCCTCCGATGGAGGTGGTGAAGTAAGTTTGTGCTAGATTCTACGTTGATATGCGCTCCGCAGCAAGTTGGAGCCCGGTTTTCCTCTCAGCGTGCAGTGAATGTCAGAGGGATGTGAGGAGAGTATTGCCTATTTGAATGCAGTGATCTCCTTCTAAGGGGTCTATTTCATAGGTTCTCTGTTATCGGTCGTAGAGATTCATCTCTTACCTCCCTTTTCAGATCGACGATATACTCTTATATATACCATTACCTCTGCTGATTCTCGTTTCAGTACTGGTTTGGCTATCTGCTATATGTAGATGAGTGTCCTGGGGTAAGTAAGTCTTATTTTCTGTGACACTCCAAGCTATGGTTGGGCACTTTGTTTATAAAGTTCTAAATATATGTATTCAAACATTTATTTGCCTTGACTCAGAATGTTCAACTTTCCTTATTTTCAGACAGTCAGTTTCATATTTGGGATAATGCATTTTGATTTGACCATTTTTTCTTACCTTAAAATTTGACTTTTTCCCTGTGGGCTGTTAGGCTCGCGGGGGCTGAAAATGCTTCATTTTATTGCGTCATTCTTGGCGCGGACTTTTTTGGCGCAAAAATTCTATTTCCGTTTCCGGCGTCATACGTGTCGCCGGAAGTTGCGTCATTCTTTGACGTTATTTCGCGCCAAAAATGTCGGCGTTCCGGATGTGGCGTCATTTTTGGCGCCAAAAAGCATTTAGGCGCCAAATAATGTGGGCGTCTTATTTGGCGCGAAAAAATATGGGCGTCACTTTTGTCTCCACATTATTTAAGTCTCATTTTTTATTGCTTCTGGTTGCTAGAAGCTTGTTCTTTGGCATTCTTTCCCATTCCTGAAACTGTCATTTAAGGAATTTGATCAATTTTGCTTTATATGTTGTTTTTTCTCTTACATATTGCAAGATGTCTCACGTTGCATCTGAGCCAGAAGATACTACAGGAAAATCGCTGTCAAGTGCTGAATCTACCAAAGCTAAGTGTATCTGCTGTAAACTTTTGGTAGCTATTTCTCCAGCTGTTGTTTGTATTGATTGTCATGACAAACTTGTTAAAGCAGATAATATTTCCTTTAGTAAAGTACCATTGCCTGTTGCAGTTCCCTCAACATCTAAGGTGCAGAATGTTCCTGATAATATAAGAGATTTTGTTTCTGAATCCATAAAGAAGGCTATGTCTGTTATTTCTCCTTCTAGTAAACGTAAAAAATCTTTTAAAACTTCTCTCCCTACAGATGAATTTTTAAATGAACATCATCATTCTGATTCTGATGACTCCTCTGGTTCAGAGGATTCTGTCTCTGAGGTTGATGCTGATAAATCTTCATATTTATTTAAAATGGAATTTATTCGTTCTTTACTTAAAGAAGTTCTAATTGCTTTAGAAATAGAGGATTCTGGTCCTCTTGATACTAATTCTAAACGTTTAGATAAGGTATTTAAAGCTCCTGTGGTTATTCCAGAAGTTTTTCCTGTTCCTAATGCTATTTCTGCAGTAATTTCCAAAGAATGGGATAATTTGGGTAATTCATTTACTCCTTCTAAACGTTTTAAGCAATTATATCCTGTGCCGTCTGACAGATTAGAATTTTGGGACAAGATCCCTAAAGTTGATGGGGCTATTTCTACCCTTGCTAAACGTACTACTATTCCTACGTCAGATGGTACTTCGTTTAAGGATCCTCTAGATAGGAAAATTGAGTCCTTTCTAAGAAAAGCTTATCTGTGTTCAGGTAATCTTCTTAGACCTGCTATATCTTTGGCTGATGTTGCTGCAGCTTCAACTTTTTGGTTGGAAACTTTAGCGCAACAAGTAACACATCGTGATTCTCATGATATTATTATTCTTCTTCAGCATGCTAATAATTTTATCTGTGATGCCATTTTTGATATTATCAGAGTTGATGTCAGGTTTATGTCTCTAGCTATTTTAGCTAGAAGAGCTTTATGGCTTAAAACTTGGAATGCTGATATGGCTTCTAAATCAACTTTACTTTCCATTTCTTTCCAGGGTAACAAATTATTTGGTTCTCAGTTGGATTCCATTATTTCAACTGTTACTGGTGGGAAAGGAACTTTTTTACCACAGGATAAAAAATCTAAAGGTAAAAACAGGGCTAATAATCGTTTTCGTTCCTTTCGTTTCAACAAAGAACAAAAGCCTGATCCTTCATCCTCAGGAGCAGTTTCAGTTTGGAGACCATCTCCAGTCTGGAATAAATCCAAGCCAGCTAGAAAGGCAAAGCCTGCTTCTAAGTCCACATGAAGGTGCGGCCCTCATTCCAGCTCAGCTGGTAGGGGGCAGGTTACGTTTTTTCAAGGAAATTTGGATCAATTCTGTTCACAATCTTTGGATTCAGAGCATTGTTTCAGAAGGGTACAGAATTGGTTTCAAGTTGAGACCTCCTGCAAAGAGATTTTTTCTTTCCCGTGTCCCAGTAAATCCAGTAAAAGCTCAAGCATTTCTGAAATGTGTTTCAGATCTAGAGTTGACTGGAGTAATTATGCCAGTTCCAGTTCCGGAACAGGGGATGGGGTTTTATTCAAATCTCTTCATTGTACCAAAGAAGGAGAATTCTTTCAGACCAGTTCTGGATCTAAAAATATTGAATCATTATGTAAGGATACCAACGTTCAAGATGGTAACTGTAAGGACTATCTTACCTTTTGTTCAGCAAGGGAATTATATGTCCACGATAGATTTACAGGATGCATATCTGCATATTCCGATTCATCCAGATCATTATCAGTTCCTGAGATTCTCGTTTCTGGACAAGCATTACCAATTTGTGGCTCTGCCGTTTGGCCTAGCTACAGCTCCAAGAATTTTTACAAAGGTTCTCGGTGCCCTGCTGTCTGTAATCAGAGAACAGGGTATTGTGGTATTTCCTTATTTGGACGATATCTTGGTACTTGCTCAGTCTTTACATTTAGCAGAATCTCATACGAATCGACTTGTGTTGTTTCTTCAAGATCATGGTTGGAGGATCAATTTACCAAAAAGTTCTTTGATTCCTCAGACAAGGGTAACCTTTCTGGGTTTCCAGATGGATTCAGTGTCCATGACTCTGTCTTTAACAGACAAGAGACGTCTAAAGTTGATTACAGCTTGTCGAAACCTTCAGTCACAATCATTCCCTTCGGTAGCCTTATGCATGGAAATTCTAGGTCTTATGACTGCTGCATCGGACGCGATCCCCTTTGCTCGTTTTCACATGCGACCTCTTCAGCTCTGTATGCTGAAGCAATGGTGCAAGGATTACACGAAGATATCTCAATTAATATCTTTAAAACCGATTGTTCGACACTCTCTAACATGGTGGACAGATCACCATCGTTTAATTCAGGGGGCTTCTTTTGTGCTTCCGACCTGGACTGTAATTTCAACAGATGCAAGTCTCACAGGTTGGGGAGCTGTGTGGGGATCTCTGACGGCACAAGGAGTTTGGGAATCTCAGGAGGTGAGATTACCGATCAATATTTTGGAACTCCGTGCAATTTTCAGAGCTCTTCAGTTTTGGCCTCTTCTGAAGAGAGAATCGTTCATTTGTTTTCAGACAGACAATGTCACAACTGTGGCATACATCAATCATCAAGGAGGGACTCACAGTCCTCTGGCTATGAAAGAAGTATCTCGAATCTTGGTTTGGGCGGAATCCAGCTCCTGTCTAATCTCTGCGGTTCATATCCCAGGTGTAGACAATTGGGAAGCGGATTATCTCAGTCGCCAAACGTTGCATCCGGGCGAATGGTCTCTTCACCCAGAGGTATTTCTTCAGATTGTTCAAATGTGGGAACTTCCAGAAATAGATCTGATGGCGTCCCATCTAAACAAGAAACTTCCCAGGTATCTGTCCAGATCCCGGGATCCTCAGGCGGAGGCAGTGGATGCATTATCACTTCCTTGGAAGTATCATCCTGCCTATATCTTTCCGCCTCTAGTTCTTCTTCCAAGAGTAATCTCCAAGATTCTGAAGGAATGCTCGTTTGTTCTGCTGGTAGCTCCGGCATGGCCTCACAGGTTTTGGTATGCGGATCTTGTCCGGATGGCCTCTTGCCAACCGTGGACTCTTCCGTTAAGACCAGACCTTCTGTCACAAGGCCCTTTTTTCCATCAGGATCTGAAATCCTTAAATTTAAAGGTATGGAGATTGAACGCTTGATTCTTGGTCAAAGAGGTTTCTCTGACTCCGTGATTAATACTATGTTACAGGCTCGTAAATCTGTATCTCGAGAGATATATTATAGAGTCTGGAAGACTTATATTTCTTGGTGTCTTTCTCATCATTTTTCTTGGCATTCTTTTAGAATACCGAGAATTTTACAGTTTCTTCAGGATGGTTTAGATAAGGGTTTGTCCGCAAGTTCTTTGAAAGGACAAATCTCTGCTCTTTCTGTTCTTTTTCACAGAAAGATTGCTATTCTTCCTGATATTCATTGTTTTGTACAAGCTTTGGTTCGTATAAAACCTGTCATTAAGTCAATTTCTCCTCCTTGGAGTTTGAATTTGGTTCTGGGAGCTCTTCAAGCTCCTCCGTTTGAACCTATGCATTCATTGGACATTAAATTACTTTCTTGGAAAGTTTTGTTCCTTTTGGCCATCTCTTCTGCTAGAAGAGTTTCTGAATTATCTGCTCTTTCTTGTGAGTCTCCTTTTCTGATTTTTCATCAGGATAAGGCGGTGTTGCGAACTTCTTTTGAATTTTTACCTAAAGTTGTGAATTCCAACAACATTAGTAGAGAAATTGTGGTTCCTTCATTATGTCCTAATCCTAAGAATTCTAAGGAGAAATCGTTGCATTCTTTGGATGTTGTTAGAGCTTTGAAATATTATGTTGAAGCTACGAAATCTTTCCGTAAGACTTCTAGTCTATTTGTTATCTTTTCCGGTTCTAGGAAAGGCCAGAAAGCTTCTGCCATTTCTTTGGCATCTTGGTTGAAATCTTTAATTCATCTTGCCTATGTTGAGTCGGGTAAAATTCCGCCTCAGAGAATTACAGCTCATTCTACTAGGTCAGTATCTACTTCCTGGGCGTTTAGGAATGAAGCTTCGGTTGACCAGATCTGCAAAGCAGCAACTTGGTCCTCTTTGCATACTTTTACTAAATTCTACCATTTTGATGTATTTTCTTCTTCTGAAGCAGTTTTTGGTAGAAAAGTACTTCAGGCAGCGGTTTCAGTTTGAATCTTCTGCTTATGTTTTTCGTTAAACTTTATTTTGGGTGTGGATTATTTTCAGCAGGAATTGGCTGTCTTTATTTTATCCCTCCCTCTCTAGTGACTCTTGTGTGGAAAGATCCACATCTTGGGTAGTCATTATCCCATACGTCACTAGCTCATGGACTCTTGCTAATTACATGAAAGAAAACATAATTTATGTAAGAACTTACCTGATAAATTCATTTCTTTCATATTAGCAAGAGTCCATGAGGCCCGCCCTTTTTTTGTGGTGGTTATGATTTTGTATAAAGCACAATTATTCCAATTCCTTATTTTATATGCTTTCGCACTTTTTTATCACCCCACTTCTTGGCTATTCGTTAAACTGAATTGTGGGTGTGGTGAGGGGTGTATTTATAGGCATTTTGAGGTTTGGGAAACTTTGCCCCTCCTGGTAGGAATGTATATCCCATACGTCACTAGCTCATGGACTCTTGCTAATATGAAAGAAATGAATTTATCAGGTAAGTTCTTACATAAATTATGTTTTTTTAAGTATAGGGGTTTTACCATACTATTTTTTATTTCTAGAAGGGTAAAGTGATTACTCTCCAAAAGCCAGTCCAAGGCAATCTTTGCTACTGCCACTAAATTATAGATAGCTATATTGGGGAGCCCCATTCCCAGGAACCTCTTTTTAAGAACTAGTTTCTTTTAACTAATTCTGGGCTTCTTATCCATCTATATAAACTCTTTAATGGCCGTGTTAATTTTCTTAATCTCATATTTATTAATTAGAAGTGGTACATTCTGAAATACATACAACAATCTTGGAAGTGCTACCATCTTAAGCAAGTTTATTTTACCTGAAATAGAAAGTAATACTAATATAGAAAGTACTAATATTTAAGGAGTACCATTCCATTGGATCAATAGATATTTTAATCCCCAAGTATGTCAAAAAATGGCTTACTTCCCTGAATATTTTAGTTTCTGAGTCTTGGTTTTTCTGGATCCACAAAACTTCGGACTTATTTCTATTAATTTGATATCCAGAGAAAGATCCAAAGCTCTTTATTATCTGACAGATCTTATTAAAGCTTTTATTTGAATTTCTAGAAAATACTAGGAAATCATCTGCATATACAGCCAACTGAAAGCTCTTATTACCTAGTTCGATCCCTTGAATATCGTTCCTTAATTCGATCAGTAGTGGTTCTAGAGAGATGTTAAAAATTAAGGGTGATAAGGGGCACCCCTGCTTTGTTCCTCTTAAAAGGGAAAAGAATGTCGTTTTGTTATTATTTATGACAAGTGCCGCCCTAGATTCTCTATATAACATTTCGATCATATTAAAACAATTACCTGCGTATCCGAATTTAGTAAGGGAGGTTAGGAGATGATCCCATGTGATGGAGTCAAAGGCTTTGCTTGCATCTAGCGATACTATTGATATATCTTCTTTAATTATTTTCCTATTATTTTTATTATTATACCACTGATCTAAGATTGTTAGAAAGACCTTCCTCAAGTTGGTATTAGAGGAACATCCTTTCATAAATCCTGTTTGGTCAGAAAGTATAACAGTATCTAGGGAGACCTGAATCCTTTTTGCCAGTATGCTTGTTATGATCTTATAGTCTATATTCAGGAGTGAAATCGGCCTATAAGAATCAATTAAATGAGGGTCTTTCCCCGGTTTGGGAATTATAATAATTGTAGATTCATTATAGTCTTCTAATGGTTTCAACTGGCTGGTCCAAAACTTATTTAACAAAAGAGTTAGGGTAGGTGTTATTTCATCAATAAGTACCTTATAAAACTCCGATGGGAGACCATCCGGCCCTGCCGCTTTATTATTCGCAATTGCTTTAATTGTTTGATATATTTCTTTTTCTGTGATGGGCTCATTAATTCTCTCTAGGTGAGTAGTCTCTAGTCTTGGAATTACAATTGAGTCCCAAAATTTTCCCTTCATATGTATATTTATAGACTGTGTTGAATAAAGTTCTGTAAAATAATCAAGGAATATTTTTTGTATATCCCCCATACTAGTCCAGGTAACCCCCTTTCTTGAATCGTATTTATAAATTTTGGAGTTTTATTATTTTTAGTAATACGCGCAACTAAACTATCTACCTTATTCCCATATCTATAATATTGTGTGCATACCTTTTATATTGTCTTTGATTTCATTTTGAATAAAATATTTATCTCTGTCTTTTTTGGCCTGAATATATTTTTTCCAGTTATCTATAGTTTTTTCCTGAATATATTTACTGTACTTATTAATAAGGCAGTTAGTCACTTGCTGCCTGTATAAATTTGTTTTTTTCTTCAATCTTATCAGAAAGGTTGTAATCTCTTCTCTAACTACCGCTTTCGCGGCATTCCAAAATATATGGGTTTTATTAAGATAGCTACTATTAAACTTATTGTAATCTGCCCACTTATCTTTCAAAAAGTTTGTAAACTTAGTATTTTTTATCAAGTATTTAAGAAAGAAGAAGTGATTAGTGTTCCTGTCTTTTATTTTGGGGTTCAGCACAATTGCAATAGGGGCATGATCTGAAATTGTTATCAAATCAATATAAGCTTCTTGAATATAGTCGACTAGTTTGTCTGAGGTAAGAAAAAAATCTATCCTGGATAAAGTTTTTTTGGATTTCGAGAGACATGTATATTCCCTTTCATCTGGGTGCTTGATTCTATATATATCTAATATTTTTAGATCCTGTTGAAATTTTTTTAAAATATAACTTTCTCTCTTTCTTCTAGCCAACATATTTTTATCCAGGGCCTTTTCCCTTACTAAGAGATCTGAGTTCCCCCTACATCTATCCAGTATATTGTTAGGGGCAAGGTTAAAATCTCCTCCTATGATCAAATTATTACCAGAATAGTTGAATAGTTTGTCCCGAATATTCTGCCAAAAACCTGTATCTTCTTCATTTGGACCATATACATTGCATATTAAAAATTTCCTATCCCCAATTTCTACTTCTGCCAGAATATATCTACCCTCCTCATCTCTCACTACATTGTCTATCTTATATTCTAAAGTTTTATTGAAAAGGATAGCAACTCCTTTTCTTTCATGTAATTAGCAAGAGTCCATGAGCTAGTGACGTATGGGATATACATTCCTACCAGGAGGGGCAAAGTTTCCCAAACCTTAAAATGCCTATAAATACACCCCTCACCACACCCACAATTCAGTTTTACAAACTTTGCTTCCCATGGAGGTGGTGAAGTAAGTTTGTGCTAGATTCTACGTTGATATGCGCTTCGCAGCAGGCTGAAGCCCGGTTTTCCTCTCAGAGTGCAGTGAATGTCAGAGGGATGTGAAGAGAGTATTGCCTATTTGAATACCATGGTCTTCCTCTAGGGGATCTATTTCATAGGTTCTCTGTTATCGGTCGTAGAGATTTCTTCTCCTACCTCCCTTTTCAGATCGACGATATACTCTTATATACCATTGCCTCTATTGATTCTCGTTTCAGTACTGGTTTGTTCATCTACTTTATGTAGATGAGTGTCTTTGGGTAAGTAAGTCTTATTTTATTTATGACACTCTCTCAGCTATGGTTTGGCACTTTTATATGTAAAGTTCTAAATATATGTTTTACACTTATATTTGCCATGATTCAGGTCAATCAGTTTATTTTCCTTCTTTCAGACTGTTAGTTTCATTTTTTTGGGAAAATGCATATGAATTTAAATATTTTTCTTACCTAAATTTTCAATTGACTTTTCCTTTAAATTGCGGGCTGTTAGGCTCGCGGGTGCAAAAGATGCTAGAATTTATTGCGTAATTTTTGGCGTGAGACTTTTTTGGCGCGAGATTGACGTTTGTCTGACGTCAATGATGTAATTTCCGGCGTCGTAGTAGTAGTCATTTTTGGCTCTCGTGTTTGTTGCAGACGTTTTCGGCGCCAAAAAATATGTGGGCGTCATTCTTGGCGCCAGATTTTTTCCATTATTTAAGTCTCATTTTTTAGTTGCTTCTGGTTTGCATTTTTTTCCCATTCCTGAAACTGTCATTTAAGGAATTTGATAATTTTGCTTTATATGTTGTTTTTTCTATTACATATTGCAAGATATTCCAAAAACTGTTCCTGTATCAGAATATACTATTGGATTCCTAATGACTGATATCAGTCCTACCAAAGCTAAGTTCATTTATTTTAAAGTTATGAATGTTTATCTTTAGCTATGGTTTGTAATAAGTTATCATGATAAACTTTTATATGCAGAGTCCATTAGTATTTATGCATTATCTATTGCTATTCTTTTTACATCTAAATGTACAAGATATACTTAGGAATTTATAAGAATATTTTTCTGATTCTATTCTAAAGGCTTTGTCTGCCAATACCGCCTTCTAATAAAATTTTTAGGTCTTTTTTAAACTTCTCATTTAGTTGATGAAGTTTCAAATGACCAACAACATACTGATTTATCCTTCTCTGATGGTGTTTTTTCTCATTCAGAATATTCTTCATCAGATATTGACACTAACAAATCTACTTTTTTATTTTTTAATAGAGTACATTCGTTCTTTGTTGAAAAGGTGTTAATTATTTTGGATATTGAAGTAACTAGTTCTTTTGATTAAGACTAGCTAACATTAAATTCTGCTTATTAACCTTCTGTGGTTTCTTCAGAGGTTTTTTCCAGTTCCTGATACTAGGGAATGGAATAGGCCGTGAATTTCTTTTATTCCTTCTTTAAGGTTTTTTAATTGTATCCTTTGCCGGCAGTTAGTTTTCAGTTTTGAGGAAAGATTCTCCAAGTTAATTGGGCTATCTTTACTCTTGCTAAACATACTACTATTCCTATAGCAAATAGTATTTATTTTTTTCCTTCAGATGGGAAACTTGTATCTTATTTAAGGAAAATTCTTTATTTTCAAGTACTTTTCTTAGACCTGTAATTTATTTGGCTGATGTTGCAACTGCTTCAACTTTCTGGTTGGATACTTTAGTGCAGCAAGTATCGGATTATGATTTGTTTAGCATTATTAAGTTAATCAACATGCTAATAATTTCATTTGTGTCGTCATTTTTTTTATATTTTCGCAAATGAGGTTTAATCTATGTCTTTAGCTATTTTAGCTAGAAGAACTTTGTGACTTCAATCTTGGAATGCTAATTTGATTTCTAAATTCCATATTTCTTTTTTTCCAAGGTAATCAATTATTTGGTTCACAATTGGATTCAATTCTTCAACTGTTACTCTGGGCTTCAAGATTGAGTTCTAAGACTAAATCTTAAACTTATATTAGTTTTTGTTCTTACTAAGGAACGGAATCCTAATTCTTCTCCATGTTTATATTTGGAAGTTTTCTTCATTTAATTTAAGCCATTTAAAAGATCAAAGTGAGCTCCCCAAATTTGCATGTAGGTGCGGTTCTTATTCCAGCTTAGCTGGTAAGGGGCAGGTTAAGACTTTTTTTAAAAATTTGTTTGGTTCAATTCGGTCCAAACTTCTTAGATTTGGGTTCAGAATAGGATTCAGAGTAAAACCGCCTGTGAGGAGTCTTTTTTTTCTGTAACATATTCCAGTAAGGCTCACACTTTCCTGAAGTGTGTTTTAGACCTGTATGTATTGGGTAATTGTGAAGCGTGGCTGGTCACCCGTTGGGGCTCAAGGTGTTGTTCAGACCTGGAGTTTTCTGGGGTATTTATACCAGTTCCTTTTTAGGAACAGGGTTTGGGGGTTTTATTCAAAACTGTTCATTGTCCCAAAGATAAAAGATCTTTTTGAATTGTCATATAAGTGTACCATCTTTTAGAATGGTGTTAATATGGTCTATTCTGCCTTTTGGTCAGTGAGGGCATTATTTGTTTATAATAGATACAATAGATGCATATCTTCATTATTCTGTTTTCATTCAGATTATTTTCATTTTCTGAGATTCTCTTTTTTTGACGAGCATTACCAATTTGTTGCTTTTCCTTCTGGTCTAGCGACAGCTCTAAGAATCTTTTCAAGCTTCTCAGTGTTTCCTATTTTGGACGGTCTCGTGGTACTGGCTCAGTCTTTTCGTTCTTCGGAATCTCATACGATTCAACTTTTGTTGTTTCTTCAAGACATGGTTAGAGGATCTTTTTATCAAAAGCTCCTTGATTCCTCAGACAAGGGTCACCTTTTTTAGGTAGATTGTGTCAATGTCTTTGTCTCTAACAGACAAGTGACAATTTTATTGGGTTCCGTTTGTCGGAAACTTCAGTCTCTATTATTTCCTTCAGTTGCTATATGCATGGAAGTTTTAGGTTTCATGGCTGCAGCATTGGATTCGATTCCCTTTGCTCATTTTCATAGGAAACCTTTTCAGTTTTTTATGCTGAATCAATGGTGCAGGGATTCTAGGATATCACTTTCTCCTGTTAAGTGTAGTCAGTCCACGGGTCATCATTACTTATGGGATATTAACTCCTCCCCAACAGGAAGTGCAAGAGGATCACCCAAGCAGAGCTGCTATATAGCTCCTCCCCTCTACGTCACACCCAGTCATTCTCTTGCACCCAACTAATAGATAGGATGTGTGAGAGGACTGTGGTGATTAAACTTAGTTTTTTATATCTTCAATCAAAAGTTTGTTATTTTAAACGACACCGGAGTGTGTTGTTTCCTTCTCAGGCAGAATTTGAAGAAGAATCTACCTGAGTTTTTTGTATATGATCTTAGCGGACGTAACTAAGATCCGTTTGCTGTTCTCGGCCATTCTGAGGAGTAAGGTAACTTCAGATCAGGGGACAGCGGGCAGGTTCACCTGCAAAGAGGTATGTTGCAGTATATTATTTTCTAAGGAATGGAATTGACTTTGAAAATACTGCTAATACCGATATAATGTAAGTACAGCCTTAAATGCAGTAGTAGCAACTGGTATCAGGCTGACATGTATATATGTTAACACTTAAGTATTTCTGGGGAATGGCACTTCACTGGGAAAATACTGTATGCATATAACTTTTAGCCTAACTTGCAGTGTGAGCGACTAGCAGCAGGCTTTTTAATGACATTTCATATATTAGATTTTAAACGTTTACTGGCATGTTAAATCGTTTAATTATCTGAGGTACTTGGTGAAAATTGTTTTGGGCTTTATTTTCCACATGGCTGTCGTTGTTTTAAATTAAAACAGTTTACTGAGCTTCCCTCACTGTTGTAGTGTGAGTGGGAGGGGCCTATTTTGGCGCTTTTACTACGCATCAGAAATTCAGTCACAGTCTGTCTTTTTCTCCCTGCATGATCCAGGACGTCTCCACAGAGCTCAGGGGTCTTCAAAATAGTTTTGAGGGAGGTAATCACTCACAGCAGACCTGTGAGACTGTGCTTGACTGTGATAAAAACGCTTATATTGTCAATTGTTATACGTTTTTTTCTGACATTAAGGGTTAATCATCCATTACTAATGTGTGCAATCCTTTGCTAAATTTGGTTTATATAACTAATCCAGTTCATTGTTATTCAACTGTGACAGTTTTTGTGTGCTTCTTAAAGGCACAGTAACGTTTTTACATATTGCTTGTAAATTTAGTTGAAAAGTATTTCCAAGCTTGCTAGTCTAATTGCTAGTTTGTTTAAACATGTCTGACACAGAGGAAACTCTTTGTGCAATATGTTCAAAAGCCAAGGTGGAGCCCAATAGAAATTTATGTACTAATTGCATTGATGCTACTTTAAATAAAAGTCAATCTGTAAATGTTAAGCAACATTCACCAGACGAGGGGGAAGTTATGCCGACTAACTTGCCTCACGTGTCAGTACCTGCATCTCCCGCTCAGGAGGTGCGTGATATTGTAACGCCAAGTACATCAGGGCGGCCATTACAAATCACTTTACAAGACATGGCTAATGTTATGACTGAGGTTTTGTCTAAATTGCCAGAACTTAGAGGTAAACGAGATCACTCTGGGATCAGAACAGAGTATACTGATAATGCTAGGGCCATGTCTGATACTGCGTCACAATATGCAGAGCATGAGGACGGAGAGCTTCATTCTGCGGGTGACGGATCTGATCCAAATAAATTGGATTCAGACATTTCAAATTTTAAGTTTAAGCTGGAAAACCTCCGTGTATTGCTAGGGGAGGTGTTAGCGGCTCTGAATGATTGTAACACAGTTGCAATCCCAGAGAAAATGTGTAGGTTGGATAAATATTTTGCGGTACCGACGAGTACTGACGTTTTTCCTATACCTAAGAGACTTACTGAAATTATTACTAAGGAGTGGGACAGACCCGGTGTGCCTTTCTCACCCCCTCCTATATTCAGAAAAATGTTTCCAATAAACGCCACCACACGGGACTTATGGCAAACGGTCCCTAAGGTGGAGGGAGCAGTTTCTACTTTAGCTAAGCGTACCACTATCCCGGTGGAGGATAGCTGTGCTTTTTCAGATCCAATGGATAAAAAGTTAGAGGGTTACCTTAAGAAAATGTTTGTTCAACAAGGTTTTATATTACAACCCCTTGCATACATTGCGGCTGTCACGGCTGCGGCAGCATTTTGGTTTGAGTCTCTGGAAGACACCCTTGACTCAGCGACATTAGATGAGATTTCACTTAAGCTTAAAACCCTTAAGCTAGCTAATTCATTTATTTCTGATGCCGTAGTACATTTAACTAAACTTACGGCTAAGAATTCCGGATTCGCCATTCAGGCACGCAGAGCGCTGTGGCTAAAATCCTGGTCAGCTGATGTAACTTCTAAATTGAAACTACTTAACATACCTTTCAAGGGGCAGACTTTATTGGGGCCCGGTTTGAAATAAATTATCGCTGATATTACGGGAGGTAAAGGCCATGCCCTGCCTCAAGACAGAGCCAAGCCCAGGGCTAGACAGTCTAATTTTCGTGCCTTTCGTAATTTCAAGGCAGGAGCAGCTTCAACTTCCTCTGCTCCAAAACAGGAAGGAGCTGTTGCTCGCTACAGACAAGGCTGGAAACCTAACCAGGCCTGGAACAAGGGCAAGCAGGCCAGAAAGCCTGCTGCTGCCCCTAAGACAGCATGAAGTGAGGGCCCCCGATCCGGTAACGGATCTAGTGGGGGGCAGACTCTCTCTCTTCGCCCAAGCTTGGGCAAGAGATGTCCAGGATCCCTGGGCTTTGGAGATCATATCTCAGGGATATCTTCTGGACTTCAAAGCTTCTCCTCCACAAGGGAGATTTCATCTTTCAAGGTTGTCAACAAACCAGATAAAGAAAGAGGCGTTTCTACGCTGTGTACAAGACCTTTTACTAATGGGAGTGATCCATCCAGTTCTGCGGTCGGAACACGGACAAGGGTTTTACTCAAACCTATTTGTGGTCCCCAAAAAAGAGGGAACCTTCAGACCAATATTGGATTTAAAGATCCTAAACAAATTCCTAAGAGTTCCATCATTCAAGATGGAAACTATTCGGACAATCTTACCCATGATCCAAAGAGGTCAGTACATGACCACAGTGGATTTAAAGGATGCTTACCTTCACATACCGATTCACAGAGAACATTACCGGTATCTAAGGTTTGCCTTCCTAGACAAACATTACCAGTTTGTAGCTCTTCCCTTCGGGTTGGCTACAGCTCCAAGAATCTTTACAAAGGTTCTGGGCTCTCTTCTGGCGGTACTAAGACCGCGAGGAATTTCGGTAGCTCCGTACCTAGACGACATTCTGATACAAGCGTCAAGCTTTCAAACTGCCAAGTCTCATACAGAGTTAGTACTGGCATTTCTGAGATCACATGGGTGGAAAGTAAACGAGGAGAAGAGTTCTCTCTTACCACTCACAAGAGTTCCCTTCTTGGGGACTCTTATAGATTCTGTAGAAATGAAAATTTACCTGACAGAGGACAGGTTAACAAAGCTTCTAAATGCTTGCCATGCCCTCCATTCCATTCAACACCCGTCAGTGGCTCAATGCATGGAGGTAATCGGCTTAATGGTAGCGGCAATGGACATAGTTCCTTTTGCACGCCTGCACCTCAGACCGCTGCAATTGTGCATGCTAAGTCAGTGGAATGGGGATTACTCAGATTTGTCCCCTACGCTGAATCTGGATCAGGAGACCAGAGATTCTCTTCTATGGTGGCTTTCTCGGCCACATCTGTCCAGGGGGATGCCCTTCAGCAGGCCAGACTGGACAATTGTAACTACAGACGCCAGCCTTCTAGGTTGGGGCGCTGTCTGGAATTCCCTGAAGGCTCAGGGATCATGGACTCAAGAGGAGAGTCTCCTTCCAATAAACATTCTGGAATTGAGAGCAGTTCTCAATGCCCTACTGGCTTGGCCTCAGTTAGCAACTCTGAGGTTTATCAGGTTTCAGTCGGACAACATCACGACTGTGGCTTACATCAACCATCAGGGAGGGACAAGAAGTTCCCTAGCGATGATGGAAGTATCAAAGATAATTCGCTGGGCAGAGTCTCACTCTTGCCACCTGTCAGCGATCCACATCCCAGGAGTGGACAACTGGGAGGCGGATTTCCTAAGTCGCCAGACTTTTCATCCGGGGGAGTGGGAACTTCATCCGGAGGTCTTTGCCCAAATACTTCGACGTTGGGGCAAACCAGATATGGATCTCATGGCGTCTCGCCGGAACGCCAAGCTTCCTCGTTACGGGTCCAGGTCCAGGGACCCGGGAGCGGTCCTGATAGATGCCTTGACAGCACCTTGGACCTTCAGGATGGCTTATGTGTTTCCACCCTTCCCGATGCTTCCTCGTTTGATTGCAAGGATCAAACAGGAGAAAGCATCAGTGATTCTAATAGCGCCTGCGTGGCCACGCAGGACCTGGTATGCAGATCTAGTGGACATGTCATCCTGTCCACCTTGGTCTCTGCCTCTGAGACAGGACCTTCTAATTCAGGGTCCTTTCAAACATCAAAATCTAATTTCTCTGAAGCTGACTGCTTGGAAATTGAACGCTTAATTTTATCAAAGCGTGGATTTTCAGAGCCAGTAATTGATACCTTAATACAGGCTAGGAAACCTGTTACCAGGAAAATTTACCATAAGATATGGCGTAAATACTTACACTGGTGCGAATCCAAGGGTTACTCATGGAGTAAGGTTAGGATTCTTAGGATATTGTCTTTTCTACAAGAAGGTTTAGAAAAGGGTTTATCTGCTAGTTCGTTAAAGGGACAGATCTCAGCTCTGTCCATCCTTTTACACAAGCGTCTGTCAGAAGTTCCAGACGTTCAGGCTTTTTGTCAGGCTTTGGCCAGGATTAAGCCTGTGTTTAAATCTGTTGCTCCGCCGTGGAGCTTAAACTTAGTTCTTAACGTTTTACAGGGTGTTCCGTTTGAACCCCTTCACTCCATTGATATCAAGCTGTTATCTTGGAAAGTTCTGTTTTTAATGGCTATTTCCTCGGCTCGTAGAGTCTCTGAATTATCAGCCTTACATTGTGATTCTCCGTATCTGATTTTTCATTCAGATAAGGTAGTTCTGCGTACTAAACCTGGGTTCTTACCTAAGGTAGTCACTAACAAGAATATCAATCAAGAGATTGTTGTTCCATCATTGTGTCCTAACCCTTCTTCAAAGAAGGAACGACTTCTGCACAATCTAGATGTAGTCCGTGCCCTGAAATTTTATTTACAGGCAACTAAAGATTTTCGACAAACTTCTTCCCTGTTTGTCGTTTATTCTGGACAGAGGAGAGGTCAAAAAGCATCTGCTACCTCTCTATCCTTTTGGCTTCGTAGCATAATACGTTTAGCTTATGAGACTGCTGGACAGCAACCTCCTGAAAGGATTACAGCTCATTCTACTAGAGCTGTGGCTTCCACTTGGGCCTTTAAGAACGAGGCCTCTGTTGAACAGATTTGCAAGGCTGCAACTTGGTCTTCTCTTCATACTTTTTCCAAATTTTACAAATTTGACACTTTTGCTTCTTCGGAGGCTGTTTTTGGGAGAAAGGTTCTTCAGGCAGTGGTTCCTTCCGTATAGAGATCCTGCCTGTCCCTCCCGTCATCCGTGTACTTAGCTTTGGTATTGGTATCCCATAAGTAATGATGACCCGTGGACTGACTACACTTAACAGGAGAAAACATAATTTATGCTTACCTGATAAATTCCATTCTCCTGTAGTGTAGTCAGTCCACGGCCCGCCCTGTTTTTTAAGGCAGGTCTAAATTTTTAAATTATACTCCAGTCACCACTGCACCCTATAGTTTCTCCTTTCTCGTTTGGTTCTTGGTCGAATGACTGGGTGTGACGTAGAGGGGAGGAGCTATATAGCAGCTCTGCTTGGGTGATCCTCTTGCACTTCCTGTTGGGGAGGAGTTAATATCCCATAAGTAATGATGACCCGTGGACTGACTACACTACAGGAGAAAGGAATTTATCAGGTAAGCATAAATTATGTTTTTTATATCTTTGAATCCCAATGTTCAGCTATCTTTTTCTTGGTGGTTAGATCACCATCATATAGTTCTACGGGTCTCTTCGGTTCTTTCAACCTGGACCATGATCTCTACAGATGCGAGTCTTTTAGGTTGGGAGGCTGTCTGGGGATCTCTGTCAGCACAAGGGGTTTGGAAATCTCAGGAGGCGAGATTATCATTCTATATTTTGGAACTCCGTGCATTTCTCAGAGTTCTTCAGTTTTGGCTTCTTTTTGAAGAAGGAGACGTTTATTGTTTTTCATACAGACAATGTCACAACTGCGGCGTATGTCAATCATCAGGGTGGGACTCTCAGTCCTTAGGCTGTGAAAGAAGTATCTCGGATACTTGCTTGGGCTAAATCCAGCTCCTGTCTAATTTCTGCGGTTCATTTCCCAGGTATAGACAATTGGGTAGCGGTTTATCTCTGTCAATCAAGCTTTACATCCGGGAGAATGGTCTCTTTACCCATATGTGTTTTTTCAGGGGCCTATTCAGGTCCGGGGATCCTCAGGCGGAAGCAGTGTATGCATTGACACTTCCTTGGAGTTATCAATCTGCCTATATTTTTTCGCCTCTGGTTCTTCTTTTTAGAGTGATTTTCAAAATCATCAGGGAGCAATCATTTGTGTTGCTGGTGGTTCCAGCATGGCCGCACAGGTTTTGGTATATGGTTCTTGTTCGGATGTCCAGTTGCCAATCTTGGTCACTTCCATTAAGGCCAGACCTTATATCTTAACATTCGTTTTTTACATCAGGAACTCAAATTATTAATTTGATGGTATGGAAATTTAACGTTTAGTACTTAGTCATAGAAGTTTCTTTGACTCAGTGATTAATACTATGTTGCAGGCTCGAAAATCTGTGTCTAGTAAGATTTATTATCGAGTTTGGAAGATTTACATCTCATGATGCTCTTCTCATAAATTCTCTTGGCATTCTTTTAGAATTCCTAGGATTTTATATTTTCTTCAGGATGGTTTGGATAAGGGTTTATTGTCTGCAAGTTCCTTGGAAGGACAAATCTCTGCTTTTTCTGTGCTGTTTTCACAGAAAAATTTGCTAATCTTTCTGTTATTCATTGTTTTGTTCAGGCTTTGGTTCGTATCAAGCCTGTCATTAAGCCAGTTTCTCCTCCTTGGAGTCTTAATTTGGTTCTGAGGGCTTTACAGGCTCTTCCGTTTGAGCATATGCTTTCTTTGGACATTAAAAATACTTTCATGGAAAGTATTGTTCCTTTTAGACATCTCTTCAGCTAGAACAGTTTTTGAATTATCTGCTCTTTCTTGTGAGTCTCCTTTTTCTGATTTTTCATCAGGTTAAGGTGGTTTTGCTGTCTTCATTTCAATTTTTACCTAAAGTTGTAGAGGAATTATTGTCCCTTCCTTGTGTCCTAACCTTAAGAATTCTTTGGAAAGATTCTTACATTCTTTGGATGTGGTAAGTTTTGAAATATTATGTTGAAGTTACTCAGATTTCAGAAAGACTTCTAGTCTATTTGTTATCTTTTCTGGTTTTAGGAAAGGTCAGAAGGCTTCTGCCATTTCTTTGGCATCTTGGTTAAAGCTTTTGATTCATCATGCTTATTTGGAGTCGGGTTAATCCCGCCTCAGAGGATTACGGCTCATTCTACTAGGTCAGTTTCTACTTCCTGGGCTTTTAAGAATGAAGCTTCTGTTGATCAGATTTGCAAAGCAACGACTTGGTCTTCTTTGCATACTTTTACTAAATTCTACCATTTTGATGTTTTCTCTTCTTCAGAAGCAGTTTTGGTAGAATAGTACTTCAGGCAGCTGTTTCAGTGTGATTCTTCTGCTTATAATTTCAGTTTTTTTCATTATAAAAATTGAAACTTTTGATTTGGGTTGTGGATTAATTTTTCAGCGGAATTGGCTGTCTTTATTTTATCCCTCCCTCTCTAGTGACTCTTGCGTGGAAGTTCCACATCTTGGGTATCTGCTATCCCATACGTCACTAGCTCATGGACTCTTGCTAATTACATGAAAGAAAACATAATTTATGTAAGAACTTTCCTGATAAATTCATTTCTTTCATATTAGCAAGAGTCCATGAGGCCCACCCTTTTTGTGTTGGTTATGATGTTTTTGTATAAAGCACAATTATTCCAATTCCTTATTTTTGATGCTTTCGCTCCTTTCTTATCACCCCACTTCTTGGCTATTCGTTAAACTGAATTGTGGATGTGGTGAGGGGTGTATTTATAGGCATTTTAAGGTTTGGGAAACTTTGCCCCTCCTGGTAGGAATGTATATCCCATACGTCACTAGCTCATGGACTCTTGCTAATATGAAAGAAATGAATGAAATGAATTTATCAAGTTCTTACATAAATTATGTTTTTTTCATTTTGATGTCCTGGTGTAAATAAGACTTCTTTGACCCATCCCCCTTTTAATTTAACTGCTTCATCCCCCTTCAAGTGTGTTTCCTGTAATAATAAAATCTGGGCTCCCAATTTTTTGGCATATTTTAAAATAGATTTACGTTTAATGGGAGAAGTGATACCGCCTATGTAACAGGATACAATTTTAAGATTCATTTTATCAAATTATAGCAAGTTGCTGACTCCCTTGACAGTCGCGGCTCGAGGGGGGGGGGGTGAGACGGAGTGAAAGAGAGAGAGAAGGGAAGAGAGAAGAAAACAAAAACAAAAAAGGGATTCCCTGAATATTATTTTATTATTTACATTTATATAATTTCTAAAAACATAAATAGAAAAAAATAAATGCATTACTGATATTTTTTTAAAAAAAAATAAAGCAAATTTCCATAAACATTATTTCTCCAGGCTAACTGTATAATTCTTTAAAACAAATTAACATCAGCTACTTCAGTAAATATTTTATTCCCTTTTTTAGTTTGTATATTCTCCACTTTCAATACTCTCCTCCGCCCTCCCCCACTTCCTAATACAACTTCTCTGTCAGCTCAAGACTTTGCCAGTCACTTCATTAATAAAATTGACTCCATCAGACATGAAATCAGCTCTCAACAAAATTCCATTCCCCCCCCCCCCTCAAATACTCTCACTCAACCACAACCCTCATAACCTGAAACTTAGTTCATTCTCCCCTGTTACTGAGGAAGAAGTTTCGGCATTATACTGCGCTCTCACCTCACTACCTGTCCCCTTGACCCTATCCCCTCACAGCTACTCCTCTCCCTCTCTGCTACCCTTACCCCTATACTAACACACATTTTCAACCTCTCCCTCAGCACTAGTACATTTCCCTCATCGATGAAACATGCACTGGTCACACCTATCCTCAAAAAACCTTCCCTTGATTCTACCTCCCCATCCAACTACCGCCCTATTTCCCTCCTCCCTCTTGCTTCAAAGCTTCTCGAAAAACTAGTATATGCACGCCTATCCCATTTCCTTACGTTAAACTCCCTTCTTGACCCGCTGCAATCTGGATTTCGTCCCTATCACTCCACAGAGACAGCTATTGTTAAGGTCACCAACGACCTACTTACAGCTAAATCAAAAGGCCACTTCTCTCTGCTTATCCTCCTTGATCTGTCCGCAGCCTTTGACACTGTCGACCACCCTCTTTTGCTCCAAACCCTCCAATCCTTCGGCATTTGTGACACAGCCCTTTCGTGGCTCTCTTCCTACCTATCAAACCGTATCTTCAGTGTAGCCTTCTCTGGGGCCTCCTCTGCCCCGTCACCACTTTCTGTCGGAGTACCGCAAGGCTCTGTCCTCGGTCCTCTTCTCTTCTCAATCTATACGTCATCACTAGGCTCCCTAATTAAGTCCCACGGTTTCCAATATCATTTGTATGCCGATGACACCCAAATCTACTTCTCTGCACCAGACCTATCTCCTTCCTTGCTAACCCGTGTCACTAACTGTCTTTCTCACATCTCTGGATGTCCTCCCACTACCTCAAGCTAAATCTCTCCAAAACTGAGCTCCTCATTTTCCCCCCTTCTTCCAAAATCTCCACCCTCAATATCTCTATAACTGTCGACAACTCCATCATTACCCCTACCCCGCATGCCCAATGTCTTGGGGTCACATTTGACTCAGATGTTTCCTTCACTCCTCACATTCAGTCCTTGGCTAAAGCCTGCCGCTTCCACCTTAAAAACATCTCCAAAATTAGACACTTCCTTACACAAGTTACAACTAAGATTTTAATCCACTCTCTCATTCTTTCCCGCCTTGATTACTGCAACTCTGTCCTCTCTGGTCTCCCCACCTGCCGCCTAGCTCCCTTACAATCCATAATGAATGCCTCTGCCAGACTCATCTTCCTTACACGTCGCTCTTCATCTGCTGCTCCTCTCTGCCAATCCCTTCACTGGCTTCCTCTTGTCTCTAGGATCAAACATAAAATCTCACTCTGACACACAAAGTCCTCAACTGCACTGCTCCCCCCTATATCTCAGACCTTGTCTCCAGATACTCTCCCTCCCGTCCCCTTCGCTCTGCTCATGACCTCCTACTCTGGTTACCTCATCGCACTCCCGTTTACAGGACTTCTCCAGACTGGCTCCCATCTCGTGGAACTCTCTGCCTCGCCCACAAGACTCTCCCCTAGTTTTGAAAGCTTCAAGCACTCCCTAAAGACTCTACTGTTCAAGGATGCATACAACCTATGCTAACCTTACTTTATTCCAGTTCCACTCCTCCATTACTATCCCCTGAACCTCCTTAGCATGTAAGCCTAAGAGTCCAGCTGTTTGTAGATCACCTTCTTAAGAGTGGATTACAACAGTGCAACTCTTGGCAGGGCCCTCTACCCATTTGATGCCTTTAATTGTTTTGTTGTACTCCCCTTTGTTTATAGCGCTGCGGAATCTGTTGGCGCTCTACAAGTAACCGATAATAAATAATAGTATATTAAGTCTTGCTGAGTATAAGAGTCTAGCTCTCCATCCCTCCATTTGATGCCTTTAATTGTTTTGTTGTACTCCCCTTTGTTTATAGCGCTGCGGAATCTGTTGGCGCTCTACAAGTAACTAATAATAAATAATAGTATATTAAGTCTTGCAGAGTATAAGAGTCTAGCTCTCCATCCCTCCTGTATTAGTCTAGTACAAATTGGCGCCATTAAGCGCCTTTTGTTGGAGGTCTCTATTGAATAATCGTTAAACAATAATATTTTTTTCCCTTGTAGTTAATCTCGCCATTTACCTTCCGATATGCATTCATAATTTTAACCTTATCTTGGAAATTCAATAATTTCATGATGACTGGTCTTCTGGTCTTGTTACTATCAGCCTCCCTTCTTTCTGGTCCTATTCTGTGTATTCTCCCAATGACTATATCTTGGTCTTCTCCCTTAATATTTAATAGTCTCATTAAGTCTAATTCAGCGAATCTCTTAAGATCTTTCTCATGGATATCTTCGATCAGACCAATAATTTGGAGATTGCTTCTCCTAGCCCTATTCTCTAGGTCCTCTAGTTTACTTTTCATACTTTCAATCTGATCTGACATAGGGCACAAGGACTGCTCTCTCTGTATAGCTCCATCTTCAATATCTGAGATTCTTTGCTCTGCATAAGTAAGTCTGGCTGCAAACTGTTTTACCTCAAGTGTTAGTGAAGTTATGTTGTTTTGTATTAATTCAAACTTAGGTGTGAAAAGTGCATGGAGTTGCTTAATTAAGTCCTCATTACTAAGACCCTGTGTATTACTCACTTCTGTTATTCCCCCGTGGGGTTCCAGTGAAAATCTATTCCCTTTTTTTTTCCTGATTTTTACTTCTGGAAGACGTACTTGGTGAAGTGGTTTTACTTTTATTTAAATATTTTTCCATAAATTGCGTTACACTAAAAAAAAAGAGTGAAGTATATTCGTTAATGAAAAGAAAAAGAAAAAGTGTCCTACATATATCCTAATGTTGTGTAATCCCTTCAACGGCAGGTTCACAGTTTAAATATTTAAGTGTTTTTGTGAAAGGCAAACAGTAAGACAAAACAGATGCAGCCAGCACTAAATATTGGTATAACCTTGTAATACCATATACAATATTAATTTCTGCGAAGATATTGAGGCTTTAATTCTAGCTAGGAGGGATCTTATATCCTATTGCTCTGAGTTTGTCTTTTGCTTTATCCCCATGGCGTATTTAAACACAATATTTATTTATACTGATATTCCAAAGGAAACAACCACCATGCAAGGCGCAACAAGATATAAGCCTTAGAGATGTAAGCCCCACTATGGCTTAGGGCTAAGAAAAAGAGATATACTTGTATATACTTTATGCTAGTTTAGTGCCTCAGAATTTCGAGACCTATTGCACTTAGTTTTATGTTTCATAAGCCGAAAAGGGCTTAGGCCCCTCTATATCTTAGGACTATACTAAGTATACTTTAACACGTTTTATGTCAATTTAGCCCCTCAAAATGTTTAAGGCCTAGTGCGCTTCTTTTATATTTTATACCAATTTCCCATCAACCCAATCATGTGCATACATTTGCCAAGTGCTTGTTCAACCATAACCCTGGAAGATTATTTCTTGTATTTCAAGACAGATTATTTCAACTATGAGTTTAACATAAATAAACTGGCATGAAAAGTCTCAGATAAATTCATATAGGAAAGAAATATAAACCTGAAATTAACCCCTGCTCAACCGTTCTTAGGCCAAAGGGCCATTGAGTTTATACATTTAAGAGGGGCATGAGTATTCTTATAATTTGTTTTTAAACAGCAGAACAGCAGGATATAATTATGTGCTTTGTTTTTGTCCCATCAAGTATTGAGTACTTTAAATACTCTTCACTTTAAAGACCAAAGTTTTTAAGACTTTTTGTCCCCAATAATAGCCATCCTCTTCAGTTTCCCTTTTTCTGAGGGTAGGAAAAGCCAGTAGTAAAGGGGTATTTATGTTTTTCCTAGATATGTTCTTCAGCTGCCCACGACTCTTTTGACCTTTCCTTAGCTGGGAATGTATATTATATTTCCCTCTTTGCTTGGTATCTTATTGTTGCCTTAGGGTACAGTCCTCAGGGGTCTTCTCTTTAGTTTCGTCCCAAAGATAATACTTGATGTTTTTCAAGGGTAGTCCCAGTAATGCCCCTAGGAGGGAATTTTTTATGCTTGTAGGGGTTGGGGCTAGTGGGGAAGGCTGCAGTCCATACAAGGCCCTACTCTCGCAGGAACTCCCATAAACGTTATACAGAGTTATATACCTGGTCCCCACTAACCCCCCAACTGTATCTGACGTTTTGTATAAATGTCAGCTTTACACTTATCTTGATTAGAAATAGCTTTTCTTCCTCTGTAGCCCCCTACAAACTTCAGGCTCTGTCCTCTTAAGTTACCCGACACTACAGACTTGACAGTAGGCTGGAGAAGATGGATGCTCAGGAAAAAAACTAATTCCTAAGCCGGTGAGATGTTTCCCTCTATACCATATCTCTGGGACCAGGGTACTGTGGTCTGGGCGCTCTTTACGCTGTATTAGCTCACCGCTTGCTCTGCGAGTCCTGGCGAGTAGCGTATGCTTCGAGGGGCGCAATCCAATCAGGGTATGCAGTTAGTCGTCCAGGCCAACCCAAAGTATTTCCCCGCCACCTCTGCGGTTTCAACAGGTCCTGGACTGGGTTATTTAGGGCCCGCCTACAGGTACTCGTTACCGCGGCTTGTGCTCAGGCCTACAGAAGCAGCCTGCATACTCTCCACGCGACTGCTCGCTTCGCCACTCCTACCGGAAGTCTCCCAAACATCTCTTTCTGTGTAATCACCAGCTTTGTAACCTATGTGCTGAGTCTGTGTCTATTTCTAGACAGAGTCATGCAGCTTTGCTGCAGTGTACTCTGGGATTTGATACACACCAGGGTTATCCCCTGGAATTAGCCAGATCTGCCTCGTAAGTTTAGACAGTACATTCAATCTGCAATTTTACATGTGATGGTTTTCATGCCTTCACCAGTTAAATGCAAATGCATGCAAAGGACAGAAAAGAACCCTTTACAGGACCTTGGTTCTCTCACATCCCTAAAGAGTGACCTGTCCAGAAGTACAATTGAATTAGAACACTCCTCTTCAGCTGTGGATGATTTTAATTGAATTAGAATACTCCTTAGCTGTGGGTAATTATTTAGAAACGCAGGACCCCCTTTCCGGCGAAGTAGCAGATGATGCCTCATTTAATTTCACATTTGACAATCTGTGAAAAAGATTTTAAGGCAGCCCCAAAGAAACCTTCTCTCCTAGTTCCTAATGTGAAATGGGAACAATTCAGAAATGGAACAAACCAGGCATTCCCTTTCGTCAAATTCAAAAGCATGTTCCCTTTACCCTCTGAAAAATTGGTGGTATGGGTGACTATTCCAAATATGGACTGTGCTATTTCCACTTGGTTTAGGTGGTCTATGATTCCTTTAGAGGACTTGTACCTCTTTTAAGGATTTGATGGACTGACAACTTTAAGGTTTCCTCAGGACATCCTTTCATCTGGCAGGCTATATTTTTTATCCAGCTGCTAGTGTAGCCTCCATATCTGCAGCTACTGCAGTATGGTGTGACAACATCTCTGTCCTTATTTCCCAAGAAGCTTCCCTTGATGAAATTCAGGATTGCTTGTGATTGGTCAAGACTGCAAGCAGTTTCATTTGTGATGCAGCGTTCTATCAAGCACCTATTTAATGGACACACCACCTGATTTTACTGACTACACAGCTAAAATTTAAGCTAAAATTAATAAAAAAATGTATTAGTTTATGCTAAATTATGCAATCGCAGTGCTTTAGTAATATTTATAATTAACAGAAAACATTATACTATTGCAAAGCATTACATTGTCCCCATCGACTAATTCATAACACCATCCAGCTGGCTAAATGTTTTGTGGAGAACCCTGCATTAATACAAACAGTGTTACCTAGAATAGCCTTATGGCTCAAGTCAAGGTGGACCTCACCATCTTATGAAAGAAAACAAAATGTATGCTTTACTGATAAATTAATTTTCTTCTTAAACTGGAAGAGTCCACAGCTGCATCCATTACTTTTGGGAATTCAGAACCTGGCCACCAGGAGGAGGCAAAGACACCCCAGCCAAAGGCTTAAATTCCTCCCCCATTTCCCTCATCCCCAGTCATTCTTTGCCTTTCGTCTCAGGAGGTTGGCAGAGAAGTGTCAGAAGATTGAAGATCTCTTATGGAGGGTAGTACTCTTCGAAATGGGACTGGAGTTTTAAGTAATCCTGTCAGCCTCTCAGTGAGAGCATGGATGAAAGTTAGAGTCCGGAGATGCAGGGAGAGTCTTTCTGCGAAACCATCCTGACTCATATTAGTCTCCTTTGGCAATCAGCGTTGACGAGTTTCGCTGCCTGCCTTTATTCACTCAAGTCCTTGCCAGAAGCTAGGCTACTATCTGTCACACTTGAAAGGCTGTGTTCCTGTTCCACGGCATAGATTCAGGTAAGATCGTTTCATTTTATTTCAATATATGACTGTAATGTTAAACAAAAGAAGTCAGGGTCCCAGTGGGACTCCTTTATTTTATGGAATCAAGGGTTAGTATCTCCTGAGGGATTTATTGAACAGGGGGGGGGACTGTAATCATGTTTGTTATGTGATTTTGTCTGCTATTGTGCAGTGTTACTTGGGCTCATGGCTTTTCGGACATAACGACCATTTATCTTTTTTCGCAGTCCTAGGAACTGGCGCGTTTTTTTTTTGGCTTACACAATGCACCTCGTGACCGGGTGTGGTCACCTTGTATTCCATTTCCGCATTTTGACCGAGTGGCGACAGAGAGAGTCTGTTCGTTCATTGTCTGGTTCACAGGAGGTGGTGAGTACCCCAGCCATTGGAGGTGTAAGGTGCCATTAGTGTTTGCCCATAATTGCAATCTCCAAGTTATGGAGGATTCTGATTTTTTGGAGACGGATTTGTCCGATTCAGAGAATACATCTTGCGAAGAGTATGAAATGGCCAGGTTTATCCATGCCCATCAGTTATGTTCCAATTGCCGTTCTAGAGTACTCTCTTCCCCTGTATCAGGGAGTTTAGAGTGCGTTGAGCAAACCGCCCCTGAGGATTCCATGTCCCGGGAGGCGCGTGTCCCAGAACCTTCTTTTGCTACGCAAGCAGGTATCCCTATGGCCGTTACTCCTCCTGAAGGCAGGTTGTTTCCTCCAGAGGTTACAGCATGGTTCCGCTTAGCCATATCTATGGCGCTGGCACATTTATATCTCCCTAATGAGGTATTTTTAAGATACTGTCAGTGTTCTGTTAACCGGGGTAAGACCTTCTGGGGAAGCGATGGCCCCTGAGACCCGGCGGGGGATCATTTTGCCTTCCGTTTTAGACTGGCATGTCTTTGTGTTTTGTTAAGGCATGTATTGGCGGAGCTGGAGGATTCCAGCCCTACTGGGCCGAGCGATCCTCGGTCTTCTCTGCCGGACAGCAAACTAGATTAGACGGGTGGGGATGAAGCAATCTCTTTATCGTCTCTTTTTTTCTTTCTTTTAGTATCTGTTCCAGTTCTGAGCTTGGGCCTCTAACCGGCTGGTCCGGTTGACGTGGCGTTTTTCTTGGGCGTTCACCCTCTGGTGCTGCCTTCATTTTATTTAATCCGGTTAGGATTTATTTGATTTGTTTTAAGAAGCTCATGTCTGCTATAATTTTCCAGTTTGGTAATATTCTTTCTCTGGAACTGATACTTGCGATTTTGTGGTCGCGTGCGCACTTCCTTGGAAGCTGTGTGTTTTTCTATATCAGAACTTACTTATGATTATAGTTTATGTTTTTAATCCCTCTGGGGCTTTGATTTTTTTTTTCTTGGACAGGTTCAGGTGTTCCTTGTGCCATGTAGGTACTGGTCGGGCTCTAGCTGCTGTTCCTTAAGGTTCATTTTACCTACGTGGTGCCAGTGTGCTGGTTATCCTGTTGGGTGTCGAGTCGTTCACTTTATGGGATTGTTCCTTTTATGTTTTATTTATCCATTACTTGAGGGGGTGTTTTCGTTACTTACCCGTCAACTTGCTCCTCGTCCTCGATGAACAGAGTATCCGAGGGATTGTATAGAGCCTCTGCCATTCCTTATGTGGGGATCCATCTAGAATTCCTCGTGGGTTCTGGAGGTTTCGCCTCGGAACCGAAGTTTTCCATTCCCAAGGGGTTTGGAGGTTTGGATGACCGCTGGACAGTTGGGGTACCAGTTGCGATGACAATTTTCATTTCAATCTTGGTATTTTCCGGGTTTCTGGTTTTTCTCTTCTTGAATGGTCTGGTCATCTGAGTCCGGGAGTTTCGATATGTCCGTCCCTCCCATTTTTCTGTATATTGCACGCTCTCATAAGATGGAGCGCAGGGGTTGAGTTTCTCCTCTTTTTTATCGGCAACCGCCTCTGATCCGCTTCTCAACGGGAATTGAGGGGTTGCCCATGTTATTCCTGGTAAAGGATTTCCGGGACTGATCCTGTGAGGATTTTTGACTCTCCAACTAGGAGCCTAGGGGGTTGCTTAATTGCCCACATGGCTAAGGTTGTGTGTTGAATCCAGCTATTGTGGCATGTTCTCCGTTTTATGGAGCCCTGTCCCTGGTAAACTCTGTGTTCCCTGGACTGGGAGTTTCTAGGATCCTGATCTGAGTCTCTTGCGAGTGTCCAATGTTCAAGGACATTGGGGTGTGCTAGGCGCTACCTAGAGTGCCCTTTTTTCGTACGAGGCAACTTGGTGGTTCCTCAGGATGTACGGCCTGTCCCAGGTTTTGGGGGGTCTGGCTTAGGGCCATGTCTCTTGTGTGAGATTTTGGGGTCCGGGTCGTTGCACTCGATCCTGGGCGGTTCAGTTTCAAACTTTAAGGTTTAGAACGTCCGCTTGTCCCTTCGGGGAGTTGGTTTTTCACTCTCATGGGAGATTTGGTATTTGTCTGAAGGTTAGTTTGCTGCCTTTCAGGTGGATCTTCGATTGTCGCCAGTGGCAACTTTTGCATTTAAGGCTCGAAATTGTTTGTCCCGACTGAGCTGGTAGTAATGACCGTTACCAGCCCTTTTTTGGGTTGGGTCCGTTTCTTGGAGGGGAGATCGGGGATCTGTCTGCTCTCTTGGGTCTGACTGTGTACTTTTGTTGTCCCTGTTATCCTCCCTGGTGGGGGGGTTCACGGGTGTTCCTTTATCCATTGGTTGCATTGTGGCTGGTGTTGGTTGTCTTCTGGGATCTGGACTTTCCTGGTTGGAAGTTACCATCGATAATTCGGAACTCTCTATGGGATGGGGTCCCATGTTGACTTAGGGTCAGCTTTACTGCCCGGGAGCTGGAACTCTGTCAGTTGTGGTTCTTTGTTTCACAGGATGCCCTCTTTTTCTGCTAGGACAGTTGGGTTCTCCATCCTGTCGGTGAGCTCTGTGTTTTTCCTTCTGTCCTGATACAGGTTTCCTACCTATATGTGGCTAGTTTTAGCGGTTGTGTCTGCTAGACTAGGGTTCAGTAGGGAGCTTGTGGCTTCCTGGAGCACCATATGTTTTATGGTGTTGTGTGAGGGGACCTGTGGAGGGATTTTGTTCTTCCTTGCGATCGCTCTCTCATAGGTTGGGAGTGTCTCTTTTGGAGTTGGACTTTATAGAGAGTTATTTTCCCTGGGTGGTTGTTCTGTAACAGCCTTTGTTTCGCTTTGTCTTTTGGGTTTCTTACCCTATTCTGACGGTCCTTTGAATCTCCTTTTTGGGTACTCCGTTCTCCCCTTCGGGGGTAGGTGGAGGTGCTTTTCCTTGGGGTAAGTTAGTGTGATTTGGGAGCCTGCGGGACTTGGCTCCTTGGAGGCTTTGTGCTAAGTGGAATTTAAGGATTTTGAGTGGTCTCCAGCACTGCATGCCGGTTGTTTAACTGATGGGCATTTATTTTTGTTTTTCAGTTTTTATGGGTAATTTCAGTCTGTGGTGCCCTTCAAAGGGGCCGCCTTCTGTACCCGCTCTTTGTTTGCATTCAGTGTCCTCTATAGCTTGGGTATTGTTTTCCCAAAAGTATTGAATGCAGCTGTGGACTCTTCCCGTTTAAGAAGAAAAACTTAAATTATGCTTACCTGAATTTTCTTTTCTTCTGACGGGAAGAGTCCACAGTTCCCCGCCCGCAATTATTGATGAAGCGGCTGTAATTTAGTTTCTTCTTCTGGCACCTTTTTCACCCTGATATTTCTCCTACTGTTCCTTGTTCCCTCAGCAGAATGACTGGGGGATGAGGGAAGTGGGGGAGGTATTTAAGCCTTTGGCTGGGGTGTCTTTGCCTCCTCCTGGTGGCCAGGTTCTGAATTCCCAAAAGTAATGAGTGCAGCTGTGGACTCTTTCCGTCAGACGAAAAGAAAATGATCAGGTAAGCATAATTTAAGTTTTCTTTGATGATGGTGAGAAAACAGGAGACCCACCCTTGTTTTTCCGTAACAGTTGTCGGCAGTATCAGTTTGCACTTCTTTTGCCCTGCTTTTCCTTTCCTAATTTCTTATTTTCTCCTTTCTCTTTGCCATATGTATGACTAAGGAATCATGGGAAAGTGGTAGGAATTAAAGCTCAGTTGTGTAAGGTGTTTTGCCTCCTCTTATATGACTGAAGTTTAATCCCACATGTTATGGCTTGTGGACTTTCACCATCATGAAAGAAATTAATTTATCAGATAAGCGTTCATTTTGTTATTTTATCTTTAATTTGTTATTCTAAGACGTAAATATCAGTATCGGTACCTAGTGGTTGGTTACAACTGAAGCACCTAAAGTTGTTAGTGAGGTCCTGTTATTTTAAAAAAGTTGTTTTTGTTTTCAGAAGTAACTTTTCATGCTTAAAATATTATTTCAAAATGTTATCTGAAATGCATGCTAGACCAGGATTTTTGTGTATCTGACCTTTTTTACAGTGTTTTGTTCTGTTTATTTCATGGTGTTTGATATGTGTTTGATATACATATTTGTCTTCACAGTATGTGTGTGTGTGTATATATATATATATATATATATATATATATATATATATGTGTGTGTGTGTGTGCTTACTATTGATTATATCTATAATGTGTCTTTCTGTAGAGAATACATCATGGATTTGTTGGAGAGTGGGAGAGAGAAATTTTTAGTGTTTGCCCATCACAAGATAGTGCTTGACAATGTTTGTGAAGAGCTGGGAAAAAAGGTAAAACTATCTCCTTAAAATCATTAATTTAATGCTATAATTGTGTTAATATTTTATACTTTGAGATTAATTGGTCTTTGGTTAAAATTGCAATTAAAATTGTAACTAGTCCACTAGTTCACATGTAGTTTACATGCCGAAGACAAATCAAAAGTATGTCTTCTACCAAACTAGCAGCCCAAACTCAGATAAGAAGCCTGTCTATAACAAACTTTTTTTTAGAAGATATTTGAAAAATTCCAAAAGGCCCCACACCAGATGCATGTCTGCAGCAACCCCTAGTATAAAGCTGCTGCTTACAGTGTTACCTAATACAGACCTTTAAGACATGAAAGGGAGGAAGCTTTGGACCTTACTGCAATACCAACACGGCAAGCGGGCTAATGGTATAGGCTTATAACCGTCTTTGTCATTCTTGTGGCCCTTATTTCTTTCTACCTAATTTGTAGCACTCAATTGAAGAAAAAAGAAAAACAATAAAAATAGTGAAAAGTAACTTTTGAATGTGGATTATCATAATGTCAACATAAATTTTTTTTACTTTCTTTCATGTAATTAGCAAGAGTCCATGAGTTAGTGACGTATGGGATATACATTCCTACCAGGAGGGGCAAAGTTTCCCAAACCTCAAAATGCCTACAAATACACCCCTCACCACACCCACATATCAGTTTTACAAACTTTGCCTCCCATGGAGGTGGTGAAGTAAGTTTGTGCTAGATTCTACGTTGATATGCACTTCGCAGCAGGCTGGAGCACGGTTTTCCGCTCAGTGTGCAGTGAATGTCAGAGGGATGTGAAGAGAGTATTGCCTATTTGAATTCAATGATCTCCTTCTACGGGGTCTATTTCATAAGTTCTCTGTTATCGGTCGTAGAGATTCATCTCTTACCTCCCTTTTCAGATCGACGATATACTCTTATATATACCATTACCTCTACTGATTCTCGTTTCAGTACTGGTTTGGCTTTCTACTACATGTAGATGAGTGTCCTGGGGTAAGTAAGTCTTATTTTGTGACACTCTAAGCTATGGTTGGGCACTTTTATATAAAGTTCTAAATATATGTGTTTAAACATTTATTTGCCTTGATTCAGGATGTTCAACGTTCCTTATTTCAGACAGTCAGTTTCATATTTGGGATAATGCATATGAATAAACCAATTTTTCTTACCTTAAAATTTTTTGGCGCAAAAATTTTCGGTGTCATTTCTGGCGTCATACTTGTCGCCGGAAGTTGCGCCATTTTTCTCCAACATAGGTGTGTCCGGTCCACGGCGTCATCCTTACTTGTGGGATATTCTCCTCCCCAACAGGAAATGGCAAAGAGCCCAGCAAAGCTGGTCACATGATCCCTCCTAGGCTCCGCCTTCCCCAGTCATTCTCTTTGCCGTTGTACAGGCAACATCTCCACGGAGATGGCTTAGAGTTTTTTGGTGTTTAACTGTAGTTTTTATTATTCAATCAAGAGTTTGTTATTTTAAAATAGTGCTGGTATGTACTATTTACTCTGAAACAGAAAAGAGATGAAGATTTCTGTTTGTAAGAGGAAAATGATTTTAGCAACCGTTACTAAAATCGATGGCTGTTTCCACACAGGACTGTTGAGAGGAATTAACTTCAGTTGGGGGAAACAGTGAGCAGACTTTTGCTGCTTGAGGTATGACACATTTCTAACAAGACGATGTAATGCTGGAAGCTGTCATTTTCCCTATGGGATCCGGTAAGCCATTTTTATTACATAAGAAAAAAAAAAAAAGGGCTTCACAAGGGCTTTTAAGACTGTAGACATTTTCTGGGCTAAAACGATTGATATATAAGCATATTTTAATACTTCATAGCTTTGAGGAATTATTTTATTCTTGGGAATTAGCTAAAATAACCGGCAGGCACTGTATTGGACACCTTATTTGCTAGGGGCTTTCCCTAATCATAGGCAGAGCCTCATTTTCGCGCCTCTATTGCGCACTTGTTTTTGGGAAGCATGACATGCAGATGCATGTGTGAGGAGCTCTGATACATAGAAAAGACTTTCTGAAGGCGTCATTTGGTATCGTATTCCCCTTTGGCCTTGGTTGGGTCTCAGCAAAGCAGATACCAGGGACTGTAAAGGGGTTTAATATAAAAACGGCTCCGGTTCCGTTATTTTAAGAGTTAAAGCTTTCAAATTTGGTGTGCAATACTTTTAAGGCTTTAAGACACTGTGGTGAAATTTTGGTGAATTTTGAACAATTCCTTCATACTTTTTCACATTTGCAGTAATAAAGTGTGTTCAGTTTAAAATTTAAAGTGACAGTAACGGTTTTATTTTAAAACGTTTTTTGTACTTTGTTATCAAGTTTATGCCTGTTTAACATGTCTGAACTACCAGATAGACTGTGTTCTGTATGTGGGGAAGCCAAGGTTCCTTCTCATTTAAATAGATGTGATTTATGTGACACAAAATTTAGAGAAAATGATGCCCAAGATGATTCCTCAAGTGAGGGGAGTAAGCATGGTACTGCATCATCCCCTCCTTCGTCTACACCAGTCTTGCCCACACAGGAGGCCCCTAGTACATCTAGTGCGCCAATACTCCTTACTATGCAACAATTAACGGCTGTAATGGATAATTCTATCAAAAACATTTTAGCCAAAATGCCCACTTATCAGCGAAAGCGCGACTGCTCTGTTTTAGAAAATACTGAAGAGCATGAGGACGCTGATGATATTGGTTCTGAAGTGCCCCTACACCAGTCTGAGGGGGCCAGGGAGGTTTTGTCTGAGGGAGAAATTTCAGATTCAGGGAAAATTTCTCAACAAGCTGAACCTGATGTAATTACATTCAAATTTAAATTGGAACATCTCCGCGCCCTGCTTAAGGAGGTGTTATCTACTCTGGATGATTGTGAGAATTTGGTCATTCCAGAGAAATTATGTAAAATGGACAAGTTCCTAGAGGTCCCGGGGCCCCCCGAAGCTTTTCCTATACCCAAGCGGGTGGCGGACATTGTAAACAAAGAATGGGAAAGGCCCGGCATACCTTTCGTCCCTCCCCCTATATTTAAGAAATTGTTTCCTATGGTCGACCCCAGAAAGGACTTATGGCAGACAGTCCCCAAGGTCGAGGGGGCGGTTTCTACTCTAAACAAACGCACCACTATACCCATAGAAGATAGTTGTGCTTTCAAAGATCCTATGGATAAAAAATTAGAGGGTTTGCTTAAAAAGATGTTTGTTCAGCAAGGTTACCTTCTACAACCAATTTCATGCATTGTTCCTGTCACTACAGCAGCGTGTTTCTGGTTCGATGAACTAGAAAAGGCGCTCAATAAAGATTCTTCTTATGAGGAGATTTTGGACAGAATTCATGCTCTCAAATTGGCTAACTCTTTCACCCTAGACGCCACTTTGCAATTGGCTAGATTAGCGGCGAAAAATTCTGGGTTTGCTATTGTGGCGCGCAGAGCGCTTTGGCTAAAATCTTGGTCAGCGGATGTGTCTTCCAAGAACAAATTGCTTAACATTCCTTTCAAGGGGAAAACGCTGTTTGGCCCTGACTTGAAAGAGATTATTTCTGATATCACTGGGGGTAAGGGCCACGCCCTTCCTCAGGATAGGTCTTTCAAGGCCAAAAATAAACCTAATTTTCGTCCCTTTCGCAGAAACGGACCAGCCCCAAGTGCTACGTCCTCTAAGCAAGAGGGTAATACTTCTCAAGCCAAGCCAGCATGGAGGCCAATGCAAGGCTGGAACAAAGGTAAGCAGGCCAAGAAACCTGCTACTGCTACCAAGACAGCATGAGATGTTGGCCCCCGATCCGGGACCGGATCTGGTGGGGGGCAGACTCTCTCTCTTCGCTCAGGCTTGGGCAAGAGATGTTCTGGATCCTTGGGCGCTAGAAATAGTCTCCCAAGGTTATCTTCTGGAATTCAAGGGGCTTCCCCCAAGGGGGAGGTTCCACAGGTCTCAATTGTCTTCAGACCACATAAAAAAACAGGCATTCTTACATTGTGTAGAAGACCTGTTAAAAATGGGAGTGATTCATCCTGTTCCATTAGGAGAACAAGGGATGGGGTTCTACTCCAATCTGTTTGTAGTTCCCAAAAAAGAGGGAACATTCAGACCAATCTTAGATCTCAAGATCCTAAACAAGTTTCTCAAGGTTCCATCGTTCAAAATGGAAACCATTCGAACAATTCTTCCTTCCATCCAGGAAGGTCAATTCATGACCACGGTGGATTTAAAGGATGCGTATCTACATATTCCTATCCACAAGGAACATCATCGGTTCCTAAGGTTCGCATTTCTGGACAAGCATTACCGGTTTGTGGCACTTCCGTTCGGATTAGCCACTGCTCCAAGAATTTTCACAAAGGTACTAGGGTCCCTTCTAGCGGTGCTAAGACCAAGGGGCATTGCAGTAGTACCTTACTTGGACGACATTCTGATTCAAGCGTCGTCCCTTCCACAAGCAAAGGCTCACACAGACATTGTCCTGGCCTTTCTCAGATCTCACGGGTGGAAAGTGAACGTAGAAAAAAGTTCTCTATCTCCGTCAACAAGGGTTCCCTTCTTGGGAACAATAATAGACTCCTTAGAAATGAGGATTTTTCTGACAGAGGCCAGAAAATCAAAACTTCTAAACTCTTGTCTAATACTTCATTCTGTTCCTCTTCCTTCCATAGCGCAGTGCATGGAAGTAATAGGTTTGATGGTAGCGGCAATGGACATAGTTCCTTTTGCGCGAATTCATCTAAGACCATTACAACTGTGCATGCTCAGTCAGTGGAATGGGGATTATACAGACTTGTCTCCGACGATACAAGTAGATCAGAGGACCAGAGATTCACTCCGTTGGTGGCTGTCCCTGGACAACCTGTCATAGGGGATGAGCTTCCGCAGACCAGAGTGGGTCATTGTCACGACCGACGCCAGTCTGGTGGGCTGGGGCGCAGTCTGGGGACCCCTGAAAGCTCAGGGTCTTTGGTTTCGGGAAGAATCTCTTCTCCCGATAAATATTCTGGAACTGAGAGCGATATTCAATACTCTCAAGGCTTGGCCTCAACTAGCAAAGGCCAAATTCATACGGTTTCAATCAGACAACATGACGACTGTTGCGTACATCAACCATCAGGGGGGAACAAGGAGTTCCCTGGCGATGGAAGAAGTGACCAAAATCATTCAATGGGCGGAGACTCACTCCTGCCACTTGTCTGCAATCCACATCCCAGGAGTGGAAAATTGGGAAGCGGACATTTCATCCGTCAGACATTTCATCCGGGGGAGTGGGAACTCCATCCGGAAATCTTTGCCCAAATCACTCAGTTGTGGGGCATTCCAGACATGGATCTGATGGCCTCTCGTCGGAACTTCAAGGTTCCTTGCTACGGGTCCAGATCCAGGGATCCCAAGGCGACTCTAGTAGATGCACTAGTAGCACCTTGGACCTTCAAACTAGCTTATGTATTCCCGCCGTTTCCTCTCATCCCCAGGCTGGTAGCCAGGATCAATCAGGAGAGGGCATCGGTGATCTTGATAGCTCCTGCGTGGCCACGCAGGACTTGGTATGCAGACCTGGTGAATATGTCATCGGCTCCACCATGGAAGCTACCTTTGAGACGGGACCTTCTTGTTCAAGGTCCGTTCGAACATCCGAATCTGGTCTCACTCCAACTGACTGCTTTGAGATTGAACGATTGATCTTATCAAAGCGAGGGTTCTCAGATTCTGTCATTGATACTCTTGTTCAGGCCAGAAAGCCTGTGACTAGAAAAATCTACCACAAAATATGGAAAAAATATATCTGTTGGTGTGAATCTAAAGGATTCCCTTGGGACAAGATAAAAATTCCTAAGATTCTATCCTTTCTTCAAGAAGGTTTGGAGAAAGGATTATCTGCAAGTTCTTTGAAGGGACAGATTTCTGCCTTGTCTGTGTTACTTCACAAAAAGCTGGCAGCTGTGCCAGATGTTCAAGCCTTTGTTCAGGCTCTGGTTAGAATCAAGCCTGTTTACAAACCTTTGACTCCTCCTTGGAGTCTCAATTTAGTTCTTTCAGTTCTTCAGGGGGTTCCGTTTGAACCCTTACATTCTGTTGATATTAAGTTATTATCTTGGAAAGTTTTGTTTTTGATTGCAACTTCTTCTGCTAGAAGAGTTTCAGAATTATCTGCTCTGCAGTGTTCTCCTCCTTATCTGGTGTTCCATGCAGATAAGGTGGTTTTGCGTACTAAACCTGGTTTTCTTCCGAAAGTTGTTTCTAACAAAAACATTAACCAGGAGATAGTCGTGCCTTCTTTGTGTCCAAATCCGGTTTCAAAGAAGGAACGTTTGTTGCACAATTTGGACGTAGTTCGTGCTCTAAAATTCTATTTAGATGCTACAAAGGATTTTAGACAAACATCTTCCTTGTTTGTTGTTTATTCTGGTAAAAGGAGAGGTCAAAAAGCAACTTCTACCTCTCTCTCTTTTTGGCTTAAAAGCATCATCAGATTGGCTTACGAGACTGCCGGACGGCAGCCTCCTGAAAGAATCACAGCTCATTCCACTAGGGCTGTGGCTTCCACATGGGCCTTCAAGAACGAGGCTTCTGTGGATCAGATATGTAAGGCAGCGACTTGGTCTTCACTGCACACTTTTACTAAATTTTACAAATTTGATACTTTTGCTTCTTCTGAGGCTATTTTTGGGAGAAAGGTTTTGCAAGCCGTGGTGCCTTCCATCTAGGTGACCTGATTTGCTCCCTCCCTTCATCCGTGTCCTAAAGCTTTGGTATTGGTTCCCACAAGTAAGGATGACGCCGTGGACCGGACACACCTATGTTGGAGAAAACAGAATTTATGTTTACCTGATAAATTACTTTCTCCAACGGTGTGTCCGGTCCACGGCCCGCCCTGGTTTTTTTAATCAGGTCTGATAATTTATTTTCTTTAACTACAGTCACCACGGTATCATATGATTTCTCCTATGCAAATATTCCTCCTTTACGTCGGTCGAATGACTGGGGAAGGCGGAGCCTAGGAGGGATCATGTGACCAGCTTTGCTGGGCTCTTTGCCATTTCCTGTTGGGGAGGAGAATATCCCACAAGTAAGGATGACGCCGTGGACCGGACACACCGTTGGAGAAAGTAATTTATCAGGTAAACATAAATTCTGTTTTTTGACGTTTTTGTGCCAAAAGTGTCAGCGTTACCGGATGTGGCGTCATTTTTGGCACCAAAAGCATTTAGGCGCCAATTATGTGGGCGTCTTTTTTGGCGCTAAAAAATATGGGCGTCATTATTGTCTCCTCAATATTTAAGTCTCATTGTTTATTTGCTTCTGGTTGCTAGAAGCTGGTTCATTGGCATTTTTTCCCATTCCTGAAACTGTCATTTAAGGAATTTGATCAATTTTGCTTTATATGTTGTTTTTTCTATTACATATTGCAAGATGTCTCAGATTGACCCTGAATCAGAAGCTACTTCTGGAAAATCGCTGCCTGATGCTGGATCTACCAAAGTTAAGTCTATTTGTTGTAAACTTGTGGTAACTGTTTCTCCGGCTGTTGTTTGTGATGAATGTCATGACAAACTTTCTAATGCAGATAATATTTCCTTTAGTAATGTTCCATTACCTGTTGCTGTTCCATCAACATCTAATATTCAGGGTGTTCCTGTTAACATAAGAGATTTTGTTTCTAAATCTATTAAGAAGGCTATGTCTGTTATTCCTCCTTCCAGTAAATGTAAAAGGTCTTTTAAAACTTCTAATGTTTCAGATGACTTTTTAAACGAACATCATCATTCTGATTCTGTTTCTGATACTGATTTTTCTGGTTCAGAAGGTTCTGTTTCAGAGATTGATACTGATAAATCTTCTTATTTATTTAAAATGGAATTTATTCGTTCTTTACTTAAAGAAGTCTTAATTGCATTAGAAATAGAGGAGTCTGGTCCTCTTGATACTAAATCTAAACGTTTGAATACGTTTTTTAAACCCCCTGTAGTTATTCCGGAGGTTTTTCCCGTCCCTGATGCTATTTCTGAAGTAATTTCCAGGGAATGGAATAATCTGGGTAATTCATTTACTCCTTCTAAACGGTTTAAGCAATTATATCCTGTGCCATCTGACAGATTAGAGTTTTGGGACAAAATCCCTAAGGTTGATGGGGCTATCTCTACTCTTGCTAAACGTACTACTATTCCTACGGCAGATAGTACTTGCTTTAAGGATCCTTTAGATAGGACAATTGAGTCCTTTCTAAGAAAAGCTTACTTATGTTCAGGTAATCTTCTTAGACCTGCTATATCTTTGGTGGATGTTGCTGCAGCTTCAACTTTCTGGTTAGAAGCTTTAGCACAACAAGTAACATATCATAATACTCATAGCATTGTTAATCTTCTTCAACATGCTAATAACTTTATTTGTGATGCCATCTTTGATATCATTAGGGTTGATGTCAGGTATATGTCTTTAGCTATTTTAGCTAGAAGAGCTTTATGGCTTAAAACTTGGAATGTTGATATGTCTTCTAAGTCAACTTTGCTTTCCCTTTCTTTCCAGGGTAATAAATTGTTTGGTTCACAGTTGGATTCTATTATTTCAACTGTTACTGGGGGGAAAGGAACGTTTTTACCACAGGATAAAAAATCTAAAGGTAAATTTAGGTCCGCTAATCGTTTTCGTTCCTTTCGTCATAATAAGGAACGAAAGTCTGATCCTTCCCCTACAGGAACAGTATCAGTTTGGAAACCATCTCCAGTCTGGAATAAATCCAAGCCCTTTAGAAAGCCAAAGCCAGCTCCCAAGTCCACATGAAGGTGCGGCCCTCATTCCAGCTCAGCTGGTAGGGGGCAGTTTACGTTTTTTCAAAGAAATTTGGATCAATTCGATTCACAATCTTTGGATTCAGAACATTGTTTCACAAGGGTACAGAATAGGCTTCAAGATAAGGCCTCCTGCAAGAAGATTTTTTCTTTCCCGTGTCCCAATAAATCCAGTGAAGCCTCAAGCATTTCTGAAATGTGTTTCAGATCTAGAGTTGGCTGGAGTAATTGTGCCAGTTCCAGTTCTGGAACAGGGGCTGGAGTTTACTCAAATCTCTTCATTGTACCAAAGAAGGAGAATTCCTTCAGACCAGTTCTGGATTTAAAAATATTGAATCGTTATGTAAGGATACCAACATTCAAAATGGTAACTGTAAGGACTATTCTGCCTTTTGTTCAGCAAGGGCATTATATGTTCACAATAGATTTGCAAGATGCATATCTGCATATTCCGATTCATCCAGATCACTATCAGTTTCTGAGATTCTCTTTCCTAGACAAGCATTACCAGTTTGTGGCTCTGCCGTTTGGCCTAGCAACAGCTCCAAGGATTTTTACAAAGGTTCTCAGAGAACAGGGTATTGTGGTATTTCCTTATTTGGACGATATCTTGGTACTTGCTCAGTCTTCACTTTTAGCAGAATCTCATACGAATCAACTTGTATCGTTTCTTCGAGAACATGGTTGGAGGATCAATTTACCAAAGAGTTTGTTGATTCCTCAGACAAGGGTAACCTTTTTAGGTTTCCAGATAGATTCAGTGTCCATGACTCTGTCGCTGACGGACAAAAGACGTCTGAAATTGGTTTCAGCTTGTCGAAACCTTCAGTCTCAATCATTCCCTTCGGTAGCCTTATGCATGGAAATTCTAGGTCTTATGACTGCTGCATCGGACGCGATCCCCTTTGCTCGTTTTCACTTGCGACCTCTTCAGCTCTGTATGCTGAACCAGTGGTGCAGGGATTATATAAAGATATCGCAATTAATATCTTTAAAACCGATTGTACGACACTCTCTGACGTGGTGGACAGAACACCATCGTTTAGTTCAGGGGGCTTCTTTTGTTCTTCCGACCTGGACTGTGATCTCAACAGATGCAAGTCTGACAGGTTGGGGAGCTGTTTGGGGGTCTCGGACAGCACAAGGGGTTTGGGAATCTCAGGAGGCGAGATTACCAATCAACATTTTGGAACTCCGTGCGATTTTCAGAGCTCTTCAGTCGTGGCCTCTTCTAAAGAGAGAGTCATTCATTTGTTTTCAGATGGACAATGTCACAACCGTGGCATATGTCAATCATCAAGGAGGGACTCACAGTCCTCTGGCTATGAAAGAAGTATCTCGAATACTTGTTTGGGCGGAATCCAACTCCTGTCTAATTTCTGCGGTTCATATACCAGGTATAGACAATTGGGAAGCGGATTATCTCAGTCGCCAGACATTACACCCGGGCGAGTGGTCTCTTCACCCAGAGGTATTTCTTCAGATTGTTCAAATGTGGGGACTTCCAGAAATAGATCTGATGGCTTCTCATCTAAACAAGAAGCTTCCCAGGTATCTGTCCAGATCCAGGGATCCTCAGGCGGAAGCAGTGGATGCATTGTCACTTCCTTGGAAGTATCATCCTGCCTATATCTTTCCGCCTCTAGTTTTTCTTCCAAGAGTGATTTCCAAGATTCTAAAGGAACGTTCGTCTGTTCTGCTGGTGGCTCCAGCATGGCCTCACAGGTTTTGGTATGCGGATCTTGTCCGGATGGCTACTTGCCAACCGTGGACTCTTCCGTTAAGACCAGACCTTCTATCGCAAGGTCCTTTTTTTCCATCAGGATCTCAAATCCTTAAATTTGAAGGTATAGAGATTGAACGCTTGATTCTCAGTCATAGAGGTTTCTCTGACTCCGTAATTAATACTATGTTACAGATACAGTAAATATGTATCTAGGAAGATCTAGGAAGATATATTATCGAGTCTGGAAGACTTACATTTCTTGGTGTTCTTCTCATCATTTTTCCTGGCATTCTTTTAGAATTCCTAGAATTTTACAGTTTCTTCAGGATGGTTTGGATAAAGGTTTGTCTGCAAGTTCCTTGAAAGGACAAATCTCTGCTCTTTCTGTTCTTTTTCACAGAAAGATTGCTAATCTTCCTGATATTCATTGTTTTGTACAGGCTTTGGTTTGTATAAAACCTGTCATTAAGTCAATCTCTCCTCCTTGGAGTTTGAATTTGGTTCTGGGGACTCTTCAAGTTCCTCGGTTTAAACCTATGCATTCGCTGGATATTAAATTACTTTCTTGGAAAGTTTTGTTTCTTTTGGCCATCTCTTCTGCTAGAAGAGTTTCTGAATTATCTGTTCTTTCTTGTGAGTCTCCTTTTCTGATGTTTCATCAGGATAAGGCGGTTTTGCGAACTTCATTTATATTTTTACCTAAGGTTGTGAATTCTAACAACATTAGTAGAGAAATTGTTGTTCCTTCATTGTGTCCTAATCCTAAGAACTCTAAAGAAAGATCGTTGCATTCTTTGGATGTAGTTAGAGCTTTGAAATATTATGTTGAAGCTACTAAAGATTTCTGAAAGACTTCTAGTCTATTTGTTATCTTTTCTGGTTCTAGGAAAGGTCAGAAGGCTTCTGCCATTTCTTTGGCATCGTGGTTAAAGTCTTTGATTCATCATGCTTATGTTGAGTCGGGTAGAACTCCGCCTCAAAGGATTACAGCTCATTCGACTAGGTCAGTCTCTACTTCCTGGGCATTTAGGAATGAAGCTTCGGTTGATCAGATTTGCAAAGCAGCAACTTGGTCTTCTTTGCATACTTTTACTAAATTCTACCATTTTGATGTGTTTTCTTCTTCAGAAGCAGTCTTTGGTAGAAAAGTACTTCAGGCAGCTGTTTCAGTTTGATTCTTCTGCTTATAATTTCAGTTTTTTTCATTATAAGATTTAAACTTTGTTTTGGGTGTGGATTATTTTTCAGCAGAATTGTCTGTCTTTATTTTATCCCTCCCTCTCTAGTGACTCTTGCGTGGAAGATCCACATCTTGGGTATTCATTATCCCATACGTCACTAGCTCATGGACTCTTGCTAATTACATGAAAGAAAACATAATTTATGTAAGAACTTACCTGATAAATTCATTTCTTTCATATTAGCAAGAGTCCTTGAGGCCCACCCTTTTTTGTGGTGGTTATGATTTTTTTGTACAAAGCACAATTATTCCAATTCCTTATTTTTTATGCTTTCGCACTTTTTTCTTATCACCCCACTTCTTGGCTATTCGTTAAACTGATTTGTGGGTGTGATGAGGGGTGTATTTGTAGGCATTTTGAGGTTTGGGAAACTTTGCCCCTCCTGGTAGGAATGTATATCCCATACGTCACTAGCTCATGGACTCTTGCTAATATGAAAGAAATGAATTTATCAGGTAAGTTCTTACATAAATTATGTTTTTGCTTGGTCAGAACTGCTTTATTATGAAAAGTAACATTGTTATGTAATAAGGAATGACAGAATATTTTGCACAAATTTAACATTATTACAATGTACAAGCAAGGTGTCATATATTGCTGTAAACAAATACAGCAAAATATTAATAAACAAAACATACTTCAAACTCTGTTTATGTAATGAAGACTAAAAGAGGGGTGATGAACAGGAGGAACAGAGAGAAATAAAGTACAAAAGAGAAATGATAATGTGGAATGGATGACTAAATAAGAATGAATAAGGCAGAAAGGTCACCCCAAAGTAATATAGAAAATCTGACCTAGAAAGTGGGATGCAATGTAAGCACCATACAAATAAATAGAGTCTCTATATTATCAAATAACAGAGGACAAGTGATCCCATCATTTTACTCTGCAGTGAAATGTGTATCCATACTTTATAAACAGTGCTTGAGAGGGAGTAAGGGAGAAAACCAAAGTTTACCAGTAGCCATCATAAATGCTTCACTACACAGTGTATGTAGCCCACCTTCTCAGCTTCCCCTTTCTGCAGAGAACCAGGGTTCAGGAAGATAGTCAAAAGAGAGGAGCTACAGTAAATATTTACATTGAGCTATAATGAAACAGTGACACCTACAGGTAGAAATTAGAAGTGCAGGTACAAATTTGATTTTAGCCGGCACAACTTTCTTTCTGTAGACATGCTGCATTTTCTGCAATGACATCACAGATCGCAGCATGTTCTGCTTTGGGGTTATGAGCTGTGTGATTCTACTGTATAGTTCTTCCTCACTCAGCTTTTTCCTACACTCCCTAGCCAGGTGGGCAACATGTACAGAGGCAGCTCCTCCATTATCAAACATGTTTGGGATGGTGCCAGCCTGTGCTACTGTATATTGTACACAGCAAAGAAGGAAATAGTTTTCGGTCTTAGTTTAGCAGAATTAAAGTGTGTATATAATTTAGACTATAGAGACCAATTCAGTGAGGGAACTCAAAAATGTTTAGAATACGCATAAGGCCATCCTGTGGATTATAAAAATTGATACTATGTTTACGAATAAATCTGTTTCTTTATAATTAAAGTAGAATTATATAAAGGGTTTCCCTGTTGTACACTGTTAGCTTTCTACAGTCATTATTCTAGTTAATCCTCATTTCCACTTTTTATTCATATAGGTTTCCTGTTGGGTTATGTGTGAACTGATGGCGGTTGGATGGGTAGATATAATGGAAGGTTGAGGCACCCCTAAAACTTCTGTAATTTCTACCATATGAAAATAGACATTTGTGTGTACTGCAGTTAATGTATTATATATTCAATGTTTTATACAATGTAATGCATTTAATACAAAATATCAATCTAGTTATCTCTATCCATATTTACATAACCATATATTCATCCTGGATTTTGTAAGAAGGTCCCCATTTTGACATCTCATTTTACTTTCGCTGCAGGATGTTGGGTATATTCGTATTGATGGAACCACTACGTCAGCTGATCGCCAGTCACTGTGCCACAAGTTCCAGTTGTCAGAAAAAATTTGTGTAGCAGTCTTGTCTATCACTGCTGCCAACATGGGACTGACCCTCTCCTCTGCTGACTTAGTTGTGTTTGCAGAGCTGTTCTGGAATCCTGGAGTAAGAATTTTAAATTAATACATGAATAATACTGAGTTAAAGATCTTTAATAATGTATATGTGAGAATGCATTTGCTTCATATTTTATAGTGATAGCAAATGGATTTAATCATAACTTGCTGAGGTAGAAGTCCTATATAAAGCATTATACAGCATAATTTCTTTAGTATTATAAATTTATATTATTTTAATTGTATATTATGAGCATTTTGCTCAGTCGTTGTACATTAGATCAGCTGATTAAAGGGACTGTCTATTTGATATTTTTTATTGTTAAAAAAAAGATAGATAACACCTTTACTACTCATTCCCCAGCTTTGCATAACCAACATTGTTATATTGATTTACTTTATAACCTCTAAGATTCCCTATTTTTAAGTCCCTGCAGGCCATATCTTAATAAAAGTGCTTTTTTTTTTTTTAAATAGCTTTTTACAACCTTGCACTACAGCCAGATAGTGCTAGTTCATATGTGCTTTATAGATAACACTGTGCTAACTCCCGTGGAGAATAATAATGGGTTCACAAGAACCAGCATTAATTGGCAAAAATACAAGATTGTAAAAAGCTTAAAAAAAAAAAAAAAGCACTGAGATAAGGGGCAGTCTGCAGGGGTTTAGATACAGGTAAAAAGTGTATTACTATAAAGGGGTTATCTATCTTTTTAGACAAACAATTTTTTATTTTTTTTAAATCTTTTTTATTGAAGTCATAGATCAATACAAAGTATAGGGTATGTCTCAAAACATTCACAAGACAAAGTATACAAAGCATAATTAGGAGACAATATATTCTAATATCTCAAACATTTCCATAAAATGTGGGCTATCACTTAAAGAGACTTCGGTTTTGTTTTAGAGTATAACAAATATAATAATAACAACAAAATGGTCCTCTCCTAGCTGTATGCAAAAAAAACGTAAGGTATCTATTCAGATAAAGGTAAGACTAGTGAGGGGGTGACTCTATAATTATATGGGGAAGGGGGATGCAGCGGGCAAGAGCCGCTCAAAGTATAATAGGGAGGGAGGTGGGGGGGGGAATGGAGGGCGGAGCCAGCTAGTATGTCCTTACCAAAAGCAAATTTAGGTGGGGCTAGAGTATAATTACTTAGCATAAGCAAAATCCCACTTATCAACACCTTTGTACTCCAATAGTGGGAGCCTGAGAAGATATAATATATTATCTAGAGGAGGGGGGGACGTTAGAAAAGCTGGAGTCTGGGGGACCTGGGGTACCTCTGGGTGAGCCCCTCTCCTAGGGGAGTGCCACCTATAGGCGATGCGGGAAAAAGGAGAAGGGATATGACCCGCAGGCATTAAGTACCGGCGGGAAAGGGAGGAGAGAGGCTTCATCAAGACAACTATTATGAGCTAGTAAAGTGAACAAGAGCATAGATCAATTAGGGATGACAATCATACAGTCACAGAGGATGATAGTCAGTAACAAAAAAATATGAATATAACACAGCATTTAAGCAGAGAGAGGTCATATACACCACTATAAACAACAATAACTATTAAACATAATATAGAACAGGTTTTAAACTTGTTAACATAGTAACATAGTAGATAAGGTTGAAAAAAGACTGAAGTCCATCGAGTTCAACCTATACAAATCTAAAATACTTACAAAAAGCTCCAGTTAAGCTTAAATAACCCCATTAAAATGTGACCCATTTAATACTAGCAATCATATCCATGAATTTTGTTTATATACAGAAATTTATCCAGACTATTTTTAAATGTATCTATGGTATTGGCATTCACTACCTCCTTTGGTAATGAGTTCCACAATTTTATTGCTCTTACAGTGAAAAAACGTTTCCGTTGCAGGAGATTAAATCTCCTTTCCTCCAACCTTAAATTATGACCTCTTGTCAGAACCAATTTTCTTGGAATAAAAAGAGCTTCTGCCATCTCTGTATATGGGCCTTGAATATATTTATATAAAGTAATCATGTCACCTCTCAAGCGCCTTTTTTCTAAAGAGAACAGACCCAGTTTGGCTAGCCTCTCCTCATAGGTTAATTTCTCCAATCCCCTTATTAGCTTTGTGGCCCTTCTCTGAACTTTTTCTAGTTCTGCAATATCTTTTTTAGCAATCGGTCCCCAGAACTGCACTCCAAACTCAAGGTGAGGTCTTACCAGGGCTTTATATAATGACAGAATTATGCTTTCCTCCCTTGAATCAATGCCTCTTTTAATACATGCTAGTATCTTATTAGCCTTTGAAGCCGCTGCCCTGCATTGTGCACTCATCTTTAGCTTGTTATCTATTACTACTCCCAAATCCCTTTCCTCCTGTGTTTGGCTAAGTCTTGTCCCATTTAAAAAATACATAGCCTGCTTATTTTTACTTCCAAAATGTAGAACCTTACATTTTTCCGTATTAAATCTCATTTTCCATTCACTTGCCCATAGTTCTAATTTTAGCAAATCCCTTTGCAAAGAGAGTTCATCCTGCTCTGACCTAATGACCTTACTTAACTTAGTATCATCTGCAAAAATAGAGATGTCGCTATTTAATCCTTGCTCCAAGTCATTTATAAAAATATTAAAAAGAACAGGGCCCAGTACTGATCCCTGGGGGACGCCACTGATTACCTTTGTCCAATCTGAGTATGATCCATTTACTGCTACTCGTTGCTCCCTATCTTTTATCCAGTTATTTATCCATGAGCTAACATTTTCAGCTATTCCCAGTCCCTTAATTTTGTGCATTAATCTCTCATGTGGCACTGTATCAAATGCCTTTGCAAAATCTAAGTATATCACATCAACTGATTCCCCTTTATCTATATTTTTACTTACTTCTTCGTAGAATCTAATTAGATTAGTTTGACATGATCTATTTCTCCTAAAGCCATGCTGATTAGAACTCATAATCTTGTTTACACGAATATGCTCATCAATATAATCCCTTATAATCCCTTCAAATATCTTCCCCACTATTGATGTCAGACTAACTGGTCTATAGCTTCCTGGATCATCCCTGCTTCCCTTTTTGAAGAGTGGCACCACATCAGCTTTACGCCAATCCTGGGGTACCATGCCTGAGGATAATGAGTCTTGAAAAATTAAGAGTAAAGGTTTGTCTATAACAGTGCTAAGTTCACTTAACACCCTTGGGTGTATTCCATCTGGGCCTGGAGTTTTATTTACCCAGTTACTGTTAGTGATTCATGAACTAGTATGTTGCTGGCAGTAGAAATAACTCCCCTTAAGATGTCCCGGCTAATTGTACCGTGTGTTACTAATTTTAATATATGTCCCAAATATTTGTGTCAATTAGCTGCCTATCAATAGTATATAAGTTGCTATATGGCATACTGTGAGGGGAGTGTAGGAAGCTAGTATTGTAAAGGCTTTCACAGAGTGCAACAGTTATATGATCATAGATATACACAGAGTAATAAAACAGGAGCAATGAGTAAGACAATTGAAAAAATGAGACGGCCACCATGAGAATAATTAATATAGAAAGCTTCATATGCAAGTCAATAAATACTCTGCTGCGCTAATATATAAGAGGATAAAGGGCCATGTAAATCAACATATACCTCAGCAGCTCAACATATGTTATAACTAGCGTTGAACACTGAATATATAGCGTATATAAAATATAAACAGTAGTGTGTGTCTCAGGATTAACTTTACAGACCTCATGAGGATAACTATGAAAGCACTATATGTACCATGAGGCAGCTCATCAACTCTGGGGAAAGGCATATAGAAAGACCTTGTAACACTGTAAGGTCTGTGTACACATAAGGGTTAACATAGGCTAACATTCACTCTCAGGAACCACATAGAAATCAGCTGCTAGCCCACTCTTTAGCCTGTTCAGGACTACGGTAACCCAAATGACATCTGTGATTAAATAATAACATATCTAAATATGGTTTCCTGAAGTTTAGAATTTGTCAGTTACTGTGTAGGTTTAAACTAAAATGGAAATTAAAAGAGCTAGGGGTACTAATTAAAAGCTATGTCAGAATAAATTGCACCCAGGTTCTAAAGAAGGATCACACCCAAAAATTGAAGAGAAAAATAAACACAGTAATAAGGTTAACTTGCATCACCAAACAACATTAAGACTAGGGCATGAACAAAAAACTTGTGAAATAAACACAGTCCAATTTAAGTAAGACTGTGAGCTCTTATATATTAGCTATGCATATAAATATGTCTAGCCATAGTTAACTAATACTGTGGAGTAAATAGGTAAACCAGGGGGCCTGACTACTTCTCACGTAGTTGTACCATTTGTAGTAGGATCCAGAAGATATATAAATACCATTTTAGAAATAGGGGTAAATAGCATCAATTTTCCACATTATAGTGAGATGTTAATAAGCTAAGTAAATATTGTTGATCTATACGTGCTCATGTATACATAAGAACAATTAGGTAGGCTATGCAATAGCCAGAATTAGCTAGGCTGAATAACCCAAGAAAAGTTCCACAGCTTCTTAGTGTGATAACTCGTCACTTAGAGAGTTAGCTGATGTAGAGTGAAAATCTGGTATCATCTGATAGTTGGGAAAAGTGACTGAATGATGATAATAAACCTAACACATTACTGGTCTGTCACTGTCTGGTGGACAGGGGAGCACTACCAAGTTCCTGATTTGTATTAGAGCATAGGTTACACTGATCAAAATGTGACAGATTTTACAGGATTCTGTCAGTAGTGAGCTATTCATTATAATAACTCAAGATTAGTGGTAAGAGAATCTCCCAGGGTCCCAAGATGACCTCCTCAGGATAAACAAATGTAAAGAGCACAGCTTAGTAGTCAAGTCCCTGTATTTCACTAAGGCACTAGAGTCTCCATAACACACAATAGTAGGAAGAAAGACAGTTATGGTTTTATGGGAAAACAGCAGGCTTGAAAGTTTGGTAGAGTAGTGGCTTACAAAGACCTTCTGTGCCATCTTGGGCTTATTATCACATAAAAGTAAATTGCCTTTTAGATGTACATGTAAGGGAGCATTGAGTGCTTCAACATGGGCAATGAACCGGGGCTCCTCTTGATTCCCAATCTCACATGAGTAGCTTACTGGTTCGTTCCCAGAGGGGATTTCCTTTGGCACATTCCGTTGCTTGACTTCAAGCACTCGGGGATGAACTACTTCCCCCCCAGTAAGGCTGTCACAGCATGGGGCAGGATCTACCATAGGACGAAGCTCAACCCTGGTAAGGCCCTCTGTAGCCGCTGCAGTCAGTTCCCCCGGCGAGTCGGATCGTTCCTTATGAGTCGGCAGAAGAGCGCTTTCTATCTCGCCGCTTGTTGGGGTCTTAGAATGTGTCATGCCGAACTTTATGGCACCTGACATGCTGGCAAATCCGGCAGCCATTTTAGCTTCCATCTCTTTTAGGGCTGTTTGTATGGCGTTATAGAATTCCTCCTCTCCCGGTGCCATAGCGAAAACGTGAGGGTGATGAGCGAGTTAGATTCCTTAGAAATATATACCACTCACGCTAAGGGATCCTTTCCTCTGACAGGCTCAAATTGTAAACCTTTTTCAGGATATTAGTTTATGCTGTAAAGCATAAGAATGAGTCGCCATTTTATGCGCACTGAGTCACAACTCTCCGGGGGAGTAGACGCAATTTTCATGTAGCGAATGTCCCATCAGGTTCAAAAACAATCTCAGTATGAATTTGTTTACAATGTGGGCTCTTTCTCTCCAAGTTTGCTGAAATCAGTCTCTGTAAAAGCTGTTAAATGTATATTAGCTGCAGGAGCTCCCTAATACACGTCTTGTCGTGTCGGCAGCTGGCTCCGCCCCCCAGACAAACAATTTTTAACTAGACTGTCCCTTTAATTCAAACTGTTGACACAATAATATTTGTAATAATCCTTTCCACTATTCAGCGAAATATATTTTTGAGCCACCCCAACAAGTGGTGCAACAGGCCAGCAGAATGTTAGATTTTCAGGATTATTTTGTATGAGAACAGGTTTACACACAATTAGTGAGCAAATCCACTATAGTAATTAAATGTATTTATTACTTTTTATATATATATATATATTTAGCTTTATTAAGGATCAAAGTAGAACAAACATTCTTTACATTTCAAAACATACTATTAAGTATATTCAGCTAAATAATTTTAAATTAACACACAACAATTTTGTAAAGATAAAAGTAACATTTTGAATCATACTAAAATATAACATGTCCCATCAAAAACCAATAGTATAGAATTATGTTTATGTGCTCTCTCTTATGGGGTCGATTTATCAAAGGCTTTCGCCAGCCTTTGACTCCCTACGACTGCAGATTCTTACAAGAGAACCTGCAGTCCGTATTTAACAAGCAGTGGTCATCAGACCGCTGCTTCTTTAACCATTCACCACCTTTTTGGTGGCGAATTTCAATCTCCCCGGTCTAGTCTGACCAGGGAGATTGATAGCTCCTGCCTGTGTGTGATCGGCGGTGCGCGGACAGGAGTCAGCGTTGCCCAAGAGCGCAAAATTGCATTCTTGTGCAGTGCTGAATCCCGTTAGCGGAATTCAGACTGCCAGAGGCGAACTGCAGTGGACAGGGGCACGTACATGTGTGCACCTGTCCACCGCATCTTGTTAAATCGACCCATATATGTTACCTATATGTCCTTTTTTGCTTTCCCTGGTCATATATATGCTCTAAGGGACCATACCACTAATCACGATTTAGCTTTGGGTGTTAAGTTCAAGGAACCGCCTCCCACTGCACTTGTATTAAAGCAGTAATTAATTATATGTAGTTTAAAAATAAGTTACAATATACTTTCTCTCCCAGCTTTCGACATAGAAAGGTAGATTGCCAGGGGGGACCTTGTATAAGTATTTTATATATTAAAGGGACAGTCTATTAAAAATTAAAGTTTCATGATTCAGATTGGGCCTGTCATTTTAAACAACTTTCCAATTTACTTTTATCTTCACATTTGCTTTGTTCACTTGGTATTCTTAGTTGAAAGCTAAACCTAGGTAGGCTCATATGCTAATTTCTAAGCCTTTGAAGGCTGCCTCTTATCTGAATGTATTTGACAGTTTTTCAAAGTTAGAGGGTGTTAGTTCATGTGTGCCATATAGATAACATTGTGCTAACGCCCATAGAGTTACTTATGAGAGGGCACCAATTGGCTAAAATGCAAGTTTTTCAAAAGAACTGAAATAAGGTGGTAAAAGTATATTAAAATAACTACAAAGAAAGATGGATGTGGCGCTAGTGGACAAGCAACGGTATCTAAATAAATAAAGGAAATTACTAAATAAATTAGACTAAATAAAAAATGCTAGTTTCAATACACATAATTAATAAGATTTAATACACATAAATACTAAGATTAAATACACCAAACCAATTCACATATAAAATAATAAACACAATATATATAAATCCTATACCACCGGTGGTTTAAAAGGATAATAATTATAAAATGGGGTTGTTAAAATCCGCTAAATGCAAGAGTTGTCCAAACAATTTAAAAACTGTGCAAAATCTGATCAAATTAAACTGTGCAAATTCTGATCAGGCATCCAATTTTTGACGCAATACAGGAATCAAAAAGCAGTTTGAGAAGTCTCAATCTCCAGTGGTTAATGCTGTCAGTGATACAAGAATTTGTAAGGTGCTGCTGGATCTGGGATAGGGGTGTCAATTACCTTGAGAGTGCGACCACCTTCAGGACAAGGATTCTGTGCTCGGTACCACGTTAACCAGTGTCAACAACAAGTGGGTGTCCCGGTCGGTCTCAGGTTCCGTTACCCCTCTGTTGCAACCACGATCCGTCGGCGTGTGACGTAATCAGCTCCGTGTACTCCGGGTGATCACGTGTTAGGATATGCGCCAATCAGCTGGAGTCTCCCACGCTGTCAATCCTTTGGCGGTTGGTTTAAAAGTTTTTAGACAGTGACAGAGCGCTCTGGTGTCATACGGTTTAGATGTCAAGGAACAGACATACACATCGGTGATTTCCAGATCTCTATCAGTATGGAATCTAAAAAAGTTAATGAATAAATGGGTTTAAATCTAATTCTACATTTAATCCTTCTGGATTAATTGAGCCAAAATTATAGATTAGTTCGGCCTCATTATAAAGGATTAATTTTTCATAATCTCCTCCTCTGGGGTCTTTTTTAATTCTTTTTATACCCCACCATTGGAGATCTTTTGTATTGCTCCCATGGTGTTCTTTAAAGTGTTTTGATACAAAATGGCCCTCGAATCCATTTTTTATATTATTTAGGTGATCCCTAATCCTGTCTCTCAGTTTTCTTTGAGTTTGGCCTAGATACTGTTTCTTGCATGAACATTGTAGAATGTAAATCACACCTTTGTCACTACACCTAATAGCATCTTTAATAGTATGTTTATAATCTCTGGTAGTTGATTCAATAATCTTAATTTTACTGCTACGTTTGCAAGCTACGCAGCTATAACAGGGATAAAAACCTGATAGTTTGGTTCCTGTAACAAACATACTTGGTGCTAGACAATTTTTAAGATTTTTTGCCTTAGTAAAGATTAAATCTGGATGTCCCTTTACATGATATCCCAGGATGTGATCTTTTTTGATAAGGGGCCAGTGTTTATTTAAAACCGACTTTATATGTTTATGTTGAGCATTATATCTCGTTATGAACGGGATATTTAATTTATCCTTTTGGTCCCTCTGTTTTTGAACATTGTCTACTTTTTTAATTAATAGGTCTTCTCTGTCTTTCTTCCTTGCTTTTTCTAATGCTCTACTCACATTGTCCTTATCATATCCTTTCTCAAGAAATCTGTCTTTTAGGATCACAGATTGTGATTCAAAGTCATCTGGGTTACTGCAATTCTTCTTCATCCTCGTAAATTGGCTGGTGGGTATATTTTCTAACCATTTTGGCAAATGACAGCTCTCAATATGCACATAATTATTTGCATCTACCTTTTTAAAAAATGTCTTTGTGTGGATTTTATTTTCAATAATATTAATTTCTAGATCCAAGAAATGTATATTCTTATTGTTTATCTCACTAGTAAATTTTAGGCCTAATTCATTTGAATTTAAATCTTCTAGAAAGAGATTTAAAAGTTCAAGGTCGGGGGCGGAGCCAGCAACTGATGGGACAAGACGTGTAGCTCTAGAGCTCCTACAATTTCAACGAATATTTAGCCTAATATAAAGTATATCTGATGGTATAAGCTGAGGACTTAATTGACACTTGTGTAAGAAGGTCAGAATTTTCCTAAATTGACTCTGGAGCAGCTTTAATAACCGTTCTTTGGCAACGGTTTGGAACTATACCGACTGATATGACCACGAGGCAGGAGTAATCCCTTCTCTACAGCGGTTCTGTATCCTATACTAAGTGCAAGTCTACCTGCCTCATTATAGAGGACCCTTACGATCAGGTACAAGCTCTACTCTACAAACTTGAGGGAAAACTAGATTACTGCTTTCATGACCTGCTGATTACAGTTAAACATCCGTGGGGAGGAAAGATCAACCCAGCACCAAAAATGGCCGCTACCATAGACATTATCGAGCAAGGCGATACTTCCCAGCTCCAATCCTGTACCTCAAAATCAGTGCGGCAAGCGCCGCGGAGCAGCTCAGAGTCTTTTGTGTATGATCACCCTCTGAGTGCAATAGCAAGCATCGCAGTGGAAGAGAGCTTAGTTTTACAGGCACTGCTGGGAAACGAGCTTAGTTCAAGAGACGAACGGCCGCAATCCGTTAGCATTTCTCCATTAGCAAGTGTGTTACACCCTCCTATGGAAAGAGGGATTCTTAGCTCTGATATGTCCTTGGGTGATACAAGGGCTGCTGCTAATGCTACCTACATTTCATGCCTCCCGGAGACAGAAAGGGATTTGCGGCTGCTGTCCCTCATGGACGCGCTCATGCAGGGAGCATATGGGACAGATCTGGGGCCAGTCTTACACCTACACGCTAGACCTGAAGCCTTGCTACACATCTCAGTCTGTCTGGTAAGGATCCCATTACAGGACTTAACCAACCAGAGTCTTCCGGTGCAAGCACAGAGTCTTCAGATGTTGAGATCCCTCAAGGCTTGCATCTCACTGCTTGATTCTGACCTAGCCCACGCCGCAGGAGTGGAGGATGTTTGTGCCCCACGCAGATCCGGAATAGGCTAGCCTGTCGGCCCTTCACAGACTCATGCCCGGTTGGTTGCTCTGCGTCGGACTGAGATCTCTTTTGAGGAGTGGGGCTGTTGTCAGCTCAGTTGTCTATTTGTCTGCACAGAGGGGCTACTGTCGTGGTTGCATGACTCTCTCTTTCCGTAATTACCCCAGCGATGGGAGATTTTTTCTAATATTTAACGCCTTAAGGAACGTGACAGTAATTTTTGATCTAATGCTATTATCTTGAAGCCCCTCACCAGTTAGACTGCTGCATATCACTATATTACTAAAAGTCTATATACAGTAGTTGTTGAGAAAACTTTGGGATTTGCTTTAGTATAGCTATGTTATGTTTTAGCATATAAAATGGTTTTATTTACACTGCCTGATACTTCTGCGTGCACTTATTTACTTGTAATGTACTTATGTTTAGCCTTTTGTGTCACCATGGAGGCTGGGAATGCAATCTAATTTTCAATGAGGGGAATTATCTTGATATAGGTGTTTTAACCTGATGTTTAGCTGTCCTCTGTTCACCTAGTTTAAGCTGATGGTGCAGTTTTGTTATATATTAATATGTAGAATTGCTTTACTCACAGTACCTATGCCACATTTGAGAAAGTTGAATCTTCTACCACTCCCCCCAGTTACTAAAGCTATCTCCTTAATTTTAACACCCATATTTCTACACTCATATCTATGTACTTCGGCTTCTGTGCAGCCCCCCTTTAGGACCTCAGCTTGGGAAACCCATTTATATGACGCTGTAAGGCTGATGTAGCGAATTGTTTTATATTAGATACCCAAAATACTGAATCTCAACCCCCCCTGGTTAACTTAGAAATGTTCATGACGTGTATTGTGTATGCTTATGCATAAAATTATAAATAAGAATACATTTTATTTAATGTGAATTGTATATGCTCACAAGCCAACCCCGCACGCTGTATATATCAGTAGCTACATAGATCCTCATTTTTTATAGCGTCATAAGCTATGTTTATGTTCTCTTAACTTAGTCTTTTCTAGAGGGGTTATACCCAGTTTTTATGGGGGATACGGTAGGGTTTAACTACATCACTAGTTAGCCTAAAAGCTCCCAGGTCCTCATATTAGTATTGTATCTCATAATTCTAGCTAACACTATCTTGTTTGCCTGATCGTATCTTACAAGAGTCTATCGCTACCTACTGTATTGGCATGTAATACCCTTATCCTTTTAGTTGTATACTGAATGTCTATATCGTATGAGTATGTCAACACCATAGTGCAATGAGAGCAAAAATTGCTACAACCTACCTAAATCACTATTATATATTTTATGGGGTTTTTTTTTTGGAGTTACCTAGCTCTCTCAGAACATTATTCTATCAGTACTTACAGGTAAATCTCCATATTAGGGGTGTTGTTTTATACTCATACCTGGTACACTGGATTTTAGGAAGTGGAGGATAATTCTGTCCTTGACATATAAGAGATATACAGCTCTGGCCTTAGATTAACCTCATTATGCTCTCATGTCGATATCTACAGCCACCCTACACTTTATCTAGATATTTTTGTTAAGAATGTACTCAGCAAGTGAAACTGGTGCTCATTTAGTGTCCCAACAATAGTTAATACAAGACTGACACACCGACTGGCTCTGCCCTCCACCCCCCCCCTATTATATTTCGAGCGGCTCTCGCCCGCTGCATTCCCCCCCCCCCCCTTTAAACTATATAGCTAATTCCCCCCTGGCCTTAATTGTACCTGAGTGGACACTCTAATTTGCCTTTTATATGGCCCAGAGAGGATTATTTTTGTTGTATTTCTATTACCCTTATTATAAAACTGAAGTCTCACTGTAGGTTGCCCAAATACTATAATATTGCATGTGCTACTTGGATACATTATGCCCTTCCTCCAGGGTTTTGTCTGTTACACTTTTCTAACAATATTGTATTAGCACTTTTCTGTAAATGTTATGAGGCATACCCTTTGGTTGTATTTTTTTTTTTTTTTTTATGACTTTAATAAAAAAATATTAAAAAAAAAAAAAAAAAAGTTCAAGGTCACCATTCCATATAATAAAAATGTCATCTATAAATCTATGGTAATATACCAAGTTCGCACCCCACGGTCCTTCAAAAATGAAAGACTCTTCAAGATATCCCATAAATAAATTTGCGTAACTGGGTGCGAACTTGGTACCCATTGCCGTTCCCTTTTGCTGAAGGTAGTATTTACCATTAAAAATAAAATAATTATTTGATAAAATAAATTCTATACATTTTAACATAAAATCACATTGTTCTATTTTTAAACTCTCATCTTTCCTCAGAAAGTGGTTTATGGCCTTTAAACCCAGCTTATGTTCAATATTGGTGTAAAGGGCGGTTACATCGCATGTGACCATTGTATATTTTTCCTGTCAAACAATTTGTTTCAATATATTAAGTAAGTGGGTGGAATCTCTGAGATATGCAGGTAAAGTTACAACATATTTTTTAAGGAATTGATCGATGTACTGGGAGAGATTGGATGTTAGGGAGTTAATACCGGATATAATGGGGCGTCCTGGGGGGTTGGTTAGGGATTTATGAATTTTGGGAAGAAAATAAAAAGTTGGAGTTTTTGGGAATTTTGTTATCAAATAATTATATTCATTATAATTTAATACTCCTTTCTCTTTGGCTTCATTTAATAATTTATCTAAATTTTCTTTCTGTTTCTTTATGGGATCATTAATCAATTTTTTATATGTGTGCTTATCTTCTAAAATTCTTGAGGCTTCTTTAAGATAATCCTCAGTATTCATAACAACAACCCCCCCCTTATCCGCTTGTTTTATTACAATGTCTTTATTATTTCTCAGTTCCTGTAATACTTTCCTCTCTTCTCTAGATAGATTAAAATTCATATATCTACTTTTTCCATCCCATTTTTCTAAGTCTTTTTTTACTTTTTTTTCAAATAGATCGAGATTATCTCCTTTCTCTTTTGATGGGTAGAAAGTTGATTTATTTTTAGGAGTGTGTGTTTATAATTACTATCTTCATTTGGCCCTTTTGTTAGAGTGTTTTCTATCGGATTTTTTAAAAAGTATCTTTTTAAAGTTAACTTTCTAACGTATTGGTTGATATTAATTAATGTTTCAAATTTGTTCATTTTTGTGGTTGGTGCAAAGGACATACCCCGACTCAACACTTTCTCTTGTACAGTGTTTAATTTGGTAGTACTTAGATTGAAGATACCTCCTGTATTTATCTTACCCTCTTTTGTTTCTCTCTTTCGTCTAAGGCCTCTTCCTCTTCCTCCTCTCTGTCTCTTTTCTCTCTTCTTAATTTTAAATTTGTTTTTTGTTCCACCCCTAAAAAATCCCTGGAAGTGCTGGGTTCATTTGTGGTTTCAATGTTTCTATATTCTCTTTCTGAATCTTGTCTACCTTTAAGTGGACTAAATCTATTCTGGGTGTGTATTCTCCAATTATTTTTTTGTGGTTGATTTCTTCTCCAATTATAATTATCTTGGTTTTGTGTAGGATAAGTATTTCTATTTGAGTAGTGGGTTCTATTCCAACCTTGTTCTCTTTCCCTTATTTGGTAGTTATCCCTATTGAATTGTGCCTCATTTCTCTTATAATAGTGATTATAGTATGGGTCTGGTCTTCTATTATCTCTATTAAATTGTGGTTCATTTCTATTATAGTAGTAGTTTTGATGTGAACCTGGTCTTCTGTGCTCTCTACTATTATAAAAGTAGTCATGATTCTGTTCAAATTGTTGGTTTTGGTAATTGTTTTTATATTCATTTTGTTCATTAAACCTCCCACCTTGATAATTGTCTCTTTCCTTCGTTTTTTTCTGGAATACTCTAAGGTGGTTTTTATTGTTTAATCCTAGTGGTTCAGCATTTGCTTCCTCTAAAATTTCTATTTCATTAGATTCATCATTATCTAATAATCCCTTAACTGTTTGTGAGTAATCTTGTTCATCTCTATTCTTTTTCCTTAATTTTCTTTCAAGGATATCCTTATTTAATTTTTGTAAATTCAGAACTATATCTTTTTGTTTCTCCTCATAAATTCTTGTTTTTCTAGAGGGATCTAATTGTTTTTTATATTCTTCTACCTTTTGTTTGCTTTCTTCTAATGATATGTTCCTAGATTTGATGATAATGTTCATTAGATTAATAGACGCATTTTCAAGTGTTTCATACCATTCTACAGATAGATGTTCCTGTAATTCAAAGTTACATTCTTTTTTCAATCTTAAGCCTCTGGGAACAATCTTAGATTCAACATATTTCTTCATAAAAGTCAACTCTATTTTATGTTTTAGTTCTCTAATTAAAACCTTTTCAAAGTTATTAAGGGTGGTTTCAAGGTCTTCCCCTTTAATATTTGTTAATATATTTGTGCCTTCAATTTCTGAAAGTAGAGAGTCCCTCATACTAAATATATCCATAGTAGCTGATGAGATGTATATATATTAAGAACTAGGTAGAAAAGAAGTTAAAATCAGAGTGAATAAGGCTACAAAAAACACAAGATGGGTTCAAACTTCTTTACACCAATATTATACCTGCACACATCAAAAGAAAGAAATGCACTCTGAAAGCAATTCTACACAAGAAATACAAAGAAAGATGGATGTGGCGCTAGTGGACAAGCAACGGTATCTAAATAAATAAAGGAAATTACTAAATAAATTAGACTAAATAAAAAATGCTAGTTTCAATACACATAATTAATAAGATTTAATACACATAAATACTAAGATTAAATACACCAAACCAATTCACATATAAAATAATAAACACAATATATATAAATCCTATACCACCGGTGGTTTAAAAGGATAATAATTATAAAATGGGGTTGTTAAAATCCGCTAAATGCAAGAGTCGTCCAAACAATTTAAAAACTGTGCAAAATCTGATCAAATTAAACTGTGCAAATTCTGATCAGGCATCCAATTTTTGAGGCAATACAGGAATCAAAAAGCAGTTTGAGAAGTCTCAATCTCCAGTGGTTAATGCTGTCAGTGATACAAGAATTTGTAAGGTGCTGCTGGATCTGGGATAGGGGTGTCAATTACCTTGAGAGTGCGACCACCTTCAGGACAAGGATTCTGTGCTCGGTACCACGTTAACCAGTGTCAACTCCAAGTGGGTGTCCCGGTCGGTCTCAGGTTCCGTTACCCCTCTGTTGCAACCACGATCCGTCGCTGTCAATCCTTTGGCGGTTGGTTTAAAAGTTTTTAGACAGTGACAGAGCGCTCTGGTGTCATACGGTTTAGATGTCAAGGAACAGACATACACATCGGTGATTTCCAGATCTCTATCAGTATGGAATCTAAAAAAGTTAATGAATAAATGGGTTTAAATCTAATTCTACATTTAATCCTTCTGGATTAATTGAGCCAAAATTATAGATTAGTTCGGCCTCATTATAAAGGATTAATTTTTCATAATCTCCTCCTCTGGGGTCTTTTTTAATTCTTTTTATACCCCACCATTGGAGATCTTTTGTAGTTGATTCAATAATCTTAATTTTACTGCTACGTTTGCAAGCTACGCAGCTATAACAGGGATAAAAACCTGATAGTTTGGTTCCTGTAATTGTAGCATCAGTCTTATTTACAGTTTTCTTAAACATATTTATGTTGAGCATTATATCTACATTAAAATAACTACGTTGTTATGCAAAACTGAGGAATGGAAAATAAAGGGATTATCTATTTTTTTAAAATAATAATAATTCTGGAGTAGACTATCTCTTTAAGGAACCTGTTTGAGAAACTAGGGATGTGGAAGTACATAATTTTCTTTCATAAGGTGGTAAGAGTCCACAAGATATTTCTTCTGGTAATATAACTTTTAGCCACTGGGAGGAGACAAAGATTCCCAAACTCCAAGAGCACTTGATCCCTCCTATCTCTCTGGTATGCCAGTCTTATCATTGCCTCCATAGAAGAAGGAATGTGATGAATTGAGGTGATCCAGATTCTTCTTTGAAAGGGTCCTCAGACTCATGTGTGGCTTATTCCCCTCAGAGAACTGCTACTCAGCAACAGATTGGAGATTGGAGTTTGAGGCAGTGACATAATCACACCCAGTTAGATGTTAGTCACAAGCCTGCCACAGGTGTCATGGGGACGGTCCCTTCGCCTCCTCCTGTTGGGTCGTTGATTGAGTTTTTCTCCCTCAGGACAAGAATTCCAAGGGGAAGAACAGAGCTCCTAATCATTTTCATTCCTTTTGTCAGTCTAGGAAACAAAAATCCTCCTTCTCTTCTCAGAAATTGATTCTTCCATTAACTTCCCTGCAATTTAAGTCAAACTTACTGGCCTATAGTTTCGCTACTACCCTTTTTATGAAGAGGGAATATGGTAGCAATTTTCCAGTCTTCTGGAACAACTCCTGTTAAAAGTGACTGATTAAATAAATCAGCTAATGGGGTAGCTATCACGGATCGAAGTTCTCTAAGAACCCATTACTTTTGGTTAAAAAAATGAAGTCCGTAACTGCCTTATCTTGATGGAAAATTAAATAAAGAGGCTTACAAGAAAGAGCAGACAATTCAGAAACTCTTCTGGCAGAGCAAATTGATAAAAGATCTTCCAAGATATCAGCTTAATGTCTATAGCATGCATAAGTTAAGATAGAGTGACCTGCAAAAACCGTTAAAACCAAATTAAGGTTCCAAGGGGGAGAAATTGGTTTAATGTTTTAACCTGACTAAAGCCTGAACAGCACTTTGAATGTCAGCAAGTTTAGTAATCTTTTTGTGGTATAAAACCGAAAAGGATGAAATTTGAGCCTTTAAAGAGCTAACCCCTTATTAAAACTTTTTTGTTAAAACTGACAAATTCTAGGAATCCTGAATGAATGCCAATTAAAATCTTGTTTTTCACACTAGGAAAATTTTGTGATATATATTTTTTATAACAAAATTTCTAGCCTGGAAGGACCTTCAGAGAGAAGGTTGTGACATAGAGGAAGTGAACATGGAGGAAAGCTGGACATCTGAACTACATTCTGTAAACCACATTTTGTGAGGCCAAGCTGGCGCTATCAGAATTGCTGAGATGAGCTCCTACTTTATTTGAGCTATGACTCTTGGAAGCAAAACAGTTGGTGGAAAGATGTATTCAAGACAAAAAGACCAATGAGCTACTAGAGCATCTACAAACTCTGCCTGAAAATCCCTAGATCTCTTGAAGTATCTGGGAAGTTTGTTGTTTAATTGAGAGGCCATTAAGTCTATCTCTGGAAGAACCCACCTCTTTACAATCTGACTGAAGACATCCGGATGAAGAGACCATTCCCCTGGAGGAAGAGATTGATGATTAAAATAATCTGCTTCTCAGTTGTTCACACCTGGGATATGAATCACCAAAATGATACAGAAATTGTTTTCTACCCTAACCCGTTAGAATTTGACCTTCTTCATCACAAGGGAACTACGTGTTACCCCTGATGATTGATAAAAGCCACGTTTGTGACATTGTCTGATTGAAAATACAGACAAGTCTCCCCTTTGAGGAGAGGCCAGCTCTGAATACATTGTATATAGAGATAGAAACACACACACACACACACACACACACTGTATGTGTATATGTGTGTGTGTTTCTCTATATCTTTGTGCGTGTGTGTGTATGTATATATATGTATATATATATATATATATATTTATATATATATATATATATATATATATAGGATGCACCGAAATGAAAATTCTAGACCGAAACCGAAAATGCAGGATGCCCTTGGCCGAAAACCGAAACCGAAAATGACTTTTTCCACCAAATTATTTTAAGTTTTTTTTTCTATAATTTTATTATTAATATAAGACTTTTTATTATATATATATATATATATATATATATATATATATATATATATACATATATATATATATATATAAAAAATATATATTTTATATATATATATATATTATATATATATATATATATGTATGTGTGTATATATATATATATATATACATACACATACTTTTGAACATTTGACACAATCCTAAATCAGCAGGCAGCATGGGGTTAAGAATTAAGACATGCTACTGAGGTACACAGAGGAATGCAGGAGATGGTATTACAAGTGTACTGCTTGTGGATTGTAGCCCAAACAATTACAGTTCTGTCAGTGTGCAAACGGCTCCTACATGTTTATATTCACTCTTATCTGGCAAACAGCTCATTGTGCAGTTCTCAGGAGGAGGTGACAGCTGCTTGTAATGACACCACGCTGCAGCCCGCTCTGTTTACACAGTCTCCTAACCTTGCCGTGTCAGGTGAAATTTATGACACTTGCCTGCAGAGCCATATAGTTACTTGTAACGGATCGTCCGGTCAGTGAATGTGTGAAAGGCTCATACATATATTTACCCTTATCTGGCTCCCTGTCTAATCGTGACTTTATTTGAAAAAGCAGCTCATCCTGCAGTACTCAATGAGCTGCTTTTTCAAATAAAGTCACGGTTAGACAGGGAGCCAGATACAGGTAAATATACGTATTAGCCTTTCACACACACTCACTGACCGGAGGATCCACAAGTAACTATATGGCTGGCTCTACAGGCAAGTATCATAAAAGTCACCTGACACGGCAAGTTCCTTCTCACGCCGCTCTGCTCTGCTTCAAGACACTGTGAGTGAACAGCCCAGCCCACTGTGCCGCACCCCCTCTAACCGCGAGGCATTCTGGGGCATGTAGTTCATTTGAATATGGCCTAGAAATAACCCAGCCACACGGGGCTAAATTGCTTATAGCGGTCGGTGAGGCACGGGGGAAGACACTTTGGGGGATAAATATCTGTGCCATGGGATGGTTTCGTGGGACAAAGGGGTTAATTTAATTTTACATAGAAGATGCCATTTTCGGCCGGTTTACCCCTCTTTCGGCCGAAATGGGATAGGCCCATTTTCGGCCGAAAATTTCGGTGGCCGAAATTTCGGTGCATCCCTAATATATATGTGTGTGTGTGTCTAAAAAAGTATAAAGCTTCATCTCTGTATCATGCATGCTAACCTGAAGCCTTAAGTGAGTGGTGCAAAGTATGAACATGCAGAGCTTCACCGACTGGCACCTGAAGATGTTTTTTAAATAAAAGAACAGTTTTGAAGAGAGCTGCAGATACAAGAGGAGAAACAATGTCATGGTTTGTTTTAAGCATACTATTGCAGTTGTGCCCATGTGTTAATGTCCCTTTGAATGACACTGAAAAATAGATTGATGCTATTGTTAAAAAGATCAAACAATGGTAACCTTAAAAACCTCCACTTAGTGGGCATATAATTAGACTCAAGTATTACAAAAGTTGAGGGCTTAGATAGACAGATCTAGATCTGTATGTGTGATAGATAGATAGATAGACAGACAGACAAAACAATATAAATAAAAAGAGAGAAGCGCTCAACCTGGGAACGAACAATAGCACAATAGCTTGTTCTATGGCTAGTTACCACCCTAGAAGCAGCCTCTTTTTGCTCAAAATGTGCCTTTCACCGAGAAGAACTTTCCTTTAGCATATCAGTCTGATCCTGACTTAACAGTACAGTCCAGCCCCAAAATACCAGGCAATCCCTCTCTGAATGAGAGAAACGGCAAAACCCCAGACGTACGTTTCGGCCTATTGTGGGCCTCGTCAGTGAGGTGCAGCCATATCCCTCTAGGCACACTGAGCAACAGGTCCACGTCTGGATTCCTGCATCACACTTAGGGAGACTTCCCTATGTGTCATAATTTGCATAAATAAAAAGAGAGAAGCGCTCAACCTGGGAACGAACAATAGCATAATAGCTTGTACGTCTGGGGTTTTGCTGTTTCTCTCGTTCAGAGAGGGATTGCTTGGTATTTCAGGGCTGGACTGTACTGTTAAGTCAGGATCAGACTGATATGCTTTAGGAAAGTTCTTCTCTGTGAAAGGCACATGTTGAGCAAAAAGATGCTGCTTCTTGGGTGGTAACTAGCCATGGAACAAGCTATTATGCTATTGTTAGTTTCCAGGTTGAGCGCTTCTCTCTTTTTATTTATGCAAATTATGACACTTAGGGAAGTCTCCCTAAGTGTAATGCGGGAATCCAGACGTGGACCCGTAGCTCAGTGTGCCTAGAAGGATATGGCTGCACCTCACTGACGAGGCCCACAATAGGCCGAAACGTACATCTGGGGTTTTGCTGTTTCTCTCGTTCAGAGAGGAATTGCCTGGTTTTTCAGGACTGGACTGTACTGTGAAGTCAGGATCAGACTGATATGCTTCAGGAGAGTTCTTCTCTGTGAAAGGCACTTGTTGAGCAAAAAGAGGCTGCTTCTTGGGTGGTAACTAGCCATAGAACAAGCTATTATGCTATTGTTTCCAGGTTGAGCGCTTCTCTCTTTTTATTTAGACAAAAAGATATGTGGAGAAACAAATAAGTGACGTTTTTCAGGTAGTTTTTAACTGTGGTTTAGATGAACACATTTTATTAAACATTTTGTGGATGCCAAGAGAACAAAATAGTAGAAGTAAATTGAAAAGTTCTGTGATTTCTTTGCTTTTAGTATTTAATAGGGAAATTAACCTCTGGCATTGAAAGCTAACCTAAGAATATATATGTGTAAAAACAGTAAAATATCAAAATATAAAGGTAATTATTTTATTATTTAAAGTATTAAAGGGACATGAAACCCTTTTTCTTCTTAAATGGAAAGAGTCCACAGCTGCATTCATTACTTTTGGGAAATAAGAACCTGGCCACCAGGAGGAGGCCAAAGGCAAAAATACTCCTCTGACTCACCTCATCGCCCAGTCATTCTTTGCCTTTCGTCCAAGGAGGATGGCAGAGAAGTGTCAGAATTTTTAATTTTTGTTTTTGTCTCTTATGGTGGGTAGTACTCTTCGGCATGGGACAGGAGTTTTAAGTAGTCCTGTCAGTCTCTCAGTGAGGGCTTGGATGAAAGTTAGAGTCCAGAGATGCAGGGAGTTTCTTTCTGCGAAACCATCCCTACTCATATTAACAGCTCCTTAAGCAATCAGCATTGTCGAACTTCGCTTCTCTGCCTGATTTCTTCTCTCAAGTCCATGGCGGAGGCGATGCAATTATCCGTCACACTTGAAGGGCCGTGTTCCTGTTCCACGGCTTAGATTTCGGTAAGATCGTTTCATTTTACTTTATTCGCAATGTACTGTAATGTGAATGTTTCCCGAGAGTCTACAACCTTGCTGGTCTAACTTATAACATAAGGGTCTCAGTGAGTCTCTTTCAGTATCTTGGAATCGAGGGTTAATATCTCCTGAGGGGGGTTATAATCATGTTTGTTATGTGATTCAACCTGCTTATGTGCGATGTTTACTGGGCTCGTGGTTGGAACATTGAGGCCTTTTGGAAGTGACGCAACCTTTTGGCTGGGCGCGCTTGTTTGGACTGTACGGTTCACCTTGTGTTCGGGCGTGGCTACGTTCCGTTGTTCCATTTCCGCATTCTCGACCGCGTGGCAAAGGAAATTTTCTAGTCCACAGGGGTCTGGTCATAGGAGGTGGTGAGTGCCCCAGCCATTGGGGGTGTCAGGTGCCGTTTTAATTTTTCACCACTTTAGTCCATATTTAAATATCCTCTATCCAGTTATGGAGGATTCTGATGCTGAGACTGTGATAATTTCAGATTCAGTTACAGAGGATTATGATACTGAGACTTTTTTGATTTCATATTCTGTGTCTGGTGATGAATCCGGAGTTGCCTCGTTGACGCCTGTCAACCAGTTTTGTTCCGTATGCCATTTTGGAGCACCTGGTTCCTCGGGCTCGGGGAATCCACTGCTGAGCCATCCGCCTCTGGGGGTCCTGTCCTCCGAGAGGCAAGTTCCCTACCAAATTATACTTCTGCACATGCGGGTAACCCAGTTTATGATTCCTCCATGCGGGGTGGCGTGTTTCCCCCGGAGGTTGCTGCACGTTTTCGCTTCCATATAATGTTGGCGATTGTTAGTTTGCAGAGTTCAGACATTTATTTGAGAATGTGCTCGTGCCCTATTGTCCTGGGCCTTCCGCCTTGGGGAGGGCCTCTACAGTTCCCCACGAGGGTATATGTCCCTGAGTGTTGTGCCTTCCGTTACAGGATTGTGCGCCTTTGCATGTTGCTCAGACATGTTTTTTAGTTATTGAATGACCCTATCGTTACCTCATTAGACATGTGGGGATGAAGTAATCTCCTGATTGTTATTTGTTAGAGATCTTTCCCAGTTTTGTGTGATAAGGCTCCGTTTGGCCTGGTCCTGCGGGTAGGCCTGTGTCTTTTTGGGCGTTAACCTCCGGGTTGCCTTATATTTTATTTATACCCAATGGAATGTCTTTTTTTTGTTTTTGTTTCCTTCGGGAACCTTCTGGGATTGATAATCTTTATTATTTCTTTGGAAGTTGTTGGACATGTTAGTCCTCTGTTAAAACTGTCTGCTTTCTCTTTTTTTCCCTACGAGGGAAAATTTACGCAGCTTGCCGGTTTGGACCCTGGGTACAGGCTGGTCCTGTCAGGTTCATTCGTTTTTGCGGCTGTTCAGACACGTGGCACTGTTCTGCTCGGCTGGTTCGGTAGAAGCGCCGATTGCTCAGGTTATCATTGTTTTTTCATCTTCAACTAAGCATTCAAGAGGACCTGTGGGTCCGTGAGGTGGGAAGGATTGTTTCAGTCCTTAAAGCCTTCAGTCATAGATGACCGGGCAGGGGAGTTTTTCTGCTGCGTCACTCTATCTGATATCTGGTTTCATCAGATCTTGGAGTTTTCTCCCCCATGTGGTGGAGGGTCGGAGGGCTTAATGCCCCTTACTGCTATTGAGCAGTTTGGCCTTCTTTGTTTAGGCCTCTGGATGCGTCCTTTTGTGCTTGATCCAACAGCTTGTACAGGATAGCTGTCTAGCATGCGGAAGGTTCGCAGTTTGAAACCTGTTGCAGCTCTTGACACTTTGCAGGTGTACACATAGCTGTTTCTAGTGTATCTAGATGCAGGTCTTACTCTTGACTGAGTTATAAAGAGGCCTTTGGGTCTTCTTCCATTGCCTCCGGGTGAGTGGATCTCCTTTTAGGGATCTGTGTTTCCGGGTAATGGTTGTTCCCTGCGGGGACTTTTGCTTAGCTCTGGGCTTTTCCGGATCTGGGTAGGCTTAGTGCCTTCTCTTCCTTGTGTCCTCTCCTTGTGCGGAGGTGTTAGAGAGACTAGTCCTGCTAGTAGGATTTTTTGGACCTTTGAGGTATCCCTTGGTTGTCTTGAGGCTCTGAGAATTATCTTAAGACTTCTAGCCTTGTTTCTTGGAGCGCTGGACTTTAGCTATGGGTGGTTCCTTCCTTTGGTTGGAGCGTTTCGAGTTCCTCTCGCTATCCGGATTCTCTGGATATGCATCCATACCCTTGTGTCTGGCTTTTTGACCGGTTGGGGTGTTTAGTTCTAGGGTAAGGTTTGCCTCAACTATTAGGGGTCCGGACCTGTTTTTCTTCTTTAGACTTCCGGTTGCTGATGCTTTGCTTGGCCTTTTTTACTGACCCAGTATTGGGTGGTTTTGGAATCTTGGATCTCAGGGCTGGTCGGTGTGTTCCACGGTAGTGGGAACTTGGGCTATGCCCTTGCTACATCTACCTCACCGGGTCATGGTTGGCCAGGTTTTCGGAGTATTTTTTACTCTTTGCCACAGAGTGGCCCATGTCATCTGGTGGTTAGCCGTGTGGCTTGAGCCTCAAGGGTGGTTGGTTTGTACCCAGCTGCTGGCGCTGGATGTCCAATTTCTGGTGCGCCTTAGGGTTGCATTCCTCTGGTGAGCTTGCCAGTGTTCCTGTGGATTCCCTACTCTGCAGGCGAATGGGTTGGCTGTGCCTCTGCTTTGCAAGCTACTTGTAGGGGGATCCTTTTCTGGGTTGGGAATTTCACTTCCGATTAGCTGGTGCATTTGGGCCTTGAAGACAGTTGTTGCCCTTCCGGCATCATCCCTTTTCTTTAGGTGATATTCTCCTCCCTATGGAAATAGAACCCTTGCTTGGGGCTTCTCGATTGAGGTTTTTGTGTTCCCCTTTTCAGGGACCTGTGTGTAGGTCCGGTGACTTAGGTTGCCTTGAACGTGCCCTCTGTAAGGGGGTTGCTTTGCGGTCTGTTTCCTGCTTGACTGCTTCTTCTTCCTCACAAGTATCCTCTGTGTCGTTCTGTTGTGGACTCTGTGTTCTCAAACTTGGAGTTTTTTCACCTGGGTGTATTACACACTTTTTAATGGTCGCATACCTTGGTATTCTATGCCCAGATATTGGGGAGACGTCTGTTCTGTCTCTGTGCCCGGTCTTATCCCGGGTTTCGCTTGGTATAGACGTGGCCTCCTTGCCCTGTTTGGGCCCCTTTGGGCTCTGTGAGCTGGGCTCACTCGTGGAGGTGTTCCTTTTTGTATTAGGGGACCTTTCGGTTTCCTTGGTTCTCCTTTGCCTTGTCCCCTTGGGGTTTCGGCTGGTGTCTCCTTTATTTGTGGAGATGAGCGGTGGGGGACCGTTTGTTGAGCGACTATGTCGCCTGGAGGACTGTTGGCTCAGTAGAGTCCGTTTGCGGTCTCTGGTTTGGTTTCTGACCTAACTGCGAGTCAGGGTCACTGGGGCTTTTCCTCTTAAATTTTCTCCGCTTCGGACGAAGCAAGGTTTTTTATTGGGTAGAGGTTCAGGCCTGGTGCCCTCAGTATGGGCCGCCTATTGTACCCTCCCGTCTTGGCATTCAGTGTCCTCTATAGCTTGGGTATTGTTTTCCCAAAAGTAATGAATGCAGCTGTGGACTCTTTTCATTTAAAAAGAAAAACATAAATTATGCTCACCTGATCATTTCCTTTTCTTCTGATGGAAAGAGTCCACAGCTCTCCACCCGTAATTTTATGCGGGGCATCCTTATATTCTTCTGGCACCTTTCACCCTGATATTTCTCCTACTGTTCCTCGACAGAATAACTGGGGGATAAGGGTAGTGTGAGGAGTATTTAAGCCTTTGGCTGGGTTGTCTTTGCCTCCTCCTGGTGGCCAGGTTCTTATTTCCCAAAAGTAATTAATGCAGCTGTGGACTTTTTCCATCAGAAGAAAATGAAATAATCAGGTAAGCATAATTTATGTTTTATTTATTTTTATTTTATGATTCAGACAATTTTAAACAACTTTGGAATTTACTTCTGTTATCAGTTTTGCTTCATTATCTTTGTATCCTTTATTGAAGAAGCAGCAATGTACTACAGGGAGCTAGCTGAATGCATTGGTAAGTTATGGACAACAGGCATATATGTGCAGCCACCAATCACCAGCTAGCTCTCGGCTCCTGAGCCTACCTAGGTATGCTTTTCAACAAAGGTCACCAGAAGAACAAATCAAATTAGGTAATAGAAGTAAGTTGAAAAATGTTATGCCCTTTCTGAATAATAAAAGAAAAAATATACGAAAAACATAATTTATGTAAGAACTTACCTGATAAATTCATTTCTTTCATATTAGCAAGAGTCCATGAGCTAGTGACGTATGGGATATACATTCCTACCAGGAGGGGCAAAGTTTCCCAAACCTCAAAATGCCTATAAATACACCCCTCACCACACCCACAATTCAGTTTAACGAATAGCCAAGAAGTGGGGTGATAAAAAAGTGCGAAAGCATATAAAATAAGGAATTGGAATAATTGTGCTTTATACAAAATCATAACCACCACAAAAAAAGGGCGGGCCTCATGGACTCTTGCTAATATGAAAGAAATGAATTTATCAGGTAAGTTCTTACATAAATTATGTTTTCTTTCATGTAATTAGCAAGAGTCCATGAGCTAGTGACGTATGGGATAATGACTACCCAAGATGTGGATCTTTCCACACAAGAGTCACTAGAGAGGGAGGGATAAAATAAAGACAGCCAATTCCTGCTGAAAATAATCCACACCCAAAAATAAAGTTTAACGAAAAACATAAGCAGAAGATTCAAACTGAAACCGCTGCCTGAAGTACTTTTCTACCAAAAACTGCTTCAGAAGAAGAAAATACATCAAAATGGTAGAATTTAGTAAAAGTATGCAAAGAGGACCAAGTTGCTGCTTTGCAGATCTGGTCAACCGAAGCTTCATTCCTAAACGCCCAGGAAGTAGAAACTGACCTAGTAGAATGAGCTGTAATTCTCTGAGGCGGAGTTTTACCCGACTCAACATAGGCAAGATGAATTAAAGATTTCAACCAAGATGCCAAAGAAATGGCAGAAGCTTTCTGGCCTTTTCTAGAACCGGAAAAGATAACAAATAGACTAGAAGTCTTACGGAAAGATTTCGTAGCTTCAACATAATATTTCAAAGCTCTAACAACATCCAAAGAATGCAACGATTTCTCCTTAGAATTCTTAGGATTAGGACATAATGAAGGAACCACAATTTCTCTACTAATGTTGTTGGAATTCACAACTTTAGGTAAAAATTCAAAAGAAGTTTGCAACACCGCCTTATCCTGATGAAAAATCAGAAAAGGAGACTCACAAGAAAGAGCAGATAATTCAGAAACTCTTCTGGCAGAAGAGATGGCCAAAAGGAACAAAACTTTCCAAGAAAGTAATTTAATGTCCAATGAATGCATAGGTTCAAACGGAGTAGCTTGAAGAGCTCCCAGAACCAAATTCAAACTCCAAGGAGGAGAAATTGACTTAATGACAGGTTTTATACGAACCAAAGCTTGTACAAAACAATGAATATCAGGAAGAATAGCAATCTTTCTGTGAAAAAGAACAGAAAGAGCAGAGATTTGACCTTTCAAGGAACTTGCGGACAAACCCTTATCTAAACCATCCTGAAGAAACTGTAAAATTCTCGGTATTCTAAAAGAATGCCAAGAAAAATGATGAGAAAGACACCAAGAAATATAAGTCTTCCAGACTCTATAATATATCTCTCTAGATACAGATTTACGAGCCTATAACATAGTATTAATCACAGAGTCAGAGAAACCTCTTTGACTAAGAATCAAGCGTTCAATCTCCATACCTTTAAATTTAAGGATTTCAGATCCTGATGGAAAAAAGGACCTTGTGACAGAAGGTCTGGTCTTAACGGAAGAGTCCACGGTTGGCAAGAGGCCATCCGGACAAGATCCGCATACCAAAACCTGTGAGGCCATGCCGGAGCCACCAGCAGAACAAACGAGCATTCCTTCAGAATCTTGGAGATTACTCTTGGAAGAAGAACTAGAGGCGGAAAGATATAGGCAGGATGATACTTCCAAGGAAGTGATAATGCATCCACTGCCTCCGCCTGAGGATCCCGGGATCTGGACAGATACCTGGGAAGTTTCTTGTTTAGATGGGACGCCATCAGATCTATTTCTGGAAGTTCCCACATTTGAACAATCTGAAGAAATACCTCTGGGTGAAGAGACCATTCGCCCGGATGCAACGTTTGGCGACTGAGAAAATCCGCTTCCCAATTGTCTACACCTGGGATATGAACCGCAGAGATTAGACAGGAGCTGGATTCCGCCCAAACCAAAATTCGAGATACTTCTTTCATAGCCAGAGGACTGTGAGTCCCTCCTTGATGATTGATGTATGCCACAGTTGTGACATTGTCTGTCTGAAAACAAATGAACGATTCTCTCTTCAGAAGAGGCCAAAACTGAAGAGCTCTGAAAATTGCACGGAGTTCCAAAATATTGATCGGTAATCTCACCTCCTGAGATTCCCAAACTCCTTGTGCCGTCAGAGATCCCCACACAGCTCCCCAACCTGTGAGACTTGCATCTGTTGAAATTACAGTCCAGGTCGGAAGCACAAAAGAAGCCCCCTGAATTAAACGATGGTGATCTGTCCACCATGTTAGAGAGTGTCGAACAATCGGTTTTAAAGATATTAATTGAGATATCTTCGTGTAATCCTTGCACCATTGCTTCAGCATACAGAGCTGAAGAGGTCGCATGTGAAAACGAGCAAAGGGGATCGTGTCCGATGCAGCAGTCATAAGACCTAGAATTTCCATGCATAAGGCTACCGAAGGGAATGATTGTGACTGAAGTTTTCGACAAGCTGCAATCAATTTTAGACGTCTCTTGTCTGTTAAAGACAGAGTCATGGACACTGAATCCATCTGGAAACCCAGAAAGGTTACCCTTGTCTGAGGAATCAAAGAACTTTTTGGTAAATTGATCCTCCAACCATGATCTTGAAGAAACAACACAAGTCGATTCGTATGAGATTCTGCTAAATGTAAAGACTGAGCAAGTACCAAGATATCGTCCAAATAAGGAAATACCACAATACCCTGTTCTCTGATTACAGACAGAAGGGCACCGAGAACCTTTGTAAAAATTCTTGGAGCTGTAGCTAGGCCAAACGGCAGAGCCACAAACTGGTAATGCTTGTCCAGAAACGAGAATCTCAGGAACTGATAATGATCTGGATGAATCGGAATATGCAGATATGCATCCTGTAAATCTATTGTGGACATATAATTCCCTTGCTGAACAAAAGGTAAGATAGTCCTTACAGTTACCATCTTGAACGTTGGTATCCTTACATGACGATTCAATATTTTTAGATCCAGAACTGGTCTGAAAGAATTCTCCTTCTTTGGTACAATGAAGAGATTTGAATAAAACCCCATCCCCTGTTCCGGAACTGGAACTGGCATAATTACTCCAGTCAACTCTAGATCTGAAACACATTTCAGAAATGCTTGAGCTTTTACTGGATTTACTGGGACACGGGAAAGAAAAAATCTCTTTGCAGGAGGTCTCAACTTGAAACCAATTCTGTACCCTTCTGAAACAATGCTCTGAATCCAAAGATTGTGAACAGAATTGATCCAAATTTCCTTGAAAAAACGTAACCTGCCCCCTACCAGCTGAGCTGGAATGAGGGCCGCACCTTCATGTGGACTTAGAAGCAGGCTTTGCCTTTCTAGCTGGCTTGGATTTATTCCAGACTGGAGATGGTTTCCAAACTGAAACTGCTCCTGAGGATGAAGGATCAGGCTTTTGTTCTTTGTTGAAACGAAAGGAACGAAAACGATTATTAGCCCTGTTTTTACCTTTAGATTTTTTATCCTGTGGTAAAAAAGTTCCTTTCCCACCAGTAACAGTTAAAATAATGGAATCCAACTGAGAACCAAATAATTTGTTACCCTGGAAAGAAATGGAAAGTAAAGTTGATTTAGAAGCCATATCAGCATTCCAAGTTTTAAGCCATAAAGCTCTTCTAGCTAAAATAGCTAGAGACATAAACCTGACATCAACTCTGATAATATCAAAAATGGCATCACAGATAAAAATTATTAGCATGCTGAAGAAGAATAATAATATCATGAGAATCACGATGTGTTACTTGTTGCGCTAAAGTTTCCAACCAAAAAGTTGAAGCTGCAGCAACATCAGCCAAAGATATAGCAGGTCTAAGAAGATTACCTGAACACAGATAAGCTTTTCTTAGAAAGGATTCAATTTTCCTATCTAGAGGATCCTTAAACGAAGTACCATCTGACGTAGGAATAGTAGTACGTTTAGCAAGGGTAGAAATATCCCCATCAACTTTAGGGATCTTGTCCCAAAATTCTAATCTATTAGACGGCACAGGATATAATTGCTTAAAACGTTTAGAAGGAGTAAATGAATTACCCAAATTATCCCATTCTTTGGAAATTACTGCAGAAATAGCATTAGGAACAGGAAAAACTTCTGGAATAACCACAGGAGCTTTAAATACCTTATCTAAACGTTTAGAATTAGTATCAAGAGGACCAGAATCCTCTATTTCTAAAGCAATTAGTACTTCTTTAAGTAAAGAACGAATAAATTCCATTTTAAATAAATATGAAGATTTATCAACATCAACCTCTGAGACAGAATCCTCTGAACCAGAGGAATCATCAGAATCAGAATGATGATGTTCATTTAAAAATTCATCTGTAGGGAGAGAAGTTTTAAAAGATTTTTTACGTTTACTAGAAGGAGAAATAACAGACATAGCCTTCTTTATGGATTCAGAAACAAAATCTCTTATATTATCAGGAACATTCTGCACCTTAGATGTTGAAGGAACTGCAACAGGCAATGGTACTTTACTAAAGGAAATATTATCTGCTTTAACAAGTTTGTCATGACAATCAATACAAACAACAGCTGGAGGAATAGCTACCAAAAGTTTACAGCAGATACACTTAGCTTTGGTAGATTCAGCTCTTGACAGCGATTTTCCTGTAGTATCTTCTGACTCAGATGCAACGTGAGACATCTTGCAATATGTAAGAGAAAAAACAACATATATATAAAGCAAAATTGATCAAATTCCTTAAATGACAGTTTCAGGAATGGGAAAAAATGCCAAAGAACAAGCTTCTAGCAACCAGAAGCAATAAAAAATGAGACTTAAATAATGTGGAGACAAAAGCGACGCCCATATTTTTTCGCGCCAAATAAGACGCCCACATTATTTGGCGCCTAAATGCTTTTTGGCGCCAAAAATGACGCCACATCCGGAACGCCGACATTTTTGGCGCGAAATAACGTCAAAAAATGACGCAACTTCCGGCGACACGTATGACGCCGGAAACGGAAATAGAATTTTTGCGCCAAAAAAGTCCGCGCCAAGAATGACGCAATAAAATGAAGCATTTTCAGCCCCCGCGAGCCTAACAGCCCACAGGGAAAAAGTCAAATTTTAAGGTAAGAAAAAATTGTTAAATCAAAATGCATTATCCCAAATATGAAACTGACTGTCTGAAAATAAGGAAAGTTGAACATTCTGAGTCAAGGCAAATAAATGTTTGAATACATATATTTAGAACTTTATAAACAAAGTGCCCAACCATAGCTTGGAGTGTCACAGAAAATAAGACTTACTTACCCCAGGACACTCATCTACATATAGCAGATAGCCAAACCAGTACTGAAACGAGAATCAGCAGAGGTAATGGTATATATAAGAGTATATCGTCGATCTGAAAAGGGAGGTAAGAGATGAATCTCTACGACCGATAACAGAGAACCTATGAAATAGACCCCGTAGAAGGAGATCACTGCATTCAAATAGGCAATACTCTCCTCACATCCCTCTGACATTCACTGCACGCTGAGAGGAAAACCGGGCTCCAACTTGCTGCGGAGCGCATATCAACGTAGAATCTAGCACAAACTTACTTCACCACCTCCATCGGAGGCAAAGTTTGTAAAACTGAATTGTGGGTGTGGTGAGGGGTGTATTTATAGGCATTTTGAGGTTTGGGAAACTTTGCCCCTCCTGGTAGGAATGTATATCCCATACGTCACTAGCTCATGGACTCTTGCTAATTACATGAAAGAAAATGTACTTTAAATCTTGACTACAATGTCCCTGCTTGGGTCACCCTTCAAATTTGCTAATAATTTAAATTTTTTAATTTTTTTTATTTCTCCTCCTGAGTGCAACTATTGCTGTTTTTAGTAGTAATAGTTTGAGTGTGCCTAAAACTAGCTACAGTTTACTGAGCAAACCTAAACAGTGAAATAAACTACTTCACTAGACCAGATTCTGTTTTCTACTATAAATAGAATATCTCAAAAGCACTCAGAGAAAAGTTATATTTATTCAAAAGTCCTATTTTTTTTATTTTTCTGATTATTTTGTTAGAGGAACAGTAAATCTAATATTACACATCCATGATTCAGATAGAGCATACAATGTTAAACAACTTTCCATATACAAACTTATTACTTGAATCCCTATTGCGAGCAGGATTCTGCAGTATGTTATTCTTGGTATAAATGTTGCTTGGTTTTCCAGGAATTTCTGCCCTAATCTGTATTTGACTCTGTAGGTTTTGGTACATACTAACTCCCCAATCAGTTACATTGTTGTGTCTTTTCACCTATTCCTAATCTGATAGAATTCCCACTGATTGCATGCAGCTTTTAAAATGAACCTTATAATACAACAACAAATTACTTAATAGTTAGGACAAATATTTCTAATCTTATAGGTTTTTTTTGTGCCACTTTCACTTGTAATCATTTAACTTTTGAAACATTAGTTTAGCATAGTTTAAGTTCACTTTAGTATGCCAAATACTGTTTTTTCCCATTGAATTTTACTTAGAACTGTTTAACAGTTTAAAGGGACATGACACCCACATTTTTTCTTTCATAATTTAGAAAAAGAATGCAATTTTAAACATCTTTCTAATTTACTTATATTATCTAATTTGTTTTATTCTCTTGATATTCTTTGCTGAAAAGCATATCTAGATATGCTCAGCAGCTGCTTATTGGCTGCTGCACATAGAAGCCTTGTGTGATTGGCTCACCATGTGCATTGCTTTTTCTTCAACTAAGGATATCTAAAAAATGAAGCAAAATAAATAATAGAAGTAAATTGTAATGTTGTTTAAATTTTTATTCTCTATCTGAATCATGAAAGAAAGATTTTGGGTTTAGTGGCCCTTTAAGTGCAAAGAGCCTTTGTAGTTACAAGTGTCTCATTTAACCTCTGTTGGAGACTTTTAGTGTTACTACTAGTTCACAAACCTTATAACTGGAATGTGAACTAGTCTATAGTAAGTGTATCACACTGGCTGCTAGTTCGTTGATGTTCCAAATAAGGATGAGTTTGGTAAGAAGCACATATTTTCCAATAACCGTCTATATACTAAGCTAACAGAGTATAGAAATTTTGTGGACTGTGCTAATTGCTCTATATTAAAGGAATAGTCTAGTTAAAATCAAACTTTCATGATTCAGATAGAGCATCCAATTTTAGGAAACTTTTTTATTTTACTCCTGTTATAATTTTTTCTTCGTTCTCTTGCTATTTTTATTTGAAAAGCAAAAATGTAAGCATAGGAGCCGGCCCATTTTTGGTTTAGCACCTTGGTAGCACTTTCTGATTGGTGTCTAAATGTAGCCACCAATCAGCAAGCGCTACCCAGTTGCTCAACCAAAAATGGGCCGTCTGTTAAGATTCCATTCAAATAAAAATATTAGGAATACAACAAAAATGGATAATAGGAGTAAATTATAAAGTTCCTTAAAATAGCATGCTCTATCTGAATCATGAAAGTTTAATTTTTACTAGACTATCCCTTTAAATGCACTGTGTGAGAAAAGCATTTATTTAAAAAAAAACATTCTTATAATATGTTCCCTGTGACAATATAATGGTTTTTATTCAATCAAATAGCCAATGTTTCTCAGGGAGACAATCTTATGATATAGACTGTTCTTGTTTAAAAGTCTATTAAATAAATTCCAAAATATAAAATCTTAAAATGAGGTTATAAAAATGATGCTTCCATATTCATAGCATAAACAACAGCACAGTTCTTCCATACCTGCATACACAGACAAGTTTTTTCAATAGCAGAATGTCATAGCTTTACATCATTATTTCTGAAAAATTGAATTTGACTTCATAAATTCAAATTTGCATTCATATCAATTTTGTATGTCAGTTATCTGTGCTAGTAAATTCAGCCTTTCTCTGAATTTAGTTAATATGAGACAGTCTAAATTGTTAGCAAAATTATAGATCATTTTAGGGGACATAAATCTAAAAAACTTCAATTAGAATAATAAGTAATAGTGTAAAGAGACACAAAAGTCATTACATTTGTATTGCATTTAAAAGAGGGCAATTTGACTTAATGTGTTTTTTTTCTTTCCAAAGCTTCCTTTGCCAAATTGTTTCTACATCCTCGTGGCCTATGAGTTTAGGAGGATGATCGAGTAATTTGCATTTTAGAATAATGCAAATAACTATTGAATCAATATGGATACCATCAATAGTGTCAAATGAATGACTTAAAGAAAGTGGTGGCTAACAATACTGACAATAGGATAATACAAGGCAGATATGTCATGATCCTTGTATATTTCTATCACTCAATGTTTCCAGATTACCAACACTATTCATGCTGGGTTTTTGCCTTGTGCAGGGATTTCCTGATTGGCCACAGGTAGTAACCAGGTGATAAAGGAAATATGCCATTACTATAATAAGAGCAGAAAAATTGTTTTTTACTTACAAAAAATCAACCATTTTGCATTCCATGTGATGGCATAAGAAAGCTATCATTGCTGTCAGCTTTTTTGTCTTTGTTTACTTTCCTTGCTTTGATATATATGCAACTGAAGTTATTTATATGGGAGGGAGCCCAAAAACTTCAGGAAGGTTTAATCCCGTTCCTACTGGCATGAACATAAATACCAAATTCTGACAAGTTTATATAAGAATAAATCCTGTTGGCATACAAAGTGTAGTGTTCATTTCTTTGATTTTACCTAAGTACAGTTTGATACGTTTTTGATATAAATGGTAAGTTGTGTTTTATAAAAAAAAATATATATGTATGTGTGTGTGTGTGTATGTATGTATTCAGAGGAAGGGACTGCTATTGTCCCGAAACGTCACTCGTTTGAATTAAAGTCTTTTGTCACAGTTGGAATCGTTCAGTGAGTGCTTCTTTGCTACAGTTTATCTATTATCTTACAGCACCCTGACAAGTTGCATAAGTTGGTGAGAGTGCACTTACACCATCGCTTGAGATATATATATATATATGTGTGTGTGTGTGTGTGTGTGTATATATATATATATATATATATATTATATATATGTATATGTATGAACAAAAAAACTTGCACTCTCTGGTCTTTTCCAAAAAAGTAAATAGTTTACTGTGAGTAGTGACGTTTCGGGGACAAGGTATCCCCTTCCTCAGACTCAGAAAATACAATGTGTAACATCATACCATGCCCCCCCCCCCCCCCCAATTATGACAGAAAAACCACCAAATGGTCACTATAGTAACCACCTTGTCACAAAAAAAAATATCATGTGTTAAATAATAGAAACTGTCTGAGCATCTCATTAATCAAGAATATAGTGTTACAATGAATCGTGACTTATGTGGGACAGGAAGGGTGAACAACAGGAAAACATATACATTGGAATATATACAGACTAGAAGATCTGTGCATATGATGCATATAGTCATCTCAACTATAGCTAAACTTATAGGATGAAAGTACATCAATCATGTATCGCCGCCGTGGCGTGTACCCGGGAGTGCCAGCATCTAACCCCTGTTACACGTCACGGTCACATGCATACGGCAACCAATCAGGTATCAGCATCACCGTTGCCATGGGGATGTCAGTGTGGTGTGCAGCATTACCGCACAGCTCCTATGGACAGAGCATAAGAAGAATAAAACAAACATCTGGGTTGACAGTATTTGCTAAATACATAACTCAAACGATATGCGTATATATAGATGTTCAGTACAACTAATGACAGCCTCCAGGTACATAATAAATATTGATAAACTATGCACAAAGCACTTATATAGATATTATGGTGTACAACACCATTATCTTACACACTAAATGAGGCTATTATTAAGGCAGGTCTAAACCACACAGATCATATAGAAAAAATACAGAGGCACAATAAAATATCGTCCAATATACAGGTCCTCTAAATATATAAAGCAGATAATGAAACTCTAAAAAAAGGATAAATCACAAGATTACATTAAGGAATCCCTAAACGGAGCAGGGGCATAATAAATCTGTATGGGATTAATGAAAGTGGCATGAAAAACACAATACAGTTTCATAAGTATCATGGACTCTCATCCTCATGTAAATAAATTTATAGAGAACAGTGCCAGTCAAACATAGTGTTAAGTCCATTTGGCTGTAGGGTGTTCAATCGATGGATCCATCTTTCCTCTACCTGTAGCAATTTTTTATTCCTATCTCCCCCACGTTTCAAAGGGGGGACATGATCAATTAATACAAAGTGGAGGTCATTGACACTGTGCCCGCCTCCAAAAAGTGTCTCGCCACTGGCTGGTCATTCTTTCTGTTCTTGATGGCACTCCTGATGGCGGATCTGTGATTTGGGAAGCGCACCCTGGCATCATCTGTGGTCTTGCCCACGTAAAACCGCAATTTAGCAGGTATATTACATGTGTGGTGGTGCAGGTCGATGTACCCTCTGTAAAACGTTACTTCAGGTTTTTCAAAGATCTGCATCACAGTCGTTTCATACTTCTCCATAAACAGGTTGGCTAGTGAGGGAGCCACATTTGATCCCATGGCCGTGCCGGAGATCTGTTGATGGTACTGACCTTCAAAGCGGAAATAGTTGAGCCTAAGACTTAGATCCAACAATTCAATTAGAAATTCTCTTGGAGGGCCAATGTATGGATATCTGTCCAAAGTTTCACTGATACATTGTTTACCCGCCTCATGAGGTATTATTGTATATAGGCTATTCACATCCACCGTAGAGATAATACATGGTTCTTCAATGTTCAGCGTTGTCATTTCTTCAATGAGATGAGATGAATCTATCAGATAAGACCGCATGTTTCTAACAAGTGGCTGGAGAAAATTATCAACAAAGACAGCCAACCTTGAAGTGATGGAATTCCTGGCCAAGACGATTGGTCTACCAGGTGGTTTATTTATGTCTTTGTGAATTTTTGGCAGTGTGTATAGGATCGGGCAGGTTGGAAATTCTAATCTCAAGAGCTTTGAGGTATTTTCATTGATTAGGCTGGCACTGATGCCCTGTTCCACTGTTTGTTCGATTCTTTTTTGAAAATCCTTAGTAGGATCATTGTTCAGTACTTGGCAGATACTATCATCTCTGAGTTATTGTAAGATTTCTTCACAGTAGTCGGCATAGTTGAGGACCACCACCGCTTCACCCTCATCTGCCGTCCTTATCACTATGTCAGGGTCCTTTGATAGTGACTGGATAGCCTTTCTCTCCTCCTCAGACAAGTTGTTGCGGTAACTAATATGTTTTCTCCAACATAGGTGTGTCCGGTCCACGGCGTCATCCTTACTTGTGGGATATTCTCTTCCCCAACAGGAAATGGCAAAGAGCCCAGCAAAGCTGGTCACATGATCCCTCCTAGGCTCCGCCTACCCCAGTCATTCTCTTTGCCGTTGTACAGGCAACATCTCCACGGAGATGGCTTAGAGTTTTTTAGTGTTTAACTGTAGTTTTTCATTATTCAATCAAGAGTTTGTTATTTTCAAATAGTGCTGGTACGTACTATTTACTCAGAAACAGAAAAGAGATGAAGAATTCTGTTTGTATGAGGAAAATGATTTTAGCAACCGTAACTAAAATCCATGGCTGTTCCACACAGGACTGTTGAGAGCAATTAACTTCAGTTGGGGGAACAGAGTGCAGTCTCTTACTGCTTGAGGTATGACACATTCTAACAAGACGATGTAATGCTGGAAGCTGTCATTTTCCCTATGGGATCCGGTAAGCCATGTTTATTACGATTGTAAATAAGGGCTTCACAAGGGCTTATTTAAACTGTAGACTTTTTCTGGGCTAAATCGATTGATTATTAACACATATTTAGCCTTGAGGAATCATTTTATCTGGGTATTTTGATATAATAATATCGGCAGGCACTGTTTTAGACACCTTATTCTTTAGGGGCTTTCCCAAAGCATAGGCAGAGTCTCATTTTCGCGCCGGTGTTGCGCACTTGTTTTTGAGAGGCATGGCATGCAGTCGCATGTGAGAGGAGCTCTGATACTTATAAAAGACTTCTGAAGGCGTCATTTGGTATCGTATTCCCCTTTGGGTTTGGTTGGGTCTCAGCAAAGCAGATACCAGGGACTGTAAAGGGGTTAAAGCTTAAAACGGCTCCGGTTCCGTTATTTTAAGGGTTAAAGCTTCCAAAATTGGTGTGCAATATTTTCAAAGCTTTAAGACGCTGTGGTGAAAATTTGGTGAATTTTGAACAATTCCTTCATGTTTTTTCGCAATTGCAGTAATAAAGTGTGTTCAGTTTAAAATTTAAAGTGACAGTAACGGTTTTATTTTAAAACGTTTTTTGTACTTTCTGATCAAGTTTATGCCTGTTTAACATGTCTGAGCTACCAGATAGACTGTGTTCTGAATGTGGGGAAGCCAGAATTCCTATTCATTTAAATAAATGTGATTTATGTGATAATGACAATGATGCCCAAGATGATTCCTCAAGTGAGGGGAGTAAGCATGGTACTGCATCATTCCCTCCTTCGTCTACACGAGTCTTGCCCACTCAGGAGGCCCCTAGTACATCTAGCGCGCCAATTCTCCTTACTATGCAACAATTAACGGCTGTAATGGATAATTCTGTCAAAAACATTTTAGCCAAAATGAACCCTTGTCAGCGTAAGCGTGGCTGCTCTGTTTTAGTTACTGAAGAGCATGACGACGCTGATATTAATATCTCTGAAGGGCCCCTAACCCAATCTGAGGGGGCCAGGGAGGTTTTGTCTGAGGGAGAAATTACTGATTTAGGGAACATTTCTCAGCAGGCTGAATCTGATGTGATTACATTTAAATTTAAATTGGAACATCTCCGCATTTTGCTTAAGGAGGTATTATCCACTCTGGATGATTGTGAAAATTTAGTCATCCCAGAGAAACTATGTAAAATGGACAAGTTCTTAGAGGTGCCGGGGCTCCCAGAAGCTTTTCCTATACCCAAGCGGGTGGCGGACATTGTTAATAAAGAATGGGAAAGGCCCGGTATTCCTTTCGTCCCTCCCCCCATATTTAAAAAATTGTTTCCTATGGTCGACCCTAGAAAGGACTTATGGCAGTCAGTCCCCAAGGTCGAGGGAGCGGTTTCTACTTTAAACAAACGCACCACTATTCCCATAGAGGATAGTTGTGCTTTCAAAGATCCTATGGATAAAAAATTAGAAGGTTTGCTTAAAAAGATGTTTGTTCAGCAGGGTTACCTTCTACAACCCATTTCATGCATTGTCCCTGTCACTACTGCCGCATATTTCTGGTTTGATGAACTGCTTAAGGTGCTCGATAGTGACTCTCCTCCTTATGAGGAGATTATGGACAGAATCAATGCTCTCAAATTGGCTAATTCTTTCACTCTAGACGCCTCTTTGCAATTGGCTAAGTTAGCGGCTAAGAACTCTGGGTTTGCTATTGTGGCGCGCAGAGCGCTTTGGTTGAAATCTTGGTCGGCTGATGCGTCTTCCAAGAACAAGCTACTAAACATTCCTTTCAAGGGGAAAACGTTGTTTGGTCCTGACTTGAAAGAGATTATCTCTGATATCACTGGGGGTAAGGGCCACGCCCTTCCTCAGGATCGGCCTTTCAAGGCAAAAAATAGACCTAATTTTCGTCCCTTTCGTAAAAACGGACCAGCCCAAGGTGCTACGTCCTCTAAGCAAGAGGGTAATACTTCTCAGGCCAAGCCAGCTTGGAGACCAATGCAAGGCTGGAACAAAGGAAAGCAGGCCAAGAAACCTGCCACTGCTACCAAGACAGCATGAAATATTGGCCCCCGATCCGGGACCGGATCTGGTGGGGGGCAGACTCTCTCTCTTCGCTCAGGCTTGGGCAAGAGATGTTCTGGATCCTTGGGCGCTAGAAATAGTCTCCCAGGGTTATCTTCTGGAATTCAAGGGACTTCCCCCAAGGGGGAGGTTCCACAGGTCGCAGTTGTCTTCAGACCACATAAAAAGACAGGCGTTCTTACATTGTGTAGAAGACCTGTTAAAAATGGGAGTGATTCATCCTGTTCCATTAAGAGAACAAGGGATGGGGTTCTACTCCAATCTGTTCATAGTTCCCAAAAAAGAGGGAACGTTCAGACCAATCCTAGATCTCAAGATCTTAAACAAATTTCTCAAGGTCCCATCGTTCAAGATGGAAACCATTCGAACTATCCTTCCTTCCATCCAGGAAGGTCAATTCATGACCACGGTGGATTTAAAGGATGCGTATCTACATATTCCTATCCACAAGGAACATCATCGGTTCCTAAGGTTTGCATTCCTGGACAAACATTACCAGTTCGTGGCGCTTCCTTTCGGATTAGCCACTGCTCCAAGGATTTTCACAAAGGTACTAGGGTCCCTTCTAGCGGTGCTAAGACCAAGGGGCATTGCAGTAGTACCTTACCTGGACGACATTCTGATTCAAGCGTCGTCCCTTCCTCAAGCAAAGGCTCACACGGACATTGTCCTGGCCTTTCTCAGATCTCACGGCTGGAAAGTGAACGTGGAAAAGAGTTCTCTATCCCCGTCAACAAGGGTTCCCTTCTTGGGAACAATTATAGACTCCTTAGAAATGAGGATCTTTCTAACAGAGGCCAGAAAAACAAAGCTTCTGGACTCTTGTCGGATACTTCATTCCGTTCCTCTTCCTTCCATAGCTCAGTGCATGGAAGTGATCGGGTTGATGGTGGCGGCGATGGACATAGTTCCTTTTGCGCGCATTCATCTAAGACCATTACAACTGTGCATGCTCAGTCAGTGGAATGGGGACTATACAGACTTGTCTCCGAAGATACAAGTAAATCAGAGGACCAGAGACTCACTCCGTTGGTGGCTGTCCCTGGACAATCTGTCTCAAGGGATGATGTTCCACAGACCAGAGTGGGTCATTGTCACGACCGACGCCAGTCTGATAGGCTGGGGCGCGGTCTGGGGATCCCTGAAAGCTCAGGGTCTTTGGTCTCGGGAAGAATCTCTTCTACCGATAAATATTCTGGAACTGAGAGCGATATTCAATGCGCTCCAGGCCTGGCCCCAGCTTGCGAGGACCAGGTTCATTCGGTTTCAATCAGACAACATGACGACTGTTGCGTACATCAACCATCAGGGGGGAACAAGGAGTTCCCTAGCGATGGAAGAAGTAACCAAAATTATTCTTTGGGCGGAGTCTCACTCCTGCCACCTGTCTGCTATCCACATCCCAGGAGTGGAAAATTGGGAAGCGGATTTTCTGAGTCGTCAGACATTGCATCCGGGGGAGTGGGAACTCCATCCGGAAATCTTTGCCCAGGTCACTCACCTGTGGGGCATTCCAGACATGGATCTGATGGCCTCTCGTCAGAACTTCAAAGTTCCTTGCTACGGGGCCAGATCCAGGGATCCCAAGGCGGCTCTAGTGGATGCACTAGTAGCACCTTGGACCTTCAAACTAGCTTATGTGTTCCCGCCATTTCCTCTCATCCCCAGGCTGATAGCCAGGATCAAGCAGGAGAGGGCGTCGGTGATTTTGATAGCTCCTGCGTGGCCACGCAGGACTTGGTATGCAGATCTGGTGAATATGTCATCGGCTCCACCTTGGAAGCTACCTTTGAGACGAGACCTTCTTGTTCAGGGTCCGTTCGAACATCCGAATCTGGTTTCACTCCAGCTGACTGCGTGGAGATTGAACGCTTGATTTTATCGAAGCGAGGGTTCTCAGATTCTGTGATCGATACTCTTGTTCAGGCCAGAAAGCCTGTGACTAGAAAGATTTACCACAAAATTTGGAAAAAATATATCTGTTGGTGTGAATCTAAAGGATTCCCTTGGGACAAGGTTAAGATTCCTAGGATTCTATCCTTCCTTCAAGAAGGATTGGAAAAAGGATTATCGGCAAGTTCCCTGAAGGGACAGATTTCTGCCTTGTCGGTATTACTTCACAAAAAGCTGGCAGCTGTGCCAGATGTTCAAGCCTTTGTTCAGGCTCTGGTTAGAATCAAGCCTGTTTACAAACCTTTGACTCCTCCTTGGAGTCTCAATTTAGTTCTTTCAGTTCTTCAGGGGGTTCCGTTTGAACCCTTACATTCCGTTGATATTAAGTTATTATCTTGGAAAGTTTTGTTTTTAGTTGCGATTTCTTCTGCTAGAAGAGTCTCAGAATTATCTGCTCTGCAGTTTTCTCCTCCTTATCTGGTGTTCCATGCAGATAAGGTGGTTTTACGTACTAAACCTGGTTTTCTTCCAAAAGTTGTTTCTAACAAAAACATTAACCAGGAGATTATCGTACCTTCTCTGTGTCCAAAACCAGTTTCAAAGAAGGAACGTTTGTTGCACAATTTGGATGTTGTTCGCGCTCTAAAATTCTATTTAGATGCTACAAAGGATTTTAGACAAACATCTTCCTTGTTTGTTGTTTATTCAGGTAAAAGGAGAGGTCAAAAAGCAACTTCTACCTCTCTCTCTTTTTGGATTAAAAGCATCATCAGATTGGCTTACGAGACTGCCGGACGGCAGCCTCCCGAAAGAATCACAGCTCATTCCACTAGGGCTGTGGCTTCCACATGGGCCTTCAAGAACGAGGCTTCTGTTGATCAGATATGTAGGGCAGCGACTTGGTCTTCACTGCACACTTTTACCAAATTTTACAAGTTTGATACTTTTGCTTCTTCTGAGGCTATTTTTGGGAGAAAGGTTTTGCAAGCCGTGGTGCCTTCCATTTAGGTGACCTGATTTGCTCCCTCCCTTCATCCGTGTCCTAAAGCTTTGGTATTGGTTCCCACAAGTAAGGATGACGCCGTGGACCGGACACACCTATGTTGGAGAAAACAGAATTTATGTTTACCTGATAAATTTCTTTCTCCAACGGTGTGTCCGGTCCACGGCCCGCCCTGGTTTTTTTAATCAGGTCTGATATTTTATTTTCTTTAACTACAGTCACCACGGTACCATATGGTTTCTCCTATGCAAATATTCCTCCTTAACGTCGGTCGAATGACTGGGGTAGGCGGAGCCTAGGAGGGATCATGTGACCAGCTTTGCTGGGCTCTTTGCCATTTCCTGTTGGGGAAGAGAATATCCCACAAGTAAGGATGACGCCGTGGACCGGACACACCGTTGGAGAAAGAAATTTATCAGGTAAACATAAATTCTGTTTTTGGTTATTGAGATCCTTAGTCACCAACCTCATAAAGATCTTGATGCTTGGATTGTGGCTGTGGGGGTCAAAAGAACTCTTATTTTTAAATGGATGTGTTGCCTCTATCATCTCAGAATTCTTTCAGACGCAGTGATCTTTGGAATTTCTGACAGTCTACATATACATCAAACTCATCACTCTTACGAGTGCGAACAAAGCTTAATCCTTTGTTTAGCACGCTGTGTTCGGCGGGGGTAAGGACCCGGTCACTGATGTTAACTACCAGATCCTCCCCTTCACCAATTTCAAGGTTTACATGGGGGGTAAGGTCGGCTTTCTCCAGCCCTCCCTGCTTACATGGCGCCTCCCCCTCTTCTTCTTTGCCCGGCTCTGGTAGTGACCCCTTGAAAAACCTGTTGTCCAGCTTCTTGGCTGTCGGTGATGCCACTACTTCCTTGGGGCATGTCAGTATCAGAACCTGAGCTGCTGTCAACTGTCTGTTATGACTGCTTGGTATAATAGCGCTGTCTTCTCCTCCTTTGCATCTGTGGTCGTATATTGTCTCCCCCAATTAGCCAACAATACAGCATCTTATCCTTATGATCCTCACATACTGTATGAAGCTTTCTGTTCTTAAATTGTACTAGTGTCTCTTTATACTCTTTAATTTGTGTGGCCAGTTTGTCAAGCCATTGTTCAGATGTATCTTCGGTCAGTATTTGTGTTTTTTTTATTTCACATTCTTGAATCTCAATTTTCACCTTTTCAAGGAGATTTCTTACTTCTTCAGTTACTTGTAAGATTAGGTCAAGGGAGCACTTATTAAGAATGGCGCACCAGGGCTTACAGAATTCTGGATTCACTCGCCCAATTTTAGGAAGATTTTTAAAGCGGAATCCTCTGGGTATAAATTTTCTCCTATGGTACTCCGATAGATAAACCCCATGGAGTCTCAAATCCAGCTCCTTTTTCTTTCATTTAAAGAGCACTAGGTACACCGCATTGGCTGTATCTCCACTTGCTGTTTCATCCTCAGGGTTAAACGGAATCCTTTCTGCATCACTTTCAGTGAAAGTGAGGGTCTGTATTTCTTCCACGTCTGTATCCATGTTATCCAACAATCCCTCCAAATATGGTGGATGTGCAGGTGCAACAAGTCCAATTAGGAAGAGGTCAAATTAATTGTGGGTGCAACAACAGAAATAATGAATGTAGCTTAGATGTGCACTCCATATACCAGCTGCCAGGGTTCCAGTGGAATCGATAGATGTGAATAAAAAAACTTGGCTCATTCCGGTGTACAGGATGTACTACGTGTAGTGCCATGATCCCGGGTTCCACCTTTTGGTCATCCACATTTACAGAAGAGGTACACCATCAAACTCTTCATGACCTGTACCACCACACATGTAATATACCTGCTGAATTGGAGTTTTACGTGGGCAAGACCACAGATGATGCCAGGGTGCGCTTTGCAAATCACAGATCCGCCATCAGGAGTGCCATCAAGAACAGAAAGAGTGACCAGCCAGTGGCAAGACACTTTTTGGAGGCTGGGCACAGTGTCAATGACCTCAGTTTGTATTAATTGATCATGTCCCCCCTTTGAAATGTGGGGAAGATAGGAATAGAACATTGCTACAGGTAGAGGCAAGATGGATCCATCGATTGAACACCCTACAGCCAAATGGACTTAACACTATGTTTGACTGGCACTGTTTTCTAGAAAATTGACTTATATGAGGATGAGAGTCCATGATACCTATGAAACTGTATTGTGTTTTTCATGCCACTTTCATTAATCCCATACATATTTATTATGCCCCTGCTCCCTTTAGGGATTCCTTAATGTAATCTTGTGATTTATCCCTTTTTAGAGTTTCATTATCGGCTTTATATACTTAGCGGTCCTGTATATAGGGCGATATTTTATTGTGCCTCTGTATAGGTTCTATATGATCTGTGTGGTTTTGACCTGCCTTAATAATAGCCTCATTTTGTGTGTAACCTAGTGGTGTTGTACACCATAATATCTATATAGGTGCTTTGTGCATAGTTTATCGATATTTATTATGTACCTGGAGGCTGTCATTAGTTGTACTGAAAATCTATATACATGCATATATCGTTTGAGTTAAGTATTTAGCAAATACTGTCAACCGGATATTTCTTTTATTCATCTTATGCTCTGTCCATAGGAGCTGTGCTGTAACGCTGCGCACCACACTGACATCCCCATGGCAACGGCGATGCTGATACCTGATTGGTTCCCGGACGCATGTGACCGTGACGTGTACCAGGTGCTAGATGCGGGCACTTCCGGGTACACAGCGCGGCGGCGATACATGTACTGATCCAATCTTTACATTAACCTGTGGCAATGGGCAATTAAGTAAGTGAGTATGTGCATTTAAGTGATTTATATGCACCTTTCATCCTCTAAGTTTAACTATATAGTTGAGATGAATTTATGCATCATATGCGCAGGTCTTCTAGTCTGTATCTTCTAGTCTATTTATATGTTTTCTTGTTGTTCACCCTTCCTGTCCCACGTAATAAGTCACGATTCATTAACACTATTGATTAATGAGATGCTCAGACAGTTTCTATTATTTAACACATGATGTTTTTTTGTTTGTTTTTTTGTGACTAGGTGGTTACTATAGTGACCATGTGGTGTTTTTTTTTCTGTCCAATTTGGGGGGTGGGGTTTTATGTAGGACTGCTATAAGTTTGTTACACTTTGTATATTCTGTGTCTGAGGAAGGGGATACCTCGTCTCTGAAACGTCACTACTCACAGTAAACTTTTTACTTGTTTGGAAAAGACCAAAGAGTGCAAGTTTTTTTTGTTCACATCTATCGATTCCACTGGCACCCTGGCAGCTAGTAAATGGAGTGAGAGTGCACATCTAAGCTATATATATATATATATATATATATATATAAGAAAACAAAGTGTTCAGGACGCAGTTGGTAGTCAGCTGGAGTCACTTGTATAGAGACAAAGTGTGGATGTTTAAAGCAGTCAGTCATGTGCTTAAGGTGCTGCATACAAAGACGTCTGGCTACTCGCTCCCTTTATTCTTCTATATATATATATGTATATATGTATATATATATATATATATATATATATATATATATGTGTGTGTGTATATATATATATATATATATATATATATATATATCAGTAGCAATCAGCCCCCTAAGGGGAAGAAAAACGCTTCACTCTCCGGTCTTTGCAAAAAGTAAAATCCTTTAATCAATCCTCATAGGAAATTAGTTGACAGATATCATCCCAAACGTTTCGATACCTACTGGTATCTTTTTCAATGGGTTAAGCCAAATCCTGTGTCCCAAAAAGCTCCTAACTAACCCACACTCCACTCACCTATTTATATCCCCCGGTGCTAATTCGACTTCCGGTGTTCCCGAGATACCGCCCACACATACACGTCATATCATAAATACTGAAGTAAAGAAAATCTACTAATTACCATAGCCCTGCCCAGCATTGACGAGTAAAGCGTCACCACGGCAGATCGTCACAAGCATCATGCACATTGTGTAGCTGTATCCAGAGTCAACACCGGAACGTCCCATACTGACTACAAAATTTAAAAGTAGGATCACTTCGTAATCCTAATGATACAATCGCTTTATTATTAAAAGTGTTAGAAAACACTATAGGGAACCCTTAGTTACAATACTAAGCACTATCTTTAATCTGATCCAACGAATATTTAGCTAAAGACCAGATTCCTGTCCATTAGTCTAATGCTTAGCACTATTAGAAAATAATAATGTTAATGAAAGCAAAACAAAGTATAATAAAAAAAAAAGAAAAATACTAAAACTGAGAAAAAATAATAAATAAATAAGATTAGATTTAAATGAAAAATACAAAATAAATAAAATTAGGAAATAAAATAAATAACCTATTAGTATACTTCATGGCATACTGAAGCTAGCAACAATACACTCATTCTTAACACATCTCCAACTTAGAGGGTAGAAGTCCCATGTAGTATGAATGTCACATTTGAACAAATTAATTCAATAATCCAGAGACAACCTAGATCGAACAATCATAGAAGCCTCTTCATAGGAATACATTGTAGTCCAATTGCACATTCAATCCTTTTGGAGTCACAGTATCCAGTCGATAGATCCAGGATGTTTCCACTTGGAGACGTTTTGTGTTTCTATCTCCCCCTCTCCGTAAGGGGGGCACATGATCAATTAGCATTGTCCTCAGGCTTGCTAGCGTATGTCCTGCCTGGAGGAAGTGCCGAGCAACCGGTTGGTCCGTTGTCTTTTTGTCTATTGCTGTTCTAATGGCATGGCGATGATTCGCCATCCTTTCATGAAAGGTGGTAGACGTTTTTCCCACATAGACAAAGGAACATGGGCACATCAGTATGTAGATCACATGTATGTAGGTGCTCATACAGGATAATCTGTGTAGAATTTTGTATTTTCTCCCTGTATGTGGGTGATGGAAATACATCCCAGTAAGCATACTATTACAAGTTGTACAGTCTCCGCATCTATAGCATCCTAATTTCCTCTTGGCATCCATCCATGTGCCTTTCTCATAGCACTTAATCGGATCATTATGAACCAAGATGTCCTTTAAATTAGATGCCCTCTTATAGACCATGCGTGGGGCTGTTGTATGTAGAAAGGGAAGTGTCTTATCTGTTTTTACATTATCCCAATTCTTCTTCACAAATTCCGTCAGAGGTTTAGATAGAGGATTAAAGGTTGTAACAAAATTTATGTTACTTACAGGATTATCCACATTCTTTGTTGTATCACGTGGCTGTAACAGTAACTCCTGTTTTGTATCTATTGCCTAAAGTTCATAAAACCTTGATTAATTGCATTTGTTCAAGTGAATATTGGCTGTTATTCTTGCACCCAGGCAGCTGGCATTTGGTGGTTTTAAGCTGCTGAAAGGAATTTGTATGTATATATATATATATATATATATATATACACACACACACACACACTATTACTTAAAGACACTAAATCAAATTGTAGTGCTTTTTTTGCATTAACAAAATGTGTGTACCGTTCCATTAGTCTTTTAGGTGGACTTGCCTGCCTTATGTGTTCCTCTACAGCTCTAATAAACAGAAATGTAATTCTAGAATATTTATTAGGTTATTTATTGTACTCAATATTTGTATTTAACTTATGGCACTGATCCTTTTTGTTATGAGGAGCAAAACTGGGGGGTTAATCTATCTCAATTGGTCCAACATCGGTTGCTTGACCATTTTTCATTTTCTATTTTTTTCCCCAACAATATTTTATTGATTTCAGGTGGAAAGATATGACATCCAATTAAATAAAATACATGCCACCTAGTCAAACATAACAAACAATAAACAAAAAAGAAAACAAGCATCAAAATTAAGTGGTTTAAAGTTCAACAATTGTAAACTGTATGACCGTAGACCTTCTAGTAATTCTTGGGGATTCTTCCCTGTCCTAATCATGAGAAGAGCGTAGGTTTGTAAAAGAAGAAACTTGTCTAATTACATTAAACAGACTCTTAATAATTAACACCTAGAGGAGCCAGAGTGACTTATCTGTGGGAGAACAGAGGTCAGAAGAAGAAGAAAAGAAACTGGACTAGAAAAGGAAGGGGGGGATGAGGAGGTGAGGCCTGATTCAATTCTATTTAAGTGATTCCTCTATTATGTAGATACTGGGTTCTTTTTTATTATTACCTCTTTGTATTGGTATTGCAAAACCACAAGTTTTTTTAATTTTATTTACTTGGTTTAACCCATGGTGGGCATCTTTGTGTCATGGTGCAAACCTCAATATCTCAGCTTAGGATGGTCCTAGCTCCTTTGAGTAAAAACGAATCTCTAGACCACATGACAAGGTACATTTAAATATATAAACATTTTGCACATTCTTGTCCGAACTTAAGTACTAATGTAATGATCAAGATTGCTAAAAGTTCCACTTTTACGTTCAATTTATATAGGGGGTACTTAGGTAAGTATAGTGTGCAAGCAGAATCAGGGTCAAGACTTCTCTTTTTTTAATGGGGGTGATAAAGTGCAAAGTTTGTAATTTCCCCTCATTTTCGGTTTATTATCTCTGGTGGGGGGACCTGTTAGGAACCTGACATTTTTACAGATCTATGTCTTCTATGGTAGTTTGAAATTGCACTGGTTACAGAGCTAGAGCTTGTAGAAATCTGGGGGAAAGTCTACTTTATTCATACATTTTGAGAAATTAACAGATGTAATATAAGCATAACAAATAATAAAAATGAACAGTATTTCACAGTAATTATGTTCATGATTGTCAATGAGGTCTAAAATGTTACTACATTTGATATTGGTAATAGTGAAGCATAATTGTGGTCTATCATGTTGGTATGGGCAAAAAAATGACATTAGGGCAGGAAGACTTGTCTCTGCATGTCTAGGCATGCCCAAACCTGCAAGTGTATGAACAAAGCTTGTCGTGTTAGAGGCTTTTGTGTGAATGAGATGCTAGGTACTGAAATGTGTTAGTTTCAAGTGATGTATGAATAGATTTATAAAAATATGGACATACAGTACTCAGTTGGGTGTTTTACAAATGAACAGTACCATAAACAAAGCTATGGTGGTGTTTCTCCTGCGATAAAAGCAGGAAGTGACTAGAGCTTAGAAGAAAAGGAGTTGTTATGTTCAAGGGTAGGATGTGATGTTACATCAGTTTGCAAGTACCATAAAAATAAGTTTCTATTGAAATATCATCACCTATTTGGTAACGGTTTTAATCCATTGGAATATCACAAAAAAATCTATCACTATGCTAAATTTTATTTGAGCGCAAATCAAAGGAAAATAACTATTTTCTAAAGCTTGTCCCTGGTAGCTCATTGTTTCCCACCTGCTACAAAAAAAAATGTTTGTGATTGAAAAAGACTCTTGTATGGAGCAGAGAGAGGACTATATATTAGAGTGCATTCATTTTCAGACTAATGCCCATTCGTCACAAAAATCTGAATGAATGCACCAACGAAAATTTAAAAAAATGAAAAAATACTGACAAAAATCAGTATTTATTCGTTTCCTGTATTTATTTATTTTTAAGAGCTTAATACTTATCTTAATGTGCTCTCCGTGCTCTGGAGAGCACATTAAAGGGACAGTTTACTCAAACAAGTTCTCCCCTTTTATTTGTTCCCAATGATCCACTTTACTTGCTGGAGTGTATTGAATTGTTTATTTCCATTACCCTTATATTGGCATTTGAAATAGTTTATTTAGCCTGTGGTATCCACACCTATCCTTAAAGTTTTTGGCCTCGAGGCCAAGCTGTGTTAACACAGCCAGTAGAAGAAATTACACTACCAGTGGGTTATAGAAAAGATAAGGTAATAAAAGGTTAATTTTCCATTGTTCTCTCCAAGCATTGGTGATTGGTTTATGGACAAATATAAGATAAAGAAGAAGGTATATTTGCACAATGTGATAAAATAATGAGATCTGATTATACCTACAAGCGCAACCCATTTTATTAGGTTGTGGCTTCAAAACACAAAATCAGCTAAGTCGTATGCACAAATAAGCCTTAAAAAAGCAAATCTCATACATTTTATACTCTGCAGCTGGTAAAAAAAGTAATTGGAAACACATTAAGGGAAAAACAATTTTAGATTATACTGTCCCTTTAAGGTAAGTATTGTAGCTACAGGTGAACTTTTCTATCACCTGCATCTAGGATTAAGAAGATAAGTACAGATAAATGACAGTGTTTTGAGAGCTAAAATAGGAAAGATTTCAGAAACTTTGAAAATAAATCTATGTCAAAAGCGAGGAAGTAACTTAACTTCATGAACTGAACCTTAATGACAGGTGCGAAAAGAGAGAAGAAATTTAAACAATGACGAGTAGCCAGAAGATTCCAAAAGTCTCATCTATTCAAAGTGAAGTGATGCAATATCTGGAATGTTTAGAAAGTCCCAGTTTCAGTACGGTACTTGTTAGTCCAGGGCTGGAGTAAAGGGTCAATCAAAAGTGTCCTTAAGCCTTTACCCTCTTACCTCCGCTTCTGCCTATATGTATATAGTACTTGAAGATAGACCTGTAGTCCGGAGCCGTTCAGATGAGTAAACCTCCACAGTGCCGAATCCTTCCGCTCAAATGTGCTGGTATCCTAAGTGTCACCTGGACCCCCCAGTCTTGGATCAGCTCCAAACGAGTGATAAGACCCCTCTGAAGCCAATCTGGTCTGTTGTCCTGTGGTAGTAACCTATCGTTGTTAGGATTACAACATCAAATGATATTATCTCTTTCATATGGAGTGAATACGTACTGATTCTTTTCGGCTGGGATTGATAAGTTAATCAGATACTTAATTCTATCATGGTGGCAATTGTAAGAAATCTCTATAGGAACAAAGTTACACACTTTCTAAAGAATATTAACAGCTATACATATTGGAACATAAGTAGCAATATAATCAAAAACCTATGCATAAATAAAAAATAAAAAAAACAATTAATAAAATAACCTGAAATAAATGTATAACTAACATTGGTTCAATGTCATTATTCAGAAAGATAATGATCACATAAGCATTTGAAAATGTCTATTTTTTGTGTGATGGCCTGTGATGGTCACTATAAATTCAGATAATTTGTAAAACATATGTCATAGAAAATAAAAATAATGTTCTTTTAAAAAAAAAAGAGAAAAAATTCAAATACTCAGGGTGAATGTGTGAAAGTAAATTCAAAAGAGACAATTCATATGAATCATATCTTAGACATTTCCAAGTATTGTCAGTCTCTTATATTGGGCCATTATTAAAGGCTACACAGATGCAAATCTAGATTGTGACAATATTTGAGTGTCAAAATGCTTATTTGAGGATCAGATTAATAAAAGAAATGAGATAAATTATTCTCAGAATGAGAAAAATAAAATATTATTAATGGATTATGTACATTTAATAATGTGAGGGAAGAGGAATATATGTAAATGTAACCACATCCTAAGTGTGGAAGGTATTAAAAGTTAATTAATAGATTAATGGTGTCAGAAGTACATTAGTATGAAATAGCTTATCCTCTATATTGCTGAAGTGCATTAGAATGGGAGGGGGTGAATAAAAGTAAGAAGGTATATGTGGCATATGATATTTAAAAATATAAATCCACATCTAGGCATCTATTCATACCCTCTGGGTACCTAGTGTGTAGTTTGACTATCCAAAATACCTCTCTTTTTGCATTTTTATTTATGATTTCTATGCCTTTAAAGGAGCAGTTTTCAAATCCTAAACAGTGGGTGCTAAAGTGTTTTGCTACCGGAGTTTTGCAGATGACTTCCCCTTCAAAAACAATGTCATACCCACAGTTCATCTATTCAAAGTGAAGTGAGGCAATATCTGGAATTTTTAGAGAGTCCCAGTTTCAGTACGGTACTAGTTAGTCTAGGGCTGGAGTAAACGGTCAATCAAAAGTGTCCTTAAGCCTTGTCCTTAAGCGAAAGTGTTTTGCTACTGGAGTTTTTGGCTCTTTGCAGATGACTTCCCCTTCAAAAATAATGTCATACCCACAGTTTAGGAACTGAAAACTTCTCCTTTAAAGGCATAGAAATCATAAATAAAAATGCAAGAGGAGGTGATAGGCTGGCACGCCTATTGAAAAGAGAGGTATTTTGGATAGTCAAGCTACACACTAGGTACCCAGAAGGTATGAATAGATGCCTAGATGTGGATTTATATTTTTAAATATCATATGCCACATATACCTTCTTACTTTTATTCAACCCCTCCCATCCCAATGCACTTCAGCAATATAGAGGATAAGCTATTTCATACTAATGTACTTCTGACACCATTTATCTATTAATTAACTTTTAATACCTTCCACACTTAGGTTGTGATTACATTTACATATATTCCTCTTCCCTCACATTATTAAATGTACATAATCCATTAATAATAATTTATTTTTCTCTTTCTGACAATAATTTATCTCTTTTTTTTTTTTTTTCTTTTTTTTTTAAATATTTTTATTAGCTTTAAAAGTATAAGTAACAATTGGGGACACGCAGGACCCCTGCTCCAAATAAACACAAACAGATGGAATGGACATGCAGGTCCGGTTAAAGTTATTGTCAAGCCATTGATAAAATACAATATTTTTAGGAAAGGGTATCAAAAGGGAGGAATGGGTAAAATGAGGGAGTTTGGGGTGAAAATAATTCACCTAAAATGAACCCTGATGTGGGCTCGGAATATGGGGGGGGAGTTAAATTTATCGATTACCGTTTCTAGTCAGAGAAGATAAGGTCACTTTGGGCATATGTAAATGAATAGGGGGGGATCTCATGTGAGGACAAAGCGCTTGCATCATATTCTTCATTGTTTTACCATCTGTTTTAACAATATGAAGCTACTGTGGAGTTCACAATATGATATACTGTATAGTGACATCACTTCTGAGTCTAACTTTAACAGAAAGCTTAATTCTAGCATAAAAGGTACAGTTATTGTAATGAGATGATGCATATTCCACTTAAATGACAGTGAGCCACAATAGGTGCCTGTAGTCTGGGCGTAGGGAATTATAAGATCCAGGGAAGCATTATCAGCCATCTGGGGTCATGAAGATACATGCTCAAAATCAGGGAATATATAGGCTGATTATTTACCGTGGGAAGAACAATTTTTCAATGGCATGCAAAGGGAGACATAGCAGACGGAGACTGATTCTTAACCACATTTTTTCGATAACATAAGACTGTCTCTTAACGTGGTATAAACTATCAGTCACAACTCAATAACTAACCGTTAGAAGGTCTATGTGCCCAAAATTATACATTGCTAAATGTAACCCATAACCATTAGCATAGTGTCCAATGAGAAATCAATACAAACTATTGCTTGCGGCTAGGATAGGAAGGGAGCAATTCAATTTGCCTTAGGCGTCTAATCTTGAGCATTAAAGTGACAAGCTATATGTAACAGAAATATGAACATATATATATATTTAGAGGGCTTAGCTCCCCAAATTGGCAGAAATTAGTGTCTCAACCTATCCCCATTCTGTTCAGCACCAGTCTCGACTGCTCCTGGTCGCTCATCAAGAAGAGCCTCCTGCCCATTGAAGGTTGTGCGCTGTTATCAAGTTTCCAGCTATGTTCCGGGGTCTGTATGTGAGTGGTTTACCGGTAACTAGGAGACTTAGAATGCAGAGGTTGCGATCTGAGATGTCAATTGGGACCGCTGTTCCAAGAATGGCTATTACTGCCAAACGTGAGCCGCGATCTGGCTCTCTCTGTTGCCGTGGAGGGCAAACAAGAGCAGGACTCTGACCATAAGGGTCCCGCTGCTGCAGAGGTGCATCTCCGGGAGCGTATGCTAGAACCCCTGTAGTAGCGACATGAGCTCCAGGCAACACTTGTTTGCTGTGGGCATGTGGGGTCTCCCCTTCAATACAACTCTCGCGGTGCCCTAGAGGTTTCCTGTCCTCAGCGCGTCCACAGTTCCCACTCGTAGTTGCATCCACCAGACCTCCATCGGTAGCCTTGCAGTACATATTCTGCATCGTAGGTAGAAATTGGCCATCAGCATGTGCAACTCTCAGCTGAGGACAGGAAACAGTTATGGCATTATCTTCGAACTTATCCGCCAAGTGCACATCATCTCCCTCGAGAGAGTCTGCCTCCCATGCTGCGTCCGTTAGGTCAACATTGCCACTGGTAAGAGTAGATGATTTCTCAGCAAAGCACCTCTTGATTAGTAAGTTCAGTTTCGCTAAGTGCTCCTCTAGAAGTATACAGGTTTTTTTCTCCAACTTATTTATTGATAGCTCCATAATAATTTGCCACTTAGGGCATTGGCTACACAATAGGTGCAGCAGTTGTGGGGACAAGAGAAGCTTCAAAAAAATAGGGGAAGGCCTCAAGCAATAAAGTCCGGTACTGAGGGCTGGGGAGCCACACTACGATCCAAAACCCTATCTCTTGGGTCAGAGCGTCCTCAGATAAACCTCTCCACCTGATTAGATATGTCCATATCGTTTTTTCAGCCCAAAATGAGAAGAAAGGTGGTGAAGGGTTCAGGAGCTGAAGCTCAGTGCAACCAGTGATGGCTGCTGCCCGGAAGTCCTCCTATCTCTTTTCTTTTATTAATCTGATCCTCAAATAAGCATTTTGACACTCAAATATTGTCACAATCTAGATATGCATCTGTGTAGCCTTTAATAATGGTCCAATATAAGAGACTGACAATACTTGGAAATGCCTAAGATATGATTCATGTGAATTGTCTCTTTTGAATTTACTTTCACACATTCACCCTGTGTATTTGAATTTTTTCTCATTTTTTTTTTAAAAGAACATTATTTTCTATGTCATATTTTTGACAAACAAACTATCCGAATTCATAGTGACCATCACAGGCCAATACACAAAAAATAGACATTTTCAAATGCTTATGTAATCATCTTTCTGAATAATGACATTGAACCAATGTAAGTTATACATTTATTTCAGGTTATTTTATTAATTGTTTTTTTTATTTATGCATAGGTTTTTGATTATATTGCTACTTATGTTCCAATATGTATAGCTGTTAATATTCTTTAGAAAGTGTGTAACTTTGTTCCTATGGAGATTTCTTACAATTGCCACCATGATAGAATTAAGTATCTGATTAACTTATCAATCCCAGGAATTTTTTATTATTATTATTTAAGACAACTAAAAATAAATATTAGATATAAAAAATTAAAGCTACTTAGCCTATCTAGATATGCTTTTCAACAAATGATATCAAGAGAATGAGGCTAATTAGATAATAGAAGTAAATCGGAAAGTTGTTTTAAATTGTATTCTATATCTGAATCATGAAAGAATCATTTTGGGTTTATGTCCCTTTAACTTAAAGGGACAGTATACACCAAAAAAAAATAAGGACTGTTTTAATAAAGCTTGTTATGTAGCTAAAGTTTGCAATTAATATGTATTAGCTATTTTGCTTCTAAATGTGGTAAAAATTAGAAAAACCTTGCTGAGATTCCACTTCATTTTTGTGAAGCAGAGAAAGCAGGCAGTGACTTCCTGCTTTAAGCACACTCGTTAAGGAGCGTGGGAAAGCTTTAGCCCTGTAACAAGTCAGTGTGATGTACGTCTCCATATGTACTGACAATACAGCAAGTTTTTTTTCTAATTTTTACCACATTTAGCAGCAAAATAGCTAATACATATTAATTGCAAACTTTATCTACATAACAAGCTTTATTAAAATAGCCCTTATTTTTTTGGTGTATACTGTCCCTTTAACTCAAATGGCCAAACAATTGAAAACCTTTATAAAAAATGGATGGAACATTACATACACACACCTTTTTAAATGTATGTATTAAAGATATCTCTGGTAAATTTGTTTTATTATTTATTGATAGAGGCTCACTGGACAGGACTTATTCAGCCTCTTGGGGTTACATTTTGTACCCACACTCACTGAGAGGACAAAAAAACATTTTTGTGGTTTGGGAGAGAAATTAACCTAGAGACATAATGGTGAAAACAGTGTCAAATTAATATAAGTATAAAACATGAAAGGACTGCACTGAGATGGATGATTATGTTTGTTCAAGTCTTTCAATCCAGAGACCCTATTTTTTTTATTTACCTAATACCCTCTGGAAGCCAGAGAAAGATGTATGTTTTTTTTGCTGCGTCACAGACAGTCTACGGCACAGGCACAGAAATACTAACTGTAAGTTAGAGAGTCAGACTCAGACAGCACCAATTTTCTTGGTCAATCGACACTATTCACTGAACAGCAGACTGTCAGTGTGTCAGACAGGTGAGGGCAGGGCACTCAAGGCAGGCAACAAGCTCCGACTGCAGTGAGCACTCAGCTCACTTCACTTTCCTGCTACTCGTCTCTGAGGGCAGGCAGCCGGCATCATGCGACGTGGGCGTGGCCCCAAACCGACCACGGCACTAACTGGAGTCGAGAAAATAGTGACTGGAGTCAGGGGGTGGGACCGTGGGAGGGACGGCTCTTACTATTTGCTTGCTATTTTGCTAGTCACACGCTCCTCGGCTCAGTACTGATGTTTTTCCAATACCTAAAAGGCTTACAGAAATTATTAGTAAGGAGTGGGATAGGCCCGGTGTGCCCTTTTCCCCACCTCCTATATTTAGAAAAATGTTTCCAATAGATGCCACTACACGGGACTTATGGCAGACTGTCCCTAAGGTGGAGGGAGCAGTTTCTACTTTAGCAAAGCGTACCACTATCCCGGTTGAGGACAGTTGTGCTTTTTCAGATCCAATGGATAAAAAATTAGAGGGTTACCTTAAGAAAATGTTTATTCAACAAGGTTTTATTTTACAGCCCCTTGCATGCATTGCGCCTGTCACTGCTGCGGTGGCATTCTGGTTTGAGGCCCTGGAAGAGGCCATCCATACAGCTCCATTGACTGAAATTGTTGACAAGCTTAGAACTCTTAAGCTAGCTAACTCATTTGTTTCTGATGCCATTGTTCATTTGACTAAACTAACGGCTAAGAATTCCGGATTCGCCATCCAGGTGCGTAGGGCGCTATGGCTCAAATCCTGGTCAGCTGATGTGACTTCAAAGTCTAAATTACTCAACATTCCTGTCAAGGGGCAGACCTTATTCGGGCCTGGTTTGAAAGAAATTATTGCTGACATTACTGGAGGTAAGGGTCATACCCTTCCTCAGCACAGGGCCAAATCAAAGGCCAAACAGTCTAATTTTCGTGCCTTTCGAAATTTCAAGGCAGGTGCAGCATCAACTTCCTCTGCTTCAAAACAAGAGGGAACTTTTGCTCAATCCAAGCAGGCCTGGAAACCTAACCAGTCCTGGAACAAGGGCAAGCAGGCCAGAAAGCCTGCTGCTGCCTCTAAGACAGCATGAAGGAGCGGCCCCCTATCCGACAACGGATCTAGTAGGGGGCAGACTCTCTCTCTTCGCCCAGGCGTGGACAAGAGATGTTCAGGATCCCTGGGCATTGGAGATCATATCTCAGGGATATCTTCTGGACTTCAAAGCTTCTCCTCCACAAGGGAGATTTCACCTTTCAAGATTATCTGCAAACCAGATAAAGAAAGAGGCATTCCTAAGCTGCGTACAAGATCTCCTTGTAATGGGAGTGATCCATCCAGTTCCGCGGACGGAACAAGGACAGGGGTTTTATTCAAATCTGTTTGTGGTTCCCAAAAAAGAGGGAACCTTCAGACCAATTTTGGATTTAAAGATCCTAAACAAATTCCTCAGAGTTCCGTCATTCAAGATGGAAACTATTCGAACCATTTTACCCATGATCGAAGAGGGTCAGTACATGACCACAGTGGACTTAAAGGATGCCTACCTTCACATTCCGATTCACAAGAATCATCATCAGTTCCTGAGGTTTGCCTTTCTAGACAGGCATTACCAATTTGTAGCTCTTCCATTCGGGTTGGCTACAGCCCCAAGAATTTTTACAAAGGTTCTGGGCTCACTTCTGGCGGTCCTAAGACCGCGAGGCATAGCGGTGGCTCCTTACCTGGACGATATCCTGATACAGGCGTCAAGCTTTCAAATTGCCAAATCTAATACAGAGATAGTTCTGGCATTCCTGAGGTCGCATGGGTGGAAAGTGAACAAAGAAAAGAGTTCTCTATCTCCTCTCACGAGGGTTTCCTTCCTAGGGACTCTAATAGATTCTGTAGAAATGAAAATTTACCTGACGGAGTCCAGGTTATCAAAACTTCTAAATACTTGCCGTGTTCTTCACTCCATTCCGCGCCCCACGGTGGCTCAGTGCATGGAAGTAATCGGCTTAATGGTAGCGGCGATGGACATAGTGCCATTCGCGCGCCTGCATCTCAGGCCGCTGCAATTATGCATGCTCAGTCAATGGAATGGGGATTACACAGATTTGTCCCCTCTACTAAATCTGGATCAGGAAACCAGAGATTCTCTTCTCTGGTGGTTATCTCGGGCCCATCTGTCCAAGGGTATGACCTTTCGCAGACCAGATTGGACAATTGTAACAACAGATGCCAGCCTTCTAGGTTGGGGTGCAGTCTGGAACTCCCTGAAGGCTCAGGGTTCATGGACTCAGGAGGAGAAACTCCTCCCAATAAATATTCTGGAGTTAAGAGCAATATTCAATGCTCTTCTGGCTTGGCCTCAGCTAGCAACACTGAGGTTCATCAGATTTCAGTCGGACAACATCACGACTGTGGCTTACATCAACCATCAAGGGGGAACCAGGAGTTCCCTAGCGATGTCAGAAGTCTCCAAGATAATTCGCTGGGCAGAGACACACTCTTGCCACCTGTCAGCGATCCATATCCCAGGTGTAGAGAACTGGGAGGCGGATTTTCTAAGTCGTCAGACTTTTCATCTGGGGGAATGGGAACTCCATCCGGAGGTGTTTGTTCAATTGGTTCTCCATTGGGGCAAACCAGAATTGGATCTCATGGCGTCTCGCCAGAATGCCAAGCTTCCTTGTTACGGATCCAGGTCCAGGGACCCAGAAGCGGCACTGATAGATGCTCTAGCAGCGCCTTGGTTCTTCAACCTGGCTTATGTGTTTCCACCGTTTCCTCTGCTCCCTCGTCTGATTGCCAAAATCAAACAGGAAAGAGCATCAGTGATATTGATAGTGCCTGCGTGGCCACGCAGGACCTGGTATGCAGACCTAGTGGACATGTCATCCTTTCCACCATGGACTCTGCCTCTGAAACAAGACCTTCTAATACAAGGTCCTTTCAATCATCCGAATCTACTTTCTCTGAGACTGACTGCATGGAGATTGAACGCTTGATCCTATCAAAGCGTGGCTTCTCCGAGTCAGTAATTGATACCTTAATACAGGCACGAAAGCCTGTCACCAGGAAAATTTACCACAAGATATGGCGTAAATATCTTCATTGGTGTGAATCCAAGAATTACTCATGGAGTAGGGTTAGGATTCCTAGGATATTGTCCTTCCTCCAAGAGGGTTTGGACAAAGGATTATCAGCTAGTTCTTTAAAGGGACAGATTTCTGCTCTGTCTATTCTTTTACACAAGCGTCTGGCAGAAGTTCCAGACGTTCAGGCATTTTGTCAGGCTTTAGTTAGAATTAAGCCTGTGTTTAAACCTGTTGCTCCTCCATGGAGCTTAAACTTGGTTCTTAAAGTTCTTTTTCTGATGGCTATTTCCTCGGCTAGAAGAGTCTCAGAGTTATCTGCCTTACATTGTGATTCTCCTTATCTGATCTTTCATTCAGATAAAGTTGTTCTGCGTACAAAACCTGGGTTTTTACCTAAGGTGTGGTTTCTAACAAGAATATCAATCAAGAGATTGTTGTTCCATCATTATGTCCTAATCCTTCTTCAAAGAAGGAACGTCTTTTGCATAATCTAGACGTAGTCCGTGCCTTGAAGTTTTACTTACAGGCTACTAAAGATTTTCGCCAAACATCTAACCTGTTTGTTGTTTACTCTGGACAGAGGAGAGGTCAGAAGGCCTCGGCAACCTCTCTTTCTTTTTGGCTTCGGAGTATAATCCGTTTAGCCTATGAGACTGCTGGACAGCAGCCTCCTGAAAGGATTACAGCTCATTCTACTAGAGCTGTGGCTTCCACCTGGGCCTTTAAAAATGAGGCCTCTGTTGAACAGATTTGCAAGGCTGCAACTTGGTCTTCCCTTCATACTTTTTCCAAATTTTACAAATTTGATACTTTTGCTTCTTCGGAGGCTGTTTTTGGGAGAAAGGTTCTACAGGCAGTGGTTCCTTCCGTTTAAGTTCCTGCCTTGTCCCTCCCATCATCCGTGTACTTTAGCTTTGGTATTGGTATCCCACAAGTAATGGATGATCCGTGGACTGGATACACTTAACAAGAGAAAACATAATTTATGCTTACCTAATAAATTTATTTCTCTTGTAGTGTATCCAGTCCACGGCCCGCCCTGTCCTTTTCAGGCATGTCTAAATTTTAATTAAACTACAGTCACCACTGCACCCTATGGTTTCTCCTTTCTCGGCTTGTTTCGGTCGAATGACTGGATATGGCAGTGAGGGGAGGAGCTATATAGCAGCTCTGCTGTGGGTGATCCTCTTGCAACTTCCTGTTGGGAAGGAGAATATCCCACAAGTAATGGATGATCCGTGGACTGGATACACTACAAGAGAAATAAATTTATCAGGTAAGCATAAATTATGGGTTTTTTTAAAAAATACACTAACATGCCTACTGTGCAAAATCCAGCCCTGATGTAGCCTCTGATGAAGCGCATCAGGCGTTACTGTCTGTGACTTTTGGCATTGTCCAATAAACCCCTGTTACACAAGATTCTATGATCCAGTATGACTCCTTTCTTGTTTGCAATAAGAGAGAATATTGGTATAAGAAAATGTCACTGTTTTCAGGCAGTATTAGAGTACTATGAGTTGCTTCTTTATATCTGCATTTAAAGAGTTTGAAGAAAATGCAGTGATGAAATATGTGCCCTGATCCTGACTTGTGTCTATGATGACCAGTGGTGGTTAGGCTTGATATTGAGTTCATTAGCAAGAAAAACTGTGATGTTTTTGTAATTTTTTCCAACCACCTGTACAAAGATATCCACTAAGGACAAAGTGTGGATTCTCATGAACAATGTTTTCAGAAAACTGGCACCTGCCGAGTTGTCTATAAATGTTTGGTAGGGTTAGACTGTCTAGCTGGTGGGGAATCTAGCACACCTGAAGTAAACTTTATCCCAAAGTTTAAAGAGTTATAATTAGTTGTGGTAGGTGGCGCAAACCAAGTTGCTATTCCCAATGTGTCTTACTGTAAATATGTGTGATAATATGTGGGCTCAATATATGTTAATGTTTTGATGAGTACTATTTTATATTCTCTTATGGAAAAAATTGGATGTCGAAACTTTTTTTTTTTTTTTTTTTAAATAAATATATATATTATACTTTATTTGATTCTGGTAAATTTACCCAATAATAGTGATGCTAAAAGTACAATTAAACAAATATTATTACAAATTCCTTCAAAGTTTAAAAAATGACACTGGTGTCTCTATGTATCTATGTATAAAATGTACGTAATATATAAAAATATATGAATATATAAAAATTAAATTAAAATAATATCGTTGAAATCTTGCAATTTATACAGTTATAGGTTTATCACAAGTTGTAATTTCTAACAAAATGTTTGTAAATACAATTTAATAGTGGATAAGACAATAGTTGCTGTATAGTTCATATAGGATACTTTGTTTCAAGTTCAGCTGTGCAATTGAGATCTTATCTTAGGTAACTATATATCAAATGTAGAGGTATGTTGGTGCGATTTTATTCACACTGTGATACAAGTATACAATTTAGTACCTTGAAGTGTATCTGTTTGATATCACTTTTGTGAGATGATTGCGGTTAAATAAACGCTGCTATGCCAATAATTTGCTGGTGGCAGTTCTATATGGGCTGCTGGCGGTTAAATAAATGCCGCTTTGGTTTTCTCTTGTTAGGTGGGCTTATCTGTTTGCTTTCTAATTTTGATGCTGTGTTGTATCATCAAAATTAGAAAGCAAACAGATAAGCCCACCTAACAAGAGAAAACCAAAGCGGCATTTATTTAACCGCCAGCAGCCCATATAGAACTGCCACCAGCAAATTATTGGCATAGCGGCGTTTATTTAACCGCAATCATCTCACAAAAGTGATATCAAAAAGATACACTTCAAGGTACTAAATTGTATACTTGTATCACAGTGTGATAAAAATCGCACCAACATACCTCTACATTTGATATATAGTTACTTAAGATAAGATCTCAATTGCACAGCTGAACTTGAAACAAAGTATCCTATATGAACTATACAGCAACTATTGTCTTATCCACTATTAAATTGTATTTACAAACATTTTGTTAGAAATTACAACTTGTGATAAACCTATAACTGTATAAATTGCAAGATTTCAACAATATTATTTTAATTTAATTTTTATATATTCATATATTTTTATATATTACGTACATTTTATACATAGATACATAGAGACACCGGTGTCATTTTTTAAACTTTGAAGGAATTTGTAATAATATTTGTTTAATTGTACTTTTAGCATCACTATTATTGGATAAATTTACCGAAATCAAATAAAGTATAATATATATTTAAAAAAAAAAAGTTTCGACATCCAATTTTTTCCATAAGAGAATATAAAATAGTACTCATCAAAACATTAACATATATTGAGCCCACATATTATCACACATATTTACAGTAAGACACATTGGGAATAGCAACTTGGTTTGCGCCACCTACCACAACTAATTATACCTGCCGAGTTGTCTACTGCTGCCGAATCCGAATCCTCCTACAACATTTCCGAAAGACTGAGTGAGGAAATCTCACCGCTTTTAATCAAACATGTAGCTTGAACTTGTGGTGTGTCAATAATAAACATTAATACTTATTATTTGCTATGTTTTTGTTTCATCTGTTCAGTTCTCAAAATATATGAATAAAGTAGACTTTTCCCCAGATTTCTACTAGCCCTAGCTCTGTTACCAGTGGAATCTCAATTTTTTGCAGCACAATGCTACCATAGAGGACTTATATCTGTGAAAATCCTATCTGGTCCCCCACAAAAGATAATCAACCTGAAAGTGAGGGGAAATGTTAAAAAAAAATGCACTTTCTCGCCCAATAAGAGAAGTCTCAAACATGAAATGTTCTGCATGCACACTATACTTACCCAGGTAAGCCCTAAAAAATGTAGGAGTGAGACTTGAACCCTTCCCTTTATAAATTGACCCTAAAAGTGGAACTTTCAGTGATCTTGATCATTATATTAGCACTTAAGTTTGAAGTCTAAGGAACAAGAATGTGCAAAATGTTTACATATTTACATATACCTTGTAATGTTCTCTACATGTCCGTTTTTGTTCCAAGGAGCTAGGATCATCTTGAGCTGAGATATTGAGGTTTCCGCAAACATCTGTATAATCAAAGTTTGTCGTGCACAATGATACAAAGGTGGCTGCCGTAGTTAAACCATGTAAAATAAACTAAAACTGGTGGTTTTGCAATACCAATACTAAGAGATAATCGTTAAAAAAATAAATAAATAAAAAATAGGAAAATTAAAAATGGTCAAGCAACCAACTTGACAATTATTGGACCAATTGAGATGGATTGACCCTGGGCTAATTGATTGTGACTCCCAAAGTTCTTCATTTTTATAGCCCCCCACAAATAACACAATGAAAATAACAGCACCATACAGTTTTAGGATCTGGTAAAGTAAAAGAAAAGGGACTAGCAATAGGTGAAAAGTTAGTTGGTTTTATCTTTTCCCTTGTTAAACAAAGTGTAAAAAAACTTTTCAATATTCTAAAATGTGTATTTCTAAATCTGTTTTATTTTCAAGGTTCTAATTCAAGCAGAAGATCGAGTCCACAGAATTGGACAAACAAGTTGTGTGAATATTCATTACCTTGTTGCAAAAGGCACAGCCGATGACTTCTTGTGGTAGGAAATAAATTTGATATTGATAATTGTATCTTATTAGAAAAGTGATTATATGTAGATCAAGTAAATTAAGGAAAATAGGAGTGATGATTATGTTCTAATGACATAAAGGATTTATTTTTTATGTGTGCAATAATATATTTTGCAGCTAATATAAGATTGCAGCTTGTGTTTAGAAGTTCAGTATTGATAATCCTTAAAGGAATGGTAAACTCCATTATAAGATCCTCTAGTAAACAGTAGTTTGTCATCAATTCAATTTAGTATCTGATTTTCGTTTAAACTATCCTATGTCAAAGTTTAATAAAATAAATTATTTACCGCTATGTTCGCCGTGATTCCCCGCTGGCCCCCCTCGCAGCAATAAATCATTGTCTCTGACACGTCCAATATGTGTCTACAGGCTTTGTCCGCTATGTCATTATGGGTGGCAATAGCGTTGCGCTTCCATATGCACATGCGCAAAATCAATTCCTTCACCGCATGTCATCAATCAGAAATATTTACTTACACAATGCGCGTCCACAGACTAATAAAGTATATGGTTTAATACTTACAAAAATAATTTCAAATGCTCGTTTTTGATAAGGGGAAGGAACAGAAATTCTATCCGTTCTCGTGTGCTGTCCGTGAACGAAGTAAACAAGGAATCTCGTGATTCAATGTTTACCTTGTTCATTGACAAAGCCGATTTTGCGCATGCGCACTTTAATGCCCATATCGTGAATGCGCAGAGCCAGTGACGAAAACGGGAGGTGGGACAGCTGCACACGTCACTGAGCTCAATCAGAAATCTTACATGGGGGTGGAGTTTGAACTCGTAAAGGAGACAAATGACAAACGGTAAATAAAATATAAATTCTATATAAAAAAAAAAAAAAAAAACATTGCGCTTTAAATTGCAATGACATGTAGTTTATATTGATACATTGCAATTGGCATTGAGTTTACCATTCATTTAAACATTTAGATTTTGCTGTTGATGAGTCTGCAATTAATTTTCATTAAGACCTGTCATTTGCTTTTAAATAAACATGTAACAGTACTTAATATTGTAAAGTGTACATTACTTTCACCTGAATATATTTGAACTCAACTTGTTTCATTCATTTTTCACAGGCCAATGATTCAGGAAAAGATAAAGATTCTGGGCCAGGCTGGATTATCAGAGACACAGTTTTCAGAAACTACAGAATCAACAGATTATTTCTACAAGGTAACATTAAATACTAAATAATGTATGAGGTTAGAGAATAAGTGTGGTATATATAGGAAAATGATTAATGGTAAATGTATTTTCTTTTTCTATAACACTCTTTTATTGTTTGAAAGTTGTAAGTATCAACAGGACTGTGTGATATTGCAAATTCTGGTATGCTTTCTTAAAAATACCTATTCTTTTATAGATTGTTTTATGTTATGCTTTGATCAAAATGTAACATAAAACTAGAGTGCATATACAGTAATTTGCTTGCACAGAGCTCAGTATTTGGAGGATTTCCTACATGATGCATTATTTTAGGGTCTCAATACAAGTGCCTTGACAATTTGACTTGCTTATCCATCAATTATTTTAGTCTATTACACATAGGCATAAATCTATAGTTATTCCAGGAGTCTTACCTTTGAGCCTAGAAGTTTTGATAACCTATTTATTTGAGCCCTTCTGTAAGATTATTCCTGGAACCTCAGATTGAAGTTGTTAGTTTCATAAGGTGGTGAGAGTTCACAAGCCATTAGTCCTGGGAATTCAACTCCTGGCCACAAGGAGGAGGCAAAGATACTCAACATCCAACAAGTTTTTAATCCCTCTCACCTCTCTGATATCATAGTCTATCTTTACCTCCACAGGTGGAAGGTAAACAAATTAGGTGCTCCAGTTTCTTTGTAAACAAAAAAGAAATCTCAAACCTAGGTGAAAGCTTTTCTACCTCTCAGGATTCCTGGATTTACATAGAGGATAGTAAGAGAGTTCTTAAGCAATGAATGTAATTCTCCTTCAGGAGTTTATCGCTAGCCTATCACAGGTGTTGCAGGGACTGGTTACTTAGTCTCCTCCTGTTGCTAGCACAGCACCGGAAGGGCACTCTACTGGAAGCAGTCTTTTTTACAGCTAGAAGCACAGTAGAGTTGGGTGCATCTCAAGGTAAGTGAGGATATGTTATGCACTCACATAGCCCACAAGCCATTAGCAGGTACAACTTTATTGTTCATCATAGCCAGGGGACATTTATAATTTTTACAGACTCGTCACTTTCACATTAGCACAATTTTCACACAAATATTAATAATTGTGTGTTGGGGGACAATATTATTTTCTTCTATTGGCAGTTAAGAGTCCACAAGAACATTCATAACCTATGGGAAATACTATTCCTGTCCACCAGGAGGAGGCAAAGACACCCCGAACAAGACTATAAATATCCCTCCCACTTCCCCTACCCCCAGTAGTTCTTTGCCTTGTATCATGGGACAGCTGTTACTGTTTCCTTTTGGCTGAGAAGTATGATCAGTACGGCCTACAGGGAAGCGGGTCAGGAGCCCCCTTCGAGAATCACGGCACATTCTACCTATGCGGTGTCTACTACTTGGGCCTTCAAGAACGAGGCTTCAGTTGAGCAGATCTGCAAAGCTGCAATGTTTTCTTCATTACCCTTTTTCACGAAGTTCTACAAATTTGATGTTTTTGCCTCAGCTGAGGCATCTTTTAGGAGAAGGGTTCTACAAGTGGCGGTGGTGTCTAGTACTTAGGACTACTCCCCTACTTTTCCTTCCCGAACATTTGTGAACTCCACAGTTTGGGTATTGGTTTTCCATAGGTTATGAATGTTCTTGTGGACTCTTACTGCCAAAAGAAGGAAAATAAAAATTATGCTTACCTGATAATTGAATTTCCTTCTTGGCAGTGAGAGTCCACAATCCCACCCGAATGCTACATGTGTAGTGGCGGCAGTCGTTTTTTGCAACTCTGTATCTCTTGTATCTCTCTTCACTTTTTGTTATCCTCGGCTCAACTACTGGAGGGTAAGGGAAGTGGGAAGAATAATTATAGTCTTGTTTGGGGTTTCTTTGTCTCCTCCTGGTGGCCAGGAATAGTATTTCCCATAGGTTATGAATTTCCTCGTGGACTCTTACTGCCAAGAAGGTAATTAAATCATCAGGTAAGCATATTTTTTATTTTTACAGTTAGGAAACCTTTCTGTGTATAACTTATTTTTTGATCCAGTAGAGAGGCGCACCACAGAGACAATCACTCCAGAGTAAAAGTAACTGTTAGTTTATTGCGGCACATCGTTAAAAGCATATAACAGGGCACACAGGCCCAGCAGGCTCACAGGTAAAAACACAACACAGGTGTGTCAGATAGTCACTCAGACATGTTTCGTGAGCATGCTCACTTGTTCACTGCATATTTATTTATTTTATTTATAAAATATTTTACCAGGAAGGATACATTGAGATTTCTCTCGTTTTCAAGTATGTCCTGGGTCCACAAGGCATTGCATTGATAACATAGGGTACAATAAAATACAAAAAACAATAATAATACACAATATATGAAATAAAAAAAATAAAAAAAAATTAACATAGAACAGGTATTTAATCAACCATGACAGATGCATTCTGTTTTGAGATATGTAGAGAGGGATCTCTTAAAGGATATTAGGCTTGGGGAAGGTTTGAAAGTGTGCGGGAGGTTGTTCCATAATTGTGGTGCTCTGTAGGAAAAGGAGGATCGAGCTGCTTTCTTTTTGTATTGAGGCAAGCTAAATAATGTGCTGGTATTGGATCGGAGGTTATAGGAGGTGGGAATAGCCGGGGAGAGCATTCTGCTCAGGTAGGGTGGGAGCTTCCCAGAAATGCTCTTAAACACAAGGCAAGAAAGATGGAGGGAGCGTCTGGATTCCAGCGACAGCCAGTTTAGTTCTTTTAGCATGTCACAATGGTGGGTCCTGTAGTTACATTGTAGCACAAAGCGGCAGAACGAGTTATATAACGTATTTAGTTTATTAAGGTGAGTTTGCGGTGCAGGTGCATATACTACGTCCCCGTAATCCATGATAGGCATCAGCATTTGCTGTACAATCTTTTCCTTTACTGTAGGGCTGAGGCAAGATTTGTTTCTGTACAGGGCACCTAGTTTTTGATAAAGTTTAGAGGCAAGTTTTTCTATGTTGAGGCCAAAAGATAGATTGGGGTCTAACAACATACCCAAGTATTTGAAAGAGTGGACTGCAGTCAGTGTGCAATTGGATTTTGTTTTGATGCGTAGATGGGAATTTTGTAATTTGTGTAATTTAGGCCCTGTTCCAAAGATCATTGTGACAGTTTTGTCAGTGTTTAGGAAGAGTTTGTTTTTTGATATCCACTTTTCTACCTCTGTGAATTGGTCTTGGAGCACTGCTTCAAGCTGCGGCAGATCGGAATTGTTTACATAGATTACCGTGTCGTCTGCGTACATGTGTACAGTTGAGGATTTGCAGACATTAGGCAGATCATTTATAAATAATGTGAATAGCAGGGGGCCGAGAATGGATCCTTGGGGAACACCACACGTGACCGGGAGAGGGAGGGAGTCACTGTCAGAAATGGAGACATATTGTGATTGATCCGATACATATGATCGAAACCAGGTTAGCGGACGATCACCAATACCTGAGTTTTTTAGTTTGAGCAGTAGTATATCGTGGTCTACTGTGTCAAAGGCCTTTGCAAAGTCAAGGAAAATAGCTCCAGTTAGGTCTCCTTGTTCCATGCCAGTTTGGATGTCGTTGCAAACTTTTAGGAGGGCAGTTGTAGTGGAGTGATTCGGGCGAAAACCTGATTGATCAGGGGTCAGATAGTTAGATTGTTGGTAATACTCACAAAGTTGCGTATGGACGCATTTTTCTAAAATTTTTGACAATACTGGGAGCAAAGATATGGGACGATAATTAGAAACCAAGGTTAACTCCCCACTTTTATGGATAGGCACTAATCTTGCAGTTTTCCAAAGTTTGGGTATGTATCCAGACACCAAGGATTCGTTAATTAGGGTTGTGATGGGTTTAGCAATTGCCGGCGCACTGATCTTCAACAGCATTGCTGGGATTTGATCAGGTCCAGACTGGTTTTTCATTTTTAGATTATTAAGGTGTTTCTTAATTACATTGATGGGTACAGGTCTAAAATTGAACTTCTGTATATTGGGTCTTTGCTGATTTAGTGGGGCCTGATCCACATTTGTAGTTTCAGGATGCGCGTCATTTATTAGTTTGTCAATCAGGGTGGTGGAGCATCCGACAAAATAACTATTAAAGGCATTTGCTACTTCTAAGGGGAGTTTCAGGGTTTGGTTGTCCACATTGACAGTGCGGGGTTGGGAGTGGATTGGTGGATTTTGTAAGTTGTTTATGAGTTTCCAAAACTTTCTAGGGTTTGATATGTTATTGTTCAGATTTTCACAGAAATATTGGGCCTTGGCCAATTTTGTTTGTTTAGTGCATATATTTCGCCATTGTCTATATACACAGTGATCGTTCATAGAGCCTGTATGCTTGAACTTTGACCACAATGAATCCCGAAACTGGTACATTTGAATGAGGTCAGCTGTGATCCAATTTAAGTGTGCTCCTTTTACTCTCACCTTACGCAGCGGGGCATGCATATTCCAAACTTGTAGGAGTTCAGACTGGAAGAATTCTACTGCGGAATCTAGATCTGGGATTAGGTTTAATCTGTGCCAGGGGAGGTTCTTAATGTCATTTAGAAATGATTGAAGATTAAATTTTTTGAAGGACCTGGTGATTTTAACCTTGGGAGAGGATTTAGTTGCCTTTATTTTGCGCACGCAGTACACTAGGCAGTGGTCACTGAAATTGTTAGGGAGAACACATTATGAGACTGGTCTGACACACCTTTACTTATACCACAGATTTAAAGACACAGTATAGATTTTAGAGTGGTACAAATTAACAATGGACTCTAAATAGTATACTTTAATTTCTAAATACTTTATATGAAAAGAGAAAAAAGAGAAAAAATAAATCAAATATTGATTTATAGCTTTCCTTTAACCATGTAAATGGTAAAAGTTGAGATATATAGTGTTAAAGTTGCAACTACTGTAATGTAAAAACTTTAAACAATTCAAGGTGTATAAACCTATCATACGTATTGTTTAAGTAGTACTATCATATCTTAAGAAGGTAATATTTGCAACAATATGCAGTTTTATAACTAGAAAGCACTATATATTCCATTAAAACTATATTGACTTTGTTTCACTTAAAATAGTACATATAGAAAAAACAACCTTATTCTTAAAGCCTTAAGAGTGAGAAACATATAGAGAAATAGGTATATAAATATCCTATAGGTATGTGGGGAGGACATATTTTTAAACAGGTAAAACGAAGCGTCCTATCAAAGACAGGTTCTTAGAACACTTACGGTCTGGGAAAGATGAAAAATCAGACACTCCCATATCCAGACATTTCAAAAGTCTACATGACTCAGATATGTCAAGCTTAACTTTACAAGGAATTGATCATGTACCCCATTGGAGAAGAGGGGGCAACAGGGAAGACAAATTAAACAAACGAGAAGTCTACTTGATCTTCTCACTTAAGACAAGTAACCCCCAAGGTCTAAACATGAGAAGGGACCTAGATCTATTTACCTAAATAATTGCATTTCTTCTTTGCATGTGATCACATATTGTTTAAAAATATGCCCTCCCCACATACCTATAGGATATTTATATACCTATTTCTCTATATGTTTCTCACTCTTAAGGCTTTAAGAATAAGGTTGTTTTTTCTATATGTACTATTTTAAGTGAAACAAAGTCAATATAGTTTTAATGGAATATATAGTGCTTTCTAGTTATAAAACTGCATATTGTTGCAAATATTACCTTCTTAAGATTTGATAGTACTACTTAAACAATACGTATGATAGGTTTATACACCTTGAATTGTTTAAAGTTTTTACATTACAGTAGTTGCAACTTTAACACTATATATCTCAACTTTTACCATTTACATGGTTAAAGGAAAGCTATAAAACAATATTTGATTTATTTTTTCTCTTTTTTCTCTTTTCATATAAAGTATTTATAAATTAAAGTATACTATTTAGAGTCCATTGTTAATTTGTACCACTCTAAAATCTATACTGTGTCTTTAAATCTGTGGTATAAGTAAAGGTGTGTCAGACCAGTCTCATATGCAGTGAACAAGTGAGCATGCTCACGAAACATGTCTGCGTGACTATCTGACACACCTGTGTTGTGTTTTTACCTGTGAGCCTGCTGGGCCTGTGTGCCCTGTTATATGCTTTTAACGATGTGCCGCAATAAACTAACAGTTACTTTTACTCTGGAGTGATTGTCTCTGTGGTGCGCCTCTCTACTGGATCAATTTGTATTTACTTTTAAGTTGGCAGACTTAACTTGGGGCCGCATAACAGGACTTTCTATTTTTGCACCCACTCTCCTTTGAGCCGACAGGAGGATTTGTTTCTCCACCCCCTGCAGCAATCACGTTGGGATTAGTGAATCGAGCGCTACACACACAGAACCTCTTGTGTACTATAACTTATTTTTCCCTAATGTTTGTTTCCTTCACTTATTTCTTTAAAGTGTTGGACACTGCACTCCATTCCAGCTGTGGTGTAGTTAATTTACTCCTGCCATTATTTCCTGCTCTGCCTTGCCTTCTTATTCTTTGTAACTGAGGCAGACATTTTCAGTTTAGAGGCCGCTACACGTCTTGATCTTCTCTGGCCTGCATATCATGGGGGTAGTGCAGTTCTTTTATTGTACATAGAAGGGATCTCTAAACTAAAGTGGTTTTATTACACTGTATAATTCCAGCCTTCATGTGTTTATGTATTGATGTTGACTGTATCTCTCCTTTTTCTGTATAAGAAGTTATTGTACTTAGTTGCATATACCGTTACTTCTACTGTGTCTGAAGGATGTAGGAGCTTCTTTCCTGACAGGAAGTCTAAAGGAAAATACTGATTTTAATACCCACTTTTGTTCCTTGAACTAGAATTTTCCTTCTTTTTTCTACATGTTTTTTCCAGAGCTTCCTTGAGGTCTAGTGTTATTTGGAATAAGGCAAAACAATCTAAGAAGCCTTCTTCCTTCTATGAATACCTTTTCCCTCCATTCCAGATTTCTCCTACATTGGTGTGTCCGGTCCATGGCTTCATCCTTACTTGTGGGAATATTCTCTTCCCTAACAGGAAATGGCAAAGAGAGCACAGCAAAAGCTGCCCATATAGCCCCCCCTCTAGCTCCGCCCCCCAGTCTTTCTCTTTGCCGCTCTGAACAAGTAGCATCTCCACGGGGATGGTAAAGAGTATGTGGTGTTAGTTGTAGTTTTATTTCTTCTATCAAGAGTTTGTTATTTTAAAATAGTGCCGGTTTGTACTATTTACTCTACAACAGAAAGTGATGAAGAGTTCTGTTAAAAGAGGAGTATGATTTTAGCAACAGTAACTAAAATCCATTGCTGTTCCCACACAGGACTGTTGAGCCCAGAGAACTTCAGTTGGGGGGAACAGTTTGCAGACTTTTCTGCTCCAGGTATGACTAGTCTCTTTTCTAACAAGACATAGTAATGCTAGAAGACTGTCATTTCCCTTTTGGGATCGGTAAGCCATTTTCTTAGACTCATAACAGAATGAAGGCTTATAAATGGGCTATATACTGGTTGACACTATTGTGGGCTAAATCGATTGATTTATATAATATTTATATGATTTTTGGAGTGTTTTGAGACTTGGAAACACTTTTGGGAACGTTTTATTACGCCTGGCAGTTTGTTAGACACCTAATCTAGTCAGGAAGGCCCCTTCACTCTGGTATGCAGAGGGAGGAAGCCTCATTTTCGCGCCTTAATTGCGCAGTTACTTCTGGAAGCAGTGCATGCAGCTTCATGTGAGAGGGTCCTGTGGCCACAAAAACGATTCTAAGAGGCTTATTTCTGTGGTGAATAACCCCCAAGGAAGGTAAAGCCGCAGCAAAAGGCTGTGGCAGGGACTGTAGTGGGTTTAAACTGCTAAATTGAACTATTAGCTCCGGTTTGCTCATTTAAGGGGTTAAAGACTTGAAATTTGGTGTGCAATACTTTCAAGGCATTAAGACACTAGGGTGCAAATTTCGTAAAGATCGGATAATTCCTTCATAGTTTTTCAAACATTCAGAAATAAAGTGTACTCTGTTTATTATTTAAAGAGACAGTAACGGTTTTGTTTAAAAACGTTTTTTTTGCATTAATAGCCTGACTAAGTCTGTCTAACATGTCTGTACCTTCAGATAGATTATGTTCTGTGTGTATGGAGGCCAAGGTGATTCCCCCTTTAAATGTATGTGAAAATTGTGCCATGGCGTCCAAACAAAGTAAGGACAGTAATGTCACATTTAATAAGGTTGCCCAAGATGATTCTTCAAATGAAGGTAGTGGGGATAGTTCATCATCCTCTCCTTCTGTGTCAACACCAGTTATGCCCGCGCAGGCGACACCTAGTACATCTAGCGCGCCAATGCTTGTTACTATGCAACAATTAACTGCAGTAATGGATAATTCTATAGCAAATCTTTTATCCAAACTGCCAACACTTCCCAGAAAGCGTGATTGCTCAGTTTTGAATACAGAGGATGAGCAAGTGGGCGCCGATGATAGTTAGCTGTAATACCCTCACACCAGTCTGAATTGGCAGTGAGGGAGGGGCTGTCTGAGGGAGAAATTTCTGATTCAGGAAAAGTTTCTCAGCAGGCAGAACCTGATATCGTGACGTTTAAATTTAAGTTAGAACATCTCCGCGCCCTGCTTAAGGAGGTGCTAACTACTCTTGACGATTGCGACTCTTTGGTAATTCCAGAGAAATTGTGCAAAATGGACAAATTCCTTGAGGTCCCTGTGCACGCTGATTTCTTTCTGATACCCAAGAGGGTGGTGGACATAGTGAACAAGGAGTGGGAGAAGCCAGGTATACCTTTTGTCCCACCTCCTATATTTAAGAAAATGTTCCCCATTGTCGACCCCAGAAGGGACGCATGGCAAACAGTCCCTAAGGTTGAAGGAGCAGTTTCTACGTTGGCCAAGCGCACGACTATTCTCATTGAGGACAGTTGTGCTTTCAAAGATCCTTTTCAAAGATATTTGTTCAGCAAGGTTTCCTTCTTCAGCCAATTTCGTGCATTATTCCTGTCACCGCGGCGGCGTCTTTTTGGTTCGAGGAACTAGAAAATTCGCACAATAAGGAGACTCCATATGAGGAAGTCATGAACAGAATTCACGCACTAAAGTTGGCTAATTCCTTTATTTTAGATGCCGCTTTGCAATTGGCGAAATTAGCGGCGAAAAATTCAGGTTTTGCAATTGTGGCGCGCAGAGCGCTTTGGCTAAAATCTTGGTCGGCGGATGTGTCATCCAAGACAAAATTGCTTAATATTCCTTTCAAAGGTAAGACCCTTTTTGGGCCAGAATTGAAGGAGATTATTTCAGACATCACTGGGGGAAAGGGCCATGCCCTCCCACAGGATAGGCCTTTCAAGGCTAAGAACAAATCTAATTTTCGTTCCTTTCGCAACTTCAGGAACGGACCGTCTCCTAACTCTGCAGCCTCTAGACAAGAGGGTAACGCTTCCCAGGCTAAGCCAGCATGGAAACCAATGCAAGGCTGGAACAAGGGTAAACAGGCCAAGAAGCCTGCTGCTGCTACCAAGACAGCATGAAGAGGTAGCCCCCGATCCGGGAACGGATCTAGTAGGGGGCAGACTTTCTCTCTTTGCTCAGGCTTGGGCAAGAGATGTTCAGGATCCCTGAGCACTAGAAATAGTCTCTCAGGGTTATCTTATAGAATTCAAGGAACTTCCTCCAAGGGGAAGGTTCCACATGTCTCGCTTATCTTCAGACCAGATAAAGAGACAGGCATTCTTACATTGCGTAGGAGATCTATTAAAGATGGGAGTGATACACCCAGTTCCAACAGTGGAACAAGGTCAGGGGTTTTACTCAAACCTGTTTGTAGTTCCCAAAAAAGAGGGAACTTTCAGACCAATTCTGGATTTAAAAATTCTAAACAAATTCCTCAGAGTTCCATCGTTCAAAATGGAAACCATTCGAACGATTTTACCAACAATCCAGGAGGGTCAATACATGACTACCGTGGATTTAAAAGATGCGTACCTACATATTCCTATCGACAAAGATCATCATCAGTTCCTAAGGTTCGCCTTTCTGGACAAACATTACCAGTTCGTGGCTCTTCCGTTCGGTTTAGCCACTGCTCCCAGAATTTTCACAAAGGTGCTAGGGTCCCTTCTAGCGGTTCTAAGACCAAGGGGCATTGCAGTGGCACCTTACCTAGACGACATCCTAATCCAAGCGTCGTCCCTTTCCAGATCAAGGGCTCATACAGACATTGTATTAGCTTTTCTCAGGTCTCACGGGTGGAAGGTGAACATGGAAAAGAGTTCCTTTTCTGGGAACAATAATAGATTCTGTAGAAATTAAGATTTTTCTGACAGAGGTCAGAAAATTAAAGCTTCTAAAGGCTTGTCAAGTTCTTCAATCTATTCCTCAGCCTTCCATAGCTCAGTGCATGGAAGTAATAGGTTTAATGGTTGCAGCAATGGACGTGGTTCCTTTTGCTCGAATTCATCTAAGACCATTGCAACTGTGCATGCTCAGACAGTGGAATGGGGATTATGCAGACCTGTCTCCCCAGATTCAAGTAGACCAGTTAACCAGAGACTCACTCCGTTGGTGGTTGACTCAGGATCACCTGTCTCAGGGAATGAGTTTCCGCAGACCAGAGTGGGTCATTGTCACAACCGACGCCAGTCTATTAGGCTGGGGCGCGGTCTGGGACTCCCTGAAAGCTCAGGGTCTATGGTCTCGGGAAGAGTCTCTTCTCCCGATAAACATCCTGGAACTGAGAGCGATATTCAATGCGCTCCGGGCTTGGCCTCAACTAGCGAAGGCCGGATTCATAAGATTTCAGTCGGACAACATGACGACTGTAGCGTACATCAATCATCAGGGGGGAACAAAGAGTTCCTTGGCGATGAGAGAGGTATCCAAGATCATCAAATGGGCGGAGGATCACTCCTGCCATCTATCTGCAATTCACATCCCAGGAGTAGACAACTGGGAGGCGGATTATTTGAGTCGTCAGACTTTCCATCCGGGGGAGTGGGAACTCCACCCGGAGGTCTTTGCACAGTTAACTCAATTATGGGGCATTCCAGACATGGATCTGATGGCGTCTCGTCAGAACTCCAAGGTTCCTCGCTACGGGTCCAGATCCAGGGATCCCAAGGCGACACTGGTGGATGCATTAGTGGCGCCTTGGTCGTTCAACCTAGCTTATGTGTTTCCACCGTTTCCTCTCCTTCCAAGGCTCGTAGCCAGGATCAAACAGGAGAAGGCCTCTGATTCTGATAGCTCCTGCGTGGCCACGCAGGACTTGGTATGCAGACCTGGTGAATATGTCATCGGCTCCACCATGGAAGCTACCTTTGAGACAGGATCTTCTAGTACAAGGTCCATTCGAACATCCAAATCTAGTCTCTCTGCAGCTGACTGCTTGGAAATTGAACGCTTGATTTTATCTAAGCGTGGGTTTTCAGATTCAGTTATAGATACTCTGGTCCAAGCCAGAAAACCTGTGACTAGGAAAATTTACAATAAAATATGGAAAAAATATATCTGTTGGTGTGAATCCAAGGAATTCGCTTGGAGTAAAATTAAAATTCCTAAGATTCTTTCCTTTCTCCAAGAGGGTTTGGATAAAGGGTTATCAGCGAGTTCTCAAAAAGGACAGATATCTGCTTTGTCTGTTTTGTTACACAAACGCCTGGCAGCTGTGCCAGATGTACAAGCTTTTGTACAGGCCATAGTCAGAATCAAGCCTGTTTACAGACCCATGACTCCTCCATGGAGTCTAAATTTAGTTCTTTCAGTTCTTCAAGGGGTTCCGTTTGAACCTCTACATTCCATAGATATTAAGTTACTATCTTGGAAAGTTCTGTTTTTGGTTGCTATTTCTTCTGCTAGAAAAGTTTCTGAATTGGCTGCTTTGCAGTGTGATCCACCCTATCTGGTATTCCATGCAGATAAGGTTGTTTTGCGTACCAAACCTGGTTTTCTTCCAAAGGTGGTTTCCAACAGGAATATTAACCAGGAAATAGTTGTTCCTTCTCTGTGTCCGAATCCAGTTTCGAAGAAGGAACGTTTGTTACACAATTTAGATGTGGTCCGTGCTTTAAAATTCTATTTAGATGCAACAAAGGATTTCAGACAGACTTCATCTTTGTTTGTCGTTTATTCTGTTAAGAGGAGAGGACAGAAAGCTACTGCTACCTCTCTTTCTTTTTGGCTGAAAAGCATCATCCGATTGGCTTATGAGACTGCCGGACGGCAGCCTCCTGAACGAACTACAGCTCACTCTACTAGAGCTGTGGCTTCCACATGGGCCTTCAAGAACGAGGCTTCTGTTGATCAGATATGTAAGGCAGCGACTTGGTCTTCTCTGCACACTTTTGCCAAATTTTACAAATTCGATACTTATGCTTCTTCGGAGGCTATTTTTGGGAGAAAGGTTTTGCAAGCCGTGGTGCCTTCCGTTTAGGTAACCTGACTTGTTCCCTCCCTTCATCCGTGTCCTAAAGCTTTGGTATTGGTTCCCACAAGTAAGGATGAAGCCGTGGACCGGACACACCAATGTAGGAGTAAACAGAATTTATGCTTACCTGATAAATTTCTTTCTCCTACGGTGTGTCCGGTCCACGGCCCGCCCTGGCTTTTAGTCAGGTTTCAATTTTTTTCTTTCTATACACTACAGTCACCACGGCACCCTATAGTTTCTCCTTTTTCTCCTAACCGTCGGTCGAATGACTGGGGGGCGGAGCCAGAGGGGGGGCTATATGGGCAGCTTTTGCTGTGCTCTCTTTGCCATTTCCTGTTAGGGAAGAGAATATTCCCACAAGTAAGGATGAATCCGTGGACCGGACACACCGTAGGAGAAAGAAATTTATCAGGTAAGCATAAATTCTGTTTTTTATTTGGTATATTGTAGATTATTCTTTTTTATGGCCTAGTTGCCTTATGTCCAGAATCTCTGGTTCTATTCATATTTACCTATGGTTGCAGCTTGCGTTTTAAGTCAACATTTCCTTAGATGAAGGTTTTATGGTCTTTCTTCTGAAAGATTCTGTACAGACTGTGAACCTAAAATGTGTTAGTGCCTGTTCCAGTTTTTGGAATAAGATCAAGGATTTTAATCCAACTTTCTTTCCAATTGCTTGGAGAGTCCACACATTCATTAATTACTGTTGGGAATTCAACACCTCGCCACCAGGAGGAGGCAAAGACACTCCAGCAAAAGCTATAAGTATCCCCCCACTTCCCCTACATTCCCAGTCATTCTTTGCCTTTGTCTACTATAGGAGGTAGGCAGAGAAAGTGCTAAGAAGATATTTGGATTTTAGTCCTTTAATTGGCAGTTTCCCTTCAAGACAGGACTGGAGTTCTCAGAGTAGCCACGTAATCCTCTCAGTGAGAGTTGTGGTGAAAGTTAGCTACTGGATGTCGCAGGGAAGCTTCTCTTTCCTCCCTCCATTGTATATCTGCTAACACCCCTTCTGGCAACCAGTATAAGTTTACACTGCTTTCCTTTTTCTTTATCAGGTCCCTGTCAGATGTGGATTAAGAAGCTGTCAGACCTGGAGGTGCTGTGCCTGCCCCACAGCAGAGACCCTGAAGCGTAAGTTCCTTTGATTTTCCTTTTCTTAACACAGAGTGGTTCATCAAGGAGCATATACACATATAAAGCCACAGTGTGTCACTTTTATTGCCTCAAGAGGGCCTGGGGACATAATTATATCCTTTTTTTCAGGATATTCATTTATTTTGAGCAAGTTGTGATAGCCATATTTGAGGGGGTATATTAACAGGATCCTCTGGTAAGTTTCTTTTGAAACCGGAGCTCCTGCTCTTGTCTTTGGGGATCATGTTCATGTGGCTTACGAGGGCACTTTTTATGATTGTTTATGCAATTACCGCAAGTGTTTAGTTTCTCTATTATTTATAACAATTCTGGTGATAAAGATTGCTAACTTTTCTAAAACTAATTATAACAAAACAAGCATTATTAAGCCAGTATGAAATAGTAACAGATGGCCACTACAAAATTATAACTATACTGACAACATTTTATCTTTTTCTATTTTAAAAAAAATTAAGAGTTTAAGAAAAACATGTCTCTAATTTCGCCTTTTTCAATATAAACCTTAATGATTATTTAGTGTTTCTATTACTTATAATATTCCTTATATTAAGGATCGTTAATCTTTTGGGAACTAGGTATAACCATACTTTTAAAGTTAAACTTGTGTTTAACAGGTATAAAATAATAACGTATAACTACCTCATAAGATGAGCCCTCCCGGCAACTTCTTACCTGTAAAGGTCTACACAAACATAATTGCACACAAAAAAAATCAGCGCTAAAATGGAAAAGCACTGCAGAATCTGTTGGCGCTCTACAAATAACCGATAATAATAATAATAATAAAAGATTAAAGAGTATAAGAACAAATATAAAATAATTCTTAGCACCCACTATCTAAAAAGGGTTGCAGAAGAATCCTAATTCCACAAAAAGGAATTAGAGTTAGTGATATGGAGTATAGTGTACACAATATAATTAGACAACACACATTGAAGAGTTAAAATAACGGATTAAAGGGACAGTCTACACCAGAATTTTTATTGTTTTAAAAGATAGATAATCCCTTTATTACCCATTTCCCAGTTTTGCATAACTAACACAGTTATATTAATACACTTTTAACCTTTGTGATTATCTTGTATCTAAGCCTCTGCAAACTGCCCCTTTTTTCAGTTCTCTAGCCAATCAGTGCCTGCTCCCAGATAACTTCTCGTGCAGGAGCACAGTGTTATCTATATGAAATACGTGAACTAACACCCTCTAGTGGTGAAAAACTGTTAAAATGCAATCTGAAAGAGGTGGGCTTCAAGGTCTAAGAAATTAGCATATGAACCTCCTAGGTTAAGCTTTCAACTAAGAATACCAAGAGAACAAAGCAAAATTGGTGATAAAAGTAAATTGGAAAAGTGTTTAAAATTACATGCTCTATCTGAATCATGAAAGTTTATTTTGGCCTAGACTGTCCCTTTAAAATAACCCCGCAATCAAAGTATGCAGACAGCTTATGTGGGATTTTATAGTCACCAAATGGATAGTCTTACAGGTCTGTAGATAGGGTAAATTCCCAACAATGAGTCCCACACAGTCTCTCCGTAATGGTATCAAAGCTTAGAATCCGGTGATGCTGCTTGAATTGAAAATATGCCGTTTGCGTTTCAATAGGGAAGTAGGTATCTGGAAAACAGAACACAAGCGCAACCAAGATTTAAAGTAGCTTAACGGTTTATTGAAACAAACACATTGCGCATATGAATGCGCTCACAAGATGGAAGATACAAATCTGCATGCAATAAATGTTAGCAGCCAGACTTCTGGAGGTCCAGAATGATCCCTCTGTACACTAGCTTGTCAAGTTAAAAGGCCGAACACCAAATTTAAAAAACGAAACATCCAAATGCTGGAACACCACAGACTCAACGCGTTTCCTCTGCCACCTTAGCAGACTTTTTCAAGAGATTTACAGAGTGTATGACAAGCTCTATGTCTAAACTGATTTAAAACCCTCGCACATTAACACACCCATCATTCCCTGATTGGGCTAAAGCATGTGATGTACCAACCAATCGCAAACATGAAATCATTACCACACCCACTCTCTGGTTGGGCAAACACTGGGAGGCATTAGCCAATCTCTGACCTCCTTTCTGATATAGTGCCGTCAATATTTGTCTATGCAGACAGCTGTAGCGCTAATAATAATGAGATGGGAAAGCGCAAATTTTAATCACTATCGAAAACGGAGAGGAATATTATTCCCAACAATAGATGTTACTAATGTGAGGAGAGACTCTTATTACTGTATAAACGGGACCCCTATTCTGTTCCCCAACGGGTTATGGGTGTGTTATTACAAATTTGCAAAATATCAAAACATAGCGCATTGCATGTTATCCTTCATATAGTTACAAAAGACTCTATAGTGTCACCTATATTAAACCTTGAAAGGTCTAAACTTCCTACCTAATTCATAAATGCTTGAAGATCAAGATCCACATTAAGCCCAAGGGGGGGAAAGGCTCCCTAATTTATGGATCCATTTTGTTTCGCATTTTCTTAAATTTAGTAGCCTTTGTATACTGTTTTTCATAAAGGGTATGGTTTCAATTACCATTACTCTTAGTGAATCAGGCTTCTTTTTATGAACCTTACGGAAATGTAAAGATACACATATGTTGTTTGACCCCTTTTTCAATACTTGTAATGTGCTCATATATACGTTTCTTTCAGTGACGTGCAGTGAGCTCAGTAGATGGTGAGGCACTGTCTAAATGTAGCCACCAATCAGCAAATGCTACCCAAAAATAGGCCGGCTCCTAAGCTTACATCCCTACTTTTTCAAATAAAGATATCAAGAGAATGAAGAAAAAATAATAGGAGTAAATTAGAAAGTTGTTTAAAATGACATGCTCTATCTGAATCAAAAAAGACAAAAAATGGGTTTAATATCCCTTTTAAACGTTTTGAATTTTGAAAATATGTTTCAGCAACCAAACATCATCATAGTACTTTGCACCATAATGCATATTGTGCCCTAGTATCTACTTTAAAAATAGGCAAAAAATGGTGATCACTAAATATGGGCAGGGTTGGAGCTTTTTAAGTAAACAACTGCCTATAGATGTTATTCTGTCAAAGTACAGTATAACAAACACATTTTTACAAGATACTTCACATTGCAATGCATTATGGGATCTACTGTACAGCACAGTAAAAAATACAGATAAATAAGTTTTATTTTATTAAGCAGAGTGGTGATATCACTAACCAATAATAAGTCAAAATGTCTAGTATACATTTGCCTAGGGGTGCGTGCCAGCTCTATAAATCCAGCCTTGAATATGGGAAAAAGGAGTTGTAAGGAGTTTGATCACATAGTCACATAGTCAGAGCAGAGGTGGGGCATTTATATGTGTGTGTGTAAATAAAAATATATACAGTATATGTATATGTGTGACTGTGTGTATATCATTTTAAGAGGTGAACAGATTTAGTATGCAATACAGCTTTGTAGGTTATTGTCAAATCGGTGCTTTATTTGCTGCACCTACTAGTGTAAATGTAATGAGCTAATGTGCCATTGTGTGTCTTACTTACATATAATACAGGGCATGTACTGGCAAAGCTAAGCATCGGAGTCATGCAATTTGCCCCAAATCTAGGAGAACCACTTACAATGATGCCCTAATGCCAATCTAATGATCTCTTTTTAACCCCTTAGTGACCAGACCACTTTTCAATTTGTTGACCATCTGGGACCAAGGCTATTTTTGCATTTCTGCGATGTTTGTGTTTAACTGTAATTTTCCTCTTACTCATTTACTGTACCCACACATATTATATACTGTTTTTCTCGCCATTAAATGGACTTTCTAAAGATATGATTATTTTCATCATATCTTATAATTTACTATAAAAAAAATATAAAATATGAGGAAAAAATGAAAAAAATGTACTTTTTCTAACTTTGAGCCCCAAAATTTCTTACACATCTACAACCACCATAAAATACCAATGCTAAACAGTTTCTAAATTTTGTCCTGAGTTTATAAATACCCAATGTTTACATGTTCTATGCTTTTTTTGCAAGTTATAGGGCAATAAGTACAAGTAGCACTTTGCTATTTCAAAACCATGTTTTTTCAAAATTGGCGATAGTTACAATGTAACACCAATATCTGTCAGGAATCCCTGAATAACCCTTCAAATGTATATATTTTTTTAATAGAAGACAACCTAAGGTATTAAACTTGGGGTATTTTGACTTTTTTCATGCAACCATTTTACCACCAATCTATGCCAAAGTTTGGGGGGGGGGGGGGGGAAATAATTAGATTTTTTGACAAAATAGCAATTTAAGAATACATTTACTGATAATGTTAAGGGTTACTGCCAAATAACACCCTACTATGTCTTCAGCAGCATCTCCTGGGTACAGTGATACCACCCATGTATAGGTGTGTCGGGTTCTCGGGGGGCTAAAAGCCCTTATTTTTAGAGAGCGCATTCCAGTTTTTCAACTTGGAATTTTCACATCGGTCATCATGCACCCATGTCCTATTTGGGACATTTCTGAAGCTGGCCAATGGAATTTACCCCCATCAAACCATATATTTTTGAAAAGTAGACACCCTAGGGTATTTCAAATGCTGGTATTTTAACACTTTCCATGCACTAATTCAACCACCAGTCTTTGTCAAACTTTTGGGTAGTCATTTTTTTGTGTTATTTTTCACACACATTGTACTTTAGGCATGGATTCTCAGTTCCTGTTATGTGTTACTGCCAAAAAACACCTCAATATGTGTTCAACAATATCTCCTGAGTACAGTGATACCACCCATGTATAGGTGTGTCGGGTTCTCTGGGGGCTAAAAGGGATTAATTTTAGGAAGCGCATTCCAGTTTTTCAACTTGGAATTTTCACATCGGTCATCATGCACCCATGTCCTATTTGGGACATTTCTGAATCCGGCCAATGAAATTTACCCCCATCAAACCATATATTTTTGAGAAGTAGACCCCCTAGGGTATTTGAAATGCTGGTATTTTCACACTTTCCATGAACTTATTTAACCACCAGTCTTTGTCAAACTTTTGGGTAGTCATTTTTTTGTGTTATTTTTCACACACATTGTACTTTAGGCATGGATTCTCAGTTCCTGTTATGTGTTACTGCCAAAAAACAGCACCCATGTATAGGTGTGTCGGGTTCTCTGGGGGCTAAAAGGCCTTAATTTTAGGAAGCGCATTCCAGTTTTTCAACTTGGAATTTTCACATCGGTCACCATACACCCATGTCCTATTTGGGACATTTCTGAAGCTGGCCAATGGAATTTACCCCCATCAAACCATATACAGGTAGCCCTCAGTTTACGCCGGGGTTAGGTTCCAGAAGGAATGGTTGTAAATCGAAACCGTTGTAAATTGAAACCCAGTTTATTACGTAAGTCAATGGGAAGTGAGGGAGTTAGGTTCCAGGCCCCTCTCAAAATTGACATAAGTAACACCTAATACATTATTTTTAAAGCTTTGAAATGAAGACTTTAAATGCTAAAGAGCATTATACACCTAATAAAACAATCACACAACACAGAATATATAATTAAACTAAGTTACATAAACAAAAACATTTACTAAACAGCATTATAAACCTAATAAAATAATCACACAACACACACTTTACTTGCATTTTTCTGCCAACAATTCTTTCTATGCATTCCAATCTGGACTGATTTATAGACCGGAAGATCTTGTTCCTATGAAAGCTGCTCGATAGCTCAGGTCTAGTTATACTGATTCATTTTAGCTTGCTTGGTTTGCATATCTTTGCTGCAAAACAAGCGGACAGCTCCACCTACTGGCTATTTTAATCAATGCACTGCTTCTCATTGCTTTTCAATAGCAGTCACATGACTGAAAAAAAAGGTTGTTATTCTGAAACGGTGCAAATTGAACCGTTGTAAATCGAGGGCCACCTGTATTTTTGAGAAGTAGACCCCCTAGGGTATTTGAAATGCTGGTATTTTCACACTTTCCATGAACTTATTTAACCACCAGTCTTTGTCAAACTTTTGGGTAGTCATTTTTTTGTGTTATTTTTCACACACATTGTACTTTAGGCATGGATTCTCAGTTCCTGTTATGTGTTACTGCCAAAAAAACACCTCAATATGTGTTCAACAACATCTCCTGAGTACAGTGATACCACCCATGTATAGGTGTGTCGGGTTCTCTGGGGGCTAGAAGGCCTTAATTTTAGGAAGCGCATTCCAGTTTTTCAACTTGGAATTTTCTCATCGGTCATCATACACCCATGTCCTATTTGGGACATTTCTGAAGCTGGCCAATGGAATTTACCCCCATCAAACCATATATTTTTGAAAAGTAGACACCCTAGGGTATTTTAAATGGTGGTATTTTAACACTTTCCATGCACTAATTTTTTTTCTGTTTCCGGCGTCATACGTGTCGCCGGAAGTTGCGTAATTTTTTTGACGTTTTTTTGCGCCAAAAGTGTCGGCATTCCGGATGTGGCGTCATTTTTGGCGCCAAAAGCATTTTGGTGCCCAATAATGTGGGCGTCTTTTTTGGCGCTAAAAAATATGGGCGTCACTATTGTCTCCACATTATTTAAGTCTCATTATTTATTGCTTCTGGTTGCTAGAAGCTTGTTCACTGGCATTTTTTCCCATTCCATTTTAAATGTTATAAATGTTTATCTTTAGCTATGGTTTGTAATAAGTTATTATGATATACTTTTACATGCAGATTCCATTAGTATTTATGCTTTATACATTTCCATTCTTAAGTACAAGAAATGTTTAGAAGATTTATAAGAAATATTTTTTCTGATTAAGGCTTTGTCTGACTTCGTGCCTTCTAATACAATTTTTAGGTCTTTTTCACTTCTTTTTTAATTATTGAAGTTTCAAATGACCAACAACATACTGATTTATCCTTCTCTGATGATGTTTTTTTCTCTTTCAGAAATTCTCTTCATCAGATATTGACACTAACAAATCTACTTTTTTATATAATTTTTTTATTAAAGTACATTTGTTCTTTGTTGAAGAGGTGTTGATTATTTTGGATATTAAGGTAACTAGTTCTTTAAGACTAGCTGACACTATTTCTGCCTTTTTATTCTTCTGTGATTTCAGAGGTTTTCTTTCCAATTCCACATACTTGGGAATGGAATAGGCTGAGAATTTTCTTTTATTCCTTCTTCAAAGGTTTTAAACTATATTCTTTGCCAGCAGTTAAATTCAATTTGGAGGGTTCTCGAATTTATTGGAGCTATCTCTACTCCTACTAATTATGCTATTGTTTTTATAGCAAAATTTTATTTATTTTTCCTTTATATAGTTGTATCTTATTTATGGAAAATTATTTAGTTTCAGGTACTTTTCTTGGTCCTGTGATATTGTGATCATTTTTTCTGTTTACTTTAAGATCAAGTATCAGATTATGATTTATTTTAGCATTGTTAAAGGGACAACATTTACTAGACTAGGTGCTGTTGCATTTGTCTTGTTGTTTTGCATTTTGCAAGTCCTCTGTTTTGACTGGTCCTTTAAACTGGACTATCATGCTAATGATTTCATTTGTGTCTTCATTTTATTGAATATATTCGCAAATGAGGGTTAATCTATGTCTTTAGCTATTTTAGCTAGAAGAATTTTGTGATTTTTAAAAAAAAAAAAAGAAAATCCATATTTCTTTTGTTCTAAGATAATCAATTATTTGTTTTATAATTGGATTCAATTCTTAACTGTTACTATGGGCTTCAAGATTGAGTTCTAAGACTAAAACTTTAAGCTTATACTAGTTTGGTTGTTCTTATTAAGGAACGAATTCCTGAGTTCTTTCCCAAGTAACATGTTTATAATTGGGGTTCGAAATCAGCTTCCTAATATTGCGATGTACGTGCCGTATTCCAGCTTGGCTGGTAAGGGGCAGGTTAAGACTTATTTGAAATTTATTTGGTTCTATTTTGTCCAAATTTCTTTGATTTTATTCCAGTAAGGCTAACACTTTCTTAAGTGTGTTTCTGTCCTATATATTTTGGATACTGTTGAAGCATGGCTGGGCACCCATGGGGTTCAAGCGCTGCTCAGACCTGGAATCTTCTGGGGTATTTCTTCCAGTTCCTTTTCTAGGAACTGGGTTTTGGAGTTTTATTCAAACTATTCTGCCTTTTTATGGTCATTGATAGCATTATTTGTTTTCATTAGATACAATAAATGCATATTTTTCATTTTTCTGTTTTCATTCAGATTATTTCCTGAGGATGCGGAATCTCATATGTTTCACTTGCTCTTCAGGACATAGTTAGAGGATCTTTTTTTCAAAAGCTCTTGATTCCTCACACAAGGGTCACCTTTTTTAGGTTTCCAGATGGTTTATGTCACTGTCTTTGTCTCTATCAGACAAGGGACAATTTGTATTGGGTTCCGTCTGTCGGTACCTTTAGTCTCTATTATTTCCTTCAGTTGCTATATATGCATAGAAGTTTTAACAGCATTGGATTTAATTCCCTTTGCTCATTTTCAATGGAAAGATCCTTTCCAGCTTTTTATGAGTGTTGTTTCTTCAAGAACATGGTTGGAGGATCAATTAACCAAAAAGTTTGTTGATTCCTCAGACAAGAGTAACCTTTTTTAGATTTCCGGATAGATTCAGTGTCCATGACTCTGTCTCTGTTGGACAAGAGACGTCTGAAATTGGTTTCAGCTTATCGAAACTTTCAGTCTCAATCATTCCCTTCGGTAGCCTTATGCATGGAAATTCTAGGTTCTTATGACTGCTGCATTGGACGTGTTCCCCTTTGCTCATTTTCACATGCGACCTCTTCACCTCTGTATGCTGAACCAGTGGTGCCGGGATTATACAAAGATATCTCATTTAATATCTTTAAAACCGATTGTTCGACACTCTCTGACGTGGTACAGACCACCATCGTTTAGTTTAGGGGGCTTCTTTTTTTCTTCCAACCTGGACTGTGATCTCAACAGATGCAAGTCTGACAGGTTGGGGAGCTGTATGGGGGTTTCTGACAGCACAAGGGGTTTGGGAAATCTCAGGAGGTGAGATTACCAATCAATATTTTGGAACTCCGTGCAATTTTCAGAGCTCTTCAGTCATGGCCTCTTCTAAAGAGAGAATCGTTCATTTGTTTTCAGACAGACAATGTCACAACTGTGGCATATATCAATCATCAAGGAGGGACTCACAGTCCTCTGGCTATGAAAGAAGTATCTCGAATACTGGTATGGGCGGAATCCAGCTCCTGTCTAATCTCTGCGGTTCATATCCCAGGTATAGACAATTGGGAGGCGGATTATCTCAGTCGCCAAACGTTACATCCGGGCGTATGGTCTCTTCACCCAGAGGTATTTCTTCAGATTGTTCAAATGTGGGAACTTCCAGAAATAGATCTGATGGCTTCTCATCTAAACAAGAAACTTCCCAGGTATCTGTCCAGATCCAGGGATCCTCAGGCGGAAGCAGTGGATGCATTGTCACTTCCTTGGAAGTATCATCCTGCCTATATCTTTCCGCCTCTAGTTCTTCTTCCTAGAGTAATCTCCAAGATTCTGAAGGAATGCTCGTTTGTTCTGCTGGTGGCTCCAGCATGGCCTCACAGGTTTTGGTATGCGGATTTTGTCCGGATGGCTTCTTGCCAACCGTGGACTCTTCCGTTAAGACCAGACCTTCTGTCACAAGGTCCTTTTTACCATCAGGATCTCAAATCCTTAAATTTAAAGGTATGGAGATTGGACGCTTGATTCTTAGTCAAAGAGGTTTCTCTGACTCTGTGATTAATACTATGTTACAGGCTCGTAAATCTAGGAAGATATATTATCGAGTCTGGAAGACTTACATTTCTTGGTGTGTTTCTCATCATTTTTCCTGGCATTCTTTTAGAATTCCGAGCATTTTACAGTTTCTTCAGGATGGTTTGGATAAAGGTTTGTCTGCAAGTTCCTTGAAAGGACAAATCTCTGCTCTTTCTGTTCTTTTTCACAGAAGGATTGCTATTCTTCCTGATATTCATTGTTTTGTACAAGCTTTGGTTCGTATAAAACCTGTTATTAAGTCAATTTCTCCTCCTTGGAGTTTGAATTTGGTTCTGGGGGCTCTTCAAGCTCCTCCGTTTGAACCTATGCATTCACTGGACATTAAATTACTTTCTTGGAAAGTTTTGTTTCTTTTGGCCATCTCTTCTGCTAGAAGAGTTTCTGAATTGTCTGCTCTTTCTTGTGAGTCTCCTTTTCTGATTTTTCATCAGGATAAGGCGGTGTTGCGAACTTCTTTTAAATTTTTACCTAAGGTTGTGAGTTCTAACAACATTAGTAGAGAAATTGTGGTTCCTTCATTATGTCCTAATCCTAAGAATTCTAAGGAGAGATCATTGCATTCTTTGGATGTAGTTAGAGCTTTGAAATATTATGTTGAAGCTACTAAGAATTTCCGAAAGACTTCTAGTCTATTTGTTATCTTTTCCGGTTCTAGGAAAGGTCAGAAGGCCTCTGCCATTTCTTTGGCATCTTGGTTGAAATCTTTAATTCATCATGCTTATATCGAGTCGGGTAAATCTCCGCCTCAAAGGATTACAGCTCATTCTACTAGGTCAGTTTCTACTTCCTGGGCGTTTAGGAATGAAGCTTCGATTGATCAGATTTGCAAAGCAGCAACTTGGTCTTCTTTGCATACTTTTACTAAATTCTACCATTTTGATGTGTATTCTTCTTCTGAAGCAGTTTTTGGTAGAAAAGTACTTCAGGCAGCTGTTTCAGTTTGATTCTTCTGCTTATAATATCAGTTTTTTTTCATTATAAGATTTAAACTTTATTTTGGGTGTGGATTATTTTTCAGCGGAATTGGCTGTCTTTATTTTATCCCTCCCTCTCTAGTGACTCTTGCGTGGAAGATCCACATCTTGGGTAGTCATTATCCCATACGTCACTAGCTCATGGACTCTTGCTAATTACATGAAAGAAAACATAATTTATGTAAGAACTTACCTGATAAATTCATTTCTTTCATATTAGCAAGAGTCCATGAGGCCCACCCTTTTTTGTGGTGGTTATGATTTTTTTGTATAAAGCACAATTATTCCAATTCTTTGTTTTTTATGCTTTCACACTTTTTTCTTATCACCCCACTTCTTGGCTATTCGTTAAACTGATTTGTGGGTGTGGTGAGGGGTGTATTTATAGGCATTTTGAGGTTTGGGAAACTTTGCCCCTCCTGGTAGGAATGTATATCCCATACGTCACTAGCTCATGGACTCTTGCTAATATGAAAGAAATGAATTTATCAGGTAAGTTCTTACATAAATTATGTTTTTTCAATTTTCATTTTTACAGACACATTGCTTTTTGACTATGATTTAGGAGAGACTGTTGTAAGTTATTACAAAAACATACTTCAGGTTGTTTTCTGCAAGGCACCCTGAGAACACCTATGTCCCCCATGCATAGGTTTGACAGGGGTTTTGGTTAAAAAAAAACAGGCCCAATTTTAGAAAAAAATAGAGTAGTGAAATGTAAAAATCTGGCACAGTAAAAGTAAAAAAAACAAAAAAACATCTAACAGTAAACATAACCAAAAAAAAAATATATATATATAACAGCAAATGTATTTATTTTTTTAAAAATTGACCATTGTATGGTACCGCTTGAAGCAGTCCCCAATGCAGAGTGCAGGCTGTCCAGGGCAATCAGGACAGTGATATATGGTGTCCCTTCTCTTCCCCCTCTTGGTACAGACTCTGCATTTTTTTTGTGGTTTCTGCTTTGCGGCAGTAGGGGGGATTTTAAAAATAAAATGGGTAGCCCCAACTCTGCTCTCTCCCATCACCGCCCGGGGTGCAAAATCCCCGTAATAATCTGGAGCTGAAACTGTAAAAAAGTATTTTTAACTCTGGGGTTTGCTTTTTTGAACAACAAAAAAGCGTTGTGGGTTGCAATCTGCATTAGGTAAATTGCAACCTTTTTGTACCAGGCCCTTGTCTTCCGCATAATTAGGTAGGGCTGCAGCAGCTGATCAGCCAGATCAACCCCACCCATATGCCGGTTATAAGACTTGATGCACACTGGCTTCCTTATGATCTCAGCTCTGCCACGTACAGAAACCGCCACCGTCCTCTCTGTGTGGATGGTGGTAAGACGGTATACATCCTTCTTATCTCTATACTTAAGTGCCAACAGCTCCTCTTGGCGCAGAGCTGAGGTCTCCCCCCTTCGTAGCCGGGTGCGTACAAGTTGTCCTGGGAAACCTGCGCGGTTCTTTTTAATTGTACCGCAAGCTACTGTATCAAAGCAATACAGTAGCTTGAACAAAAGGACACTTGTATAAAAATTGTCTAAGTACAAGTGATACCCTTTGTTCATTAGGGGTAATATCAGGTCCCAGACAATCTTGCCAGTGGTTCCCATATGTTCTGGGCAACCTGGAGGGTCAAGGTGGCTATCCTTTCCCTCATACACCCGGAAGGCCTGAGTATACCCAGTCTCGCTGTCACAGAGCTTATACACCTTTACCCCATATCTGGAGTGTTTGGAAGGAATATACTGCTTGAATCCCAGCCTTCCCTTATACTTCATTAGGGATTCATCAACGCATATATTCCTTCCAGGTGTATAAGCCTCTGCAAATCTGGCAGAAAAGTGGGTTATCAGGGGGTGGATTTTATACAGCCTGTCAAATTGGGGATGCTCCCTAGGGGGGCACAGGCTGTTGTCGCTGAAGTGCATGAAATGCAGAATCATTTCATACCTCTTCCTCGACATAGTCTGGGAGAAAATGGGGGTAGAGCAGATGGGGCTACTACTCCAGTAGGAGCGAATGGAGGGTTTCTTTATGATGCCCATCAGCATAGTCAATGCCCAGAATTTTTTGAATTCTGGCACATTGATGGGGGCCCATTGCTACTTTGCCAAATATGTTCCAGGCTTTGCAGCACGGAACTGATGGGCATATAAATTAGTTTGGGCGACAATGTTCCCCAATATATCATCGCCCAGAAACACTTCCAGAAACTGCTGGGGGCTAAAACCTGCCACATCTATATTTATGCCAGCATTTGCTGTGAAGGGTGGGATATCTGGCCTCTGGAGATGAGGCATTACCCACTCTTCAGCAGCAATGGCAGCAACACGCCTCCTTCTGGCAGGGGGGCTAGCAGCCACAGATACATCACTATCAGTTGAGACTGCATCTAGTGATGTATCTGAGCACATGGCAGGGTCAAAATTGGGGTCTGAGTCAGACATAGAGGCATCTGACTCTGACGCAAGGATGGCATACGCTTCCTCAGCACTATATCTTTTCTGTGACATTTTTGTATCTGTCACAGAAAACAATTACTAAAAAAAATTAAATTAATTAACTAAATTAATTAACTAAATTAACTAGCAAAAAAGTACAGCTATGCTACTGCCAGTGAGTTATAGCGATCACTGGCAAGCTAGGGGTTAATGGCTCTGAAAATTAAATTATATTAACTAAATGGTTCTGAAAAGAGCCTTTGGATTTTTAAAAAATTACAACAACAAAATTAACCCCTAAAAAAATGCACAGACAGCAAAAAAGTACAGCTATCAACTGCCAGTGATTTATAGCGATCACTGGCAAGCTAGGGGTTAATGGCTCTGAAAATTAAATTAACTAAATGTTTCTGAAAAGAGCCTTTGGGTTTTTAAAAAATTACAACAAAATGAACCCCTAAAAAAATGCACAGACAGCAAAAAAGTACAGCTATGCAACTGCCAGTGATTTATAGCGATCACTGGCAAGCTAGGGGTTAATGGCTCTGAAAATTAAATTAAATTAACTAAATGTTTCTGAAAAGAGCCTTTGGGTTTTTAAAAAATTACAACAACAAAATTAACCCCTAAAAAAATGCACAGAAAGCAAAAAAGTACAGCTATGCAACTGCCAGTGATTTATAGCGATCACTGGCAAGCTAGGGGTTAATGGCTCTGAAAATTAAATTAAATTAACTAAATGTTTCTGAAAAGAGCCTTTGGGTTTTTAAAAAATTACAACAACAAAATTAACCCCTAAAAAAATGCACAGACAGCAAAATGCAGCAAAAAAAAAGTGCACATATGCTACTGCCAGTGATTTATAGTGATCACTGGCAAGCTAGGGGTTAATGGCTCTGAAAAGAGCCTTTGGTTCTATATTTTTTAACAAATAAAAGAAATAAATCTCTCTCTCTGCTAAATACAGGTCTCTCTCTCCAACAAAATGGCAAGTGAGGAGAGGGAGGGAGATCCACACTGATCATAGTCAATATTTACAAATATTGACATGATCAGACAAATGGGGTATTTTATTATTATTATTTTTTTTTTGGGTGGGAGGCTCAGATTGTGTGAATCCTAGCTTGCCCCTATGATGATGCAGGCTAGGGACACCCCCAGAGGCCCCATGATGCACTGGGCATCGCCATCTTGGATGCCTAGTGAAGGGGGAGGGGGGGCTATTTGGGCTTTTTTTTTTTTATCCGTTTTTTTTTTTTTTATTTTATTTATTATTTTATAACTAACTAAGTGCCTCGACCCACCGAGGCACTTAGCACACAAGCAGAGCATCGGAAGCGTGTCCGATCGCTTCCGATGCTCTGAAACACTGCCGGGCTCCACGTGGAGCAAAACCGGAAGTGATCACTCGTGGGGGAGTGATCAATCCGGTCCCGGCACTCGGAACAGTATTGCAGGATGCCTAGACATCAAGGCAAGCCTGCAATACTGTTAGAGCAGCTGGAAGCGATTTCGATCGCTTCCAGTACTCTGTTTAACCGAGGACGTATGCCATACGTCCTCGGTCGTTAAGTGCTTTTTTTTTTGAGGACGTATGGCATACGTCGTCGGTCGTTAAGGGGTTAAACTAACCTTAAAGGGACACTGAACCCAATTTTTTTTCTTTTGTGATTCAGATAGAGCATGACATTTTAAGCAACTTTCTAATTTACTCCTATTATAAAATTTTCTTAATTCTCTTGGTATCTTTATTTGAAATGCAAGAATGTTAGTTTAGATGCTGGACCATTTTTGGTGAAATACCTGGGTTGTCCTTGCTGATTGGTGGATAAATTCATCCACCAATAAAAAAAGTGCTATCCAGAGTACTGAACCAAAAAAAAGTTTATATGCCTTATTTTCCAAATAAAGATAGAAATAGAATGAAGAAAAATTGATAATAGGAGTAAATTAGAGTTGCTTAAAATTGCATGCTCTATCTGAATCACGAAAGAAAAAAATTGGGTTCAGTATATTTTGGGTTCAGTATATTTTGTTAGCACTAGCCTAGCAGCACACGTTTTAGGCAGTAAGATTGAATTTGATGCTAAAGACAAAACAAATTAACATTCTAGGCTTAGCCTTAACACATGCATGCAGGTTACAAAAACCCTGGTCACTAATTACACAATATTATTTGCTTTTTTCTGGCTGATATGTCACACTCACAAAAAATCTGATTTAAAAAGATTTTTTGGGAAGACAAAATTTATAAGTTTATTATACATTTATTTTGGAGGAATTGCAGTGATACACCATTTAAAAAAATTAATATTTCCTATTAAACAGGCCAACTTCTAATGCATTAGTCTGTCAGTGCTACAGCCTGGACTGCCATCACCTCATAACGTTATGTTATCCGGTATAAGCCTTGCCTATTGCATAGTAGAGCAGCCACCACCACCATATATGTGATCAGGATGATTAGCAATGGCTCTCAGACATGACAGACTCTTTGCCCACAAGGTGAGGTCATGTCTGCTCTGAGCCCTGAGGAGGAGAGCCATGCTAATCATCCTGTTCTCAATCATCGATGGTTGTGGTGGCTGCTCAATGCAATAGGCAATTGGCAAGGATACCGGTCTGGATAACATAACGTTACGGTTATGAGGTGTGATGGCAGTCTGATGATCTGATCCCCTCCATGATCCAACACACACCGGCTCACCTCAATAAAAAAGCAATCTCCCCCAGTTCCCCAGTCCCCACTGCCTGTCAGTGCCACGCTGCATAACCGGACCGGATGTGATCTGTCATACTCCTAACGGTTATGTATTTGCTATACCGGCACCAGTAACAGTTCCATCCAAATTCCAGTATTACCTGTCCCCTTGCCTTCAAGACTGTTCACTTCACAGTTCACACACAGTCACACAAGTCAGAGACAGAGTCAGTCAGTACACTACTAAGACTGTTTTATATTTTACCCCCTACCTACCGGTATGTAGTGTAACGGTTACAGTCCTTTCCTCAGGCAGGGGCCAGGGCAGCAGCTGATGATGTCCTCTGATGTCTTGTCTAGAAGATGTCCTCCACCTCTGTCTCTTAAATTTAAAGAGGCTTCCAGGTTAGGGCTTCTCAGGTCAGGAGTCCCAACAGGAGTGTCACCACAGCAGTCTCAGTGTCTCACTCTATTCCTCCAGACAGTGGTCCTCGCTTTGCGCATGCGCAGCAGGGAGTCAAACAACTCCAGTCAGTATGTTCTCCTGGTGCTGTCAATCGCCAGGAGAACATAAATGACCAGGGTTGATTGGCTCACAGCAAAATAAGAGGCCTCATTAGAGATGCCTCTATAATAGGTTTTTCAGCCGTGATGCAGCTACAAATCACCACCGGGTGGTGCAGCAGATCGGTTAACGATATAAATGTATATGTATGACTGCAATGTAAACATGCACTTCCTTTTGATTAATATAAAAGCTAATTTAACAAATCCTATTGCTACATTTATTTTTATTTTTTTAATAAAATTTTATTTTTAATTTCAAGCTGCTCCAAATGGCAGGTGTGGCAGTGCCTTACCTGCCTCCTATGAGTGCACGTCACTGGTTTCTTTATTTTCCTTTTGGTTCTGCCAATATAGATTAAATTACAACCACAACTAAGCAAATATACTGCAAATTTAGTATTACAAGTTAAACAGGTCTTAGTCTCAAAAATTTGGGACCCATCCCAGTTATTAAACTTGTCTCTAGATCGTATTAGGTGGCATAAACAACAATTTAATCTCCTACACTTATATAGACCATTGTTAAGGCATAGCCATCCTGGTAGAGTACCATTCTGTTCGACCCTAGGTCCTAGTTGTGTGTCTTTAGACTTTAATTTTGATGGTGCTAATATATTTTTAAGATTTTGATTTCTTTTAAACACCACACTAGATCCTTCTGTAAGTTATTTACTCAAAATGAGATCCAATTTAAGAACATTGCAATGCTTATTTATCTTATCATTTATCTTAGTTCTATTTTGGGTCTGTAACAAACCTTCTCTTGCAGTATCCTCAGTTCTCTCTCTAGCTGTCCTGACCAACTCCTGATCAAGCCCCTTTTGTAAGAATTTCCTCTCCAAAATATCTGCCTCATTATTACAATCTCTGTCTAAAATGCAGTTCCTCCAAATCCGCTGGAACTGCCCATAGGGAATGTTAGACTTCCAGCTATGCAGATGGCTACTTTTAGCATTGAGGAAGCTGTTACTATCAGTAGGCTTTCTATAGTTTTTTACTGCCACTTTATGCGTATCTGTATTGCGAAAGAGGGTCAGGTCTATATAATCTATCTGTTCCCTCTCAATGTGTAAATGACAGAATATATGTATTATCATTAATGTATTTTAGACACTTTCAGCTATAGAGCTTTCTCCTCTCCAAATTAAGATGACATCGTTGATGTACCGTCGGTATACCACTATATTCTCTTTAAAGGGATTGTTATTCCATATATATCTATCTTCAAAGGAAGCCATATAAGGCTTATAAGGAAGTCCTATTGGCATAGGACGGGGCCATAGTGGTCCCCATCGCTGTTCCCTGTATTTGTTTTGAAAAATACATCATTCAAATTAAAATAATTGTGGTTTAAGATGAAGAGAATACTATCTACCATGAATTCAATATGTGAGGGGGGAAGATCGCTTTTGGCAGCTTCATGTGGGATGCTGGTGTATAGTGCCGCTACATCACAGGTTATCCATTTAAATTCAGCTTTCCAATCTAAACCTTCAAAAAGCTAAATAACTTTCCTAGTATCCTTAACGTATGATTTGATATTTTTAACGATAGGTTGTAGAAACCAGTCGATGTAGCTTGATACATTGCTAGTAATAGAGTTGATGCCAGAGACAATAGGTCTGCCGGGTGGGTTTATATTATTTTCTCTTGTAAGATGTATCGAGTCCACGGATTCATCCATACTTGTGGGAAATTCTCCTTCCCTACAGGAAGTGGCAATGTGAGCACCCACAGCAGAGCTGTCTATATAGCTCCTCCCTTAGCTCCACCCCCCCAGTCATTCTCTTTGCCTACTCTAAGTACTAGGAAGGGCAGAGTGAGTGTGGTGACAAAAATGTTAGTTTTTTATTTCTCAAGCAAAAGTTTGTTATTTCAAATGGTACCGGTGTGTACTATTTACTCTCTGGCAGAAAAGGGATGAATATTTCTGCAAGGAGAATGATTTGTAACTAAGATCCACTGCTGTTCTCACAAGGGCTGAAGAGTAGAGGAAAACTTCAGTTGGGGGAACGGTTTGCAGGGTAGACTGCATTGAGGTATGTTCAGTCTAATTTTTTCTAGACAGACTGTGTTAATTCTAGAAAAGGCTGGCAATATCCCCATGAGGGAAGGGTAAGCTGTATTCAGACACTTGGTAGGAATCCCAGCTTGCATGAAGGGCTCATTAGTTACTGGTGACACTGATAGGAAAAAAACGTTTTTGTTTATTTAGAAAAGATGCAAATATAACGTTTTTTGGAGGGACTTTAAGGGGTCATTGTGGCTTGTTTTAGGGTTTTTTAACCCACATGGCTAGTTTAAGAAACACTCTGTTGTGTTTCTGATAGGCCTATTTTCGCGTCTCAGTTGCGCAGTTTCTTTTCCTCAGAGACATCTAACTGCTTCTCCAGAGGTTCCTGCTGTGTTTGAGGGCTGTATAAGAAGGTTTTTCCCCCACAAATCGTTCCTTAAGGGCAGGTGGCAAGGTGCTGAACGTTTTTTTTTTTACCGGTTTTGATGTTTTTTCAATCCGGTTTTTCCATTAAGGGATTAATTGTTTATTTGCATAGCTGTGCAAAGTTACTAAGGCTTTATGATACTACTGTAAATATTTTGTTGAGTTTACTGCTTTTTTACACTGTTTTGCAGAATTTGTGCAGCTTTTTTTCTCTTAAAGGCCGTTTTATTTCTAAGTGTTATTTGATTTGATTAAAGTGTTTTCCAAGCTTGCTTGTTACATTACTAGCCTGTTTAACATGTCTGACACCAAGGAAAATCCTTGTTCAATGTGTTTAGAAGCCATTGTGGAACCCCCTCTTAGAATGTGTCCCAATTGTACTGATATGTCTATAAACTATAAAGAACATATTTTAGCACTTAAAAATAGAGAAATAGATGATTCTCAGTCAGAAGTAAATAAGGGTTCGCCATCTAGCTCTCCCCAAGTGTCACAACCAGTAACGCCCGCACAAGTGACGCTAAGTACCTCTAGTGCGTCAAATTCATTTACTTTACAAGACATGGCCACAGTTATGAATACAACCCTCACAGAGGTTTTATCCAAACTGCCTGGTTTACAAGGAAAGCGGAACAGCTCTGGGTTAAGAACAAATGCTGAGTCGTCTGACGCTTTAGTAGCCGTATCCGATATACCCTCACAATGTTCTGAAGTAGGGGTAAGGGATTTGTTATCTGAGGGAGAAATTTCTGATTCAGGAAAGACGCTCCCTCAGACAGATTCTGATATGACGACCTTTAAATTTAAGCTTGAACACCTCCACTTATTGCTCAGGGAGGTATTAGCGACTCTAGATGATTGTGACCCTATAGTGGTCCCAGAAAAATTGTGTAAAATGGATAAATACTTAGAGGCTCCTGTTTACACTCATGTTTTTCCAGTCCCTAAGAGGATTGTGAGTATTATTGCTAAGGAGTGGGATAGACCAGGTATTCCGTTCACTCCCCCTCCTGTTTTTAAGAAAATGTTTCCCATATCTGACACCATGCAGGACTCGTGGCAGACAGTTCCTAAGGTGGAGGGAGCTATTTCTACTCTGTCTAAGCGTACAACTATACCTATCGAAGACAGTTGTGCTTTCAAAGATCCTATGGATAAAAAATTAGAGGGTCTCCTGAAGAAAATTTTTGTTCATCAAGGTTTTCTTCTCCAACCTATTGCGTGCATTGTTCCTGTAACTACTGCAGCTGCTTTCTGGTTCGAGGCTCTAGAAGAGGCTCTTCAGATGGAAACTCAGTTAGAGGAGATTATGGACAGAATTAAGGCCCTTAAGTTGGCTAATTCTTTTATTACAGATGCCGCATTCCAACTGGCTAAATTAGCAGCAAAGAATTCAGGTTTTGCCATTTTAGCACGCAGGGCGTTATGGCTTAAGTCCTGGTCTGCTGATGTGTCATCAAAATCTAAACTTTTGAACATCCCTTTCAAAGGAAAGACCCTATTCGGGACTGAACTGAAAGAGATTATTTCAGACATCACTGGAGGGAAAGGCCATGCCCTCCCTCAGGATAGAACAAATAAGATGAGGACCAAACAAAATAATTTTCGTTCCTTTCGGAAATTCAAGGGTGGTCCCGCTACAGCTTCCCCTGCTGCAAAGCCGAATCCAAGTCAGTCTGGAGACCTAACCAGGCTTGGAACAAGGGTAAACAGGCCAAGAAGCCTGCAGCTGCCTCCAAGACAGCATGAAGGGGTAGCCCCCGATCCGGGACCGGATCTAGTAGGGGGCAGACTCTCTCTCTTTGCTCAGGCTTGGGCAAGAGATGTTCACGATTCCTGGGCTTTAGAAATTGTGTCCCAGGGATATCTTCTGGACTTCAAAGACTTCCCTCCAAGGGGGAGATTTCACATTTCTCGATTGTCTGTAAACCAGACAAAGAGAGAGGCGTTCTTACGCTGTGTAGAAGACCTACATACCATGGGAGTGATCAGCCCAGTTCCAAAGGAAGAACAAGGGCTAGGGTTTTACTCAAACCTGTTTGTGGTTCCCAAAAAAGAGGGAACTTTCAGACCAATCTTGGATCTCAAAATTCTAAACAAATTCCTCAAAGTACCATCATTCAAGATGGAGACTATTCGGACTATTCTACCTCTGATCCAGGAGGGTCAATATATGACTACCATGGACTTAAAGGATGCGTATCTACACATCCTTATTCACAGAGATCATCATCAATTCCTCAGATTCGCCTTTCTAGACAGGCATTACCAGTTTGTGGCCCTTCCCTTCGGGTTGGCCACGGCTCCCAGAATTTTCACAAAGGTGCTAGGGTCCCTTCTGGCGGTTCTAAGACCGAGGGGCATAGCAGTGGCGCCTTATCTAGATGACATCTTAATTCAGGCGTCGACTTTCCAGATAGCCAAGTCTCACACGGACATCGTGTTGGCTTTTCTGAGATCTCACGGGTGGAAGGTGAACATAAAAAGAGTTCTCTCTTCCCTCTAACAAGAGTTTCCTTCCTAGGGACTCTGATAGACTCTTATAGACTGATAGTAGAAATGAAAATATTTCTGACGGAGGTCAGAAAATCAAAACTCTTAACCACTTGCCGAGCTCTTCATTCCATTCCTCGGCCATCAGTGGCTCAGTGTATGGAGGTAATCGGACTCATGGTAGCGGCAATGGACATAGTTCCTTTTGCCCACCTGCACCTCAGACCACTGCAACTATGCATGCTCAGACAGTGGAATGGGGATTATGCAGATTTATCTCCTCAACTGCATCTGGACCAGGAGACCAAAGATTCTCTTCTCTGGTGGTTGTCTCAGGACCACCTGTCTCAGGGAATGTGTTTCCGCAGGCCAGAGTGGCTCATTGTAACGACAGATGCCAGCCTGCTAGGCTGGGGTGCAGTCTGTAACTCCCTGAAAGCACAGGGCTTATGGTCTCGGGAGGAATCTCTCCTCCCGATAAACATTCTAGAACTGAGAACGATATTCAATGCGCTTCAGGCGTGGCCTCAGCTTGCTGCGGCCAAATTCATCAGGTTTCAGGCGGACAACATCACGACTGTAGCTTATATCAATCATCAAGGAGGAACAAGGAGTGATGATGGAGGTAACCAAAATAATCCGATGGCAGAGGATCACTCTTGCCATCTCTCAGCAATCCATATCCCAGGAGTAGAGAACTGGGAGGCGGATTTCCTAAGTCGTCAGACTTTTCATCCGGGGGAGTGGGAACTCCATCCGGAGGTATTTGCCCAGCTGACTCAGCTATGGGGCACACCAGAATTGGATCTGATGGCGTCCCGTCAGAATGCCAAACTTTCTCGTTACGGGTCCAGGTCCCGGGATCCCCAGGCGGTACTGATAGATGCTCTAGCAGTGCCTTGGTCCTTCAATCTGGCCTATGTATTTCCACCGTTTCCTCTCCTCCCACGTCTTGTTGCCAGAATCAAGCAGGAGAGAGCTTTGGTGACTCTGATAGCACCTGCGTGGCCAAGCAGGACTTGGTATGCAGATCTAGCGGACATGTTCTCGGTTCTACCGTGGACTCTGCCAATGAGGCAGGACCCTCTAATCCAAGGTCCATTCATGCATCCAAATCTAATTTCTCTGCGTCTTACTGCTTGGAGATTGAACGCCTGATTCTATCAAAGCGTGGTTTCTCTGAGTCGGTCATTGATACCCTGATTCAGGTTAGAAAGCCTGTCACCAGGAAGATCTATCATAAGATTTGGCGCAAATATCTCTATTGGTGTGAATCCAAAGCTTACTCATGGAGTAAGATTAGGATTCCTAGAATATTGTCTTTTCTCCAAGAAGGATTGGAGAAGGGATTATCAGCTAGTTCCCTAAAAGGACATATATCTGCTTTGTCTATTCTGTTACACAAAAGTCTGGCAGATGTCCCAGACGTTCAAGCATTTAGTCAGGCCTTGGTCAGGATCAAGCCTGTATTTAAACCGGTTGCTCCGCCATGGAGCCTAAACTTAGTTCTTAAAGTTCTTTAAGGGGTTCAGTTTGAACCTATGCATTCCATAGATATTAAGCTTCTATCTTGGAAAGTTTTGTTTTTAGTAGCTATCTCTTCGGCTCGAAGAGTTTCTGAGCTATCTGCTTTACAGTGTGATTCACCTTACCTTGTTTTCCATGCAGATAAGGTGGTTTTGCGTACCAAACCTGGGTTTCTTCCTAAGGTTGTTTCTAATAGGAATATCAATCAGGAGATTGTTGTTCCTTCACTGTGTCCTAATCCTTCATCAAAGAAGGAACGTCTGTTGCACAATCTTGATGTGGTTCGTGCTTTAAAGTTCTACTTACAAGCAACTAAAGATTTCCGTCAAACATCTTCATTGTTTGTTGTTTATTCTGGTAAACGGAGAGGTCAAAAGGCTACGGCTACCTCTCTTTCCTTTTGGCTGAAAAGCATCATCCGTTTGGCCTATGAGACTGCTGGCCAGCAGCCTCCTGAAAGAATTACTGCTCATTCTACTAGAGCTGTGGCTTCCACATGGGCTTTTAAAAATGAGGCTTCGGTTGAACAGATTTGTAAGGCGGCAACTTGGTCTTCGCTTCATACTTTTTCCAAATTTTACAAAAAATTTAATTCGATTCGTTTAAGGTACCTGTCTTGTCACTCCCTTCATCCGTGTTCTAAAGCTTTGGTATTGGTATCCCACAAGTATGGAAGATTCCGTGGACTCGATACAGCTTGCAAGAGAAAACATAATTTATGCTTACCTGATAAATGTATTTCTCTTGTGATTTATCGAGTCCACGGCCCGCCCTGTTTATTTAAGACGGGCAGTATATTTTTAAAAAAACTTCAGTCACCACTGCGCCCTATAGTTTCTCCTTTTTCTTCCTAGCCTTCTGTCAAATGACTGGGGGGTGGAGCTAAGGGAGGAGCTATATAGACAGCTCTGCTGTGGGTGCTCTCTTTGCCACTTCCTGTAGGGAAGGAGAATATCCCACAAGTATGGATGAATCCATGGACTCGATACATCACAAGAGAAATAAATTTATCAGGTAAGCATAAATTATGTTTTTATGTAATTTAGGGAGATGATAAAATATAGAGATTTTGGGGCAAGGGGAATATATATAATTAAATTCATCACGTGTTAGAATGCCCTCCTCTTTCGCTGTACTGATCAGTTCAAACAGATCCTGATTAAATGTAATAGTAGGATCCTCTTGCAACTTCACATATGTTGTGACATCTTCCAATAACCTATTCGTCTCCTGGACATAAACTACCCTATCCTGAACGACAATGTCACCACCCTTTTTCGCCTGTCTTATAACAATTGATAGGTCCCTTTGTAGGTCCCTAAGGGCTGTCCTTTCTCGGGTGGTGAGATTGTCGTTGTATTTATTAATAGTGAATTTATCCACTTTGTGAAAAAATATTTATTCAATTCCTCCATGACCAACTTATTAAAGACAGGAAGATACTCCCCTTGTGCATGTGTAGGATAAAAAGAGGATGGCCTCTTTATATTTCTATATTACTATATATTACTATTGAATTTGGGGCTTTCTTCATGTGTACTAAGATCTAAAAGATCCTCTACAGGAATAGCTACCAGGTCTGATTCTTCTTCCAGTTCCCTTAACTGTCTTAATAAATTATAATCGTTAGACTCCAAATAAGTGTTCCTCTGAGGTTCAAGTGGTCTACTAGCACTATCTTTTATATAATATCTCTTGAGGGTTAACTTTCGAATATATTTCTGAAGATCAATAAACGTTTCAAATTTATAAGGTAATTTCTTTGGGGCAAACTTAAGCCCTTTGCTAAGTAGACAGTATTAATTGTCATTCAATTGTTTGCTGGATAGATTATATACGTCTTTCTTGCTGACCTCTGATAACCCCATCTTGGTCTCTGCCTGTCTAATCCTTTTGCCTCCCCTGACTCCTCACTTTGTTCCCATTGTATTTTTTTGTTTCTTTGATGTTGGTTCCCCCATGGGCTCTCTAATGGTGAATCCCACCTTTGTTGATCCTGTTCCCACCTTGATCTCCCCTGTAGGGCACTGGCTGGGGCTAAAAAATTAGGTTGTTGTTGGTCTCTATATCTCCTATTGGGATGTCTGTAATTATGTCTATTCTCCCCCTGATGTGTCTCCTTGGGCTTAGCACCTTTCCTTCTCCAATTTGTCTGAGCATACTCTGTGGACAAGGGAGCAAATCTATTTGAGGTAACTGCAGTGTAAGATCCTATATTAGATTCTATATTCCCCTGTTGTATTTGTCTTTCTCTCCAGGAATGATTATTCCCCTCTGTAGTGGATGAAGATTCATCATTAACAACATGGTAATTTTTATTGGCCACCTTTATATAGTTGTTGGTTTTGTTTTTATTTTTTTTATAATTATTATTGTTGCCCCTATTTGTATTCTTTTTAATATACACATTATTTGTTTTATAGTCCTCCATATCCCTCTTAAGTTTTAAGGCTTTAGCTAGAATCACTTCTTTTTCCAATTTAGTGGTTCTCAAAATGATATAATCATTAATTTTGAAATTAATTCAAATTGAATGCTGGAAATGTTTTAACCCTTAAGCCTCTTGGTATGATATCATGCAACACATAATTATCTAGTAAAATAAGGTCTTGCCATTCTAGAGGTAGAGGATACTAATTCTAAGGAAGATCCTAATTCCTTTTTCAGGAAATTTGAAAAAGCCTTAACTTCTGAAGTTAAAGAATGGCAAGACCTTATTTTACTGGATCATTATGTGTTGCATGATATCATACCAAGAGGCTCAAGGGTTAAAACATTTCCAGCATTCAATTTGGATGATGTTGAGTTTATGACAGAATGGGAGGCAATTTTACATCAGTGCTCCATTCAGTATTTGCCCAACCAGAGAGTGGGTGTGGTAATAATTTGACGTTTCCAATTGGTTGGTACGTCACATGCTTTAGCCCAATCAGGGAATGGGTGTGTTAATGTGCAGGGTTTTTAAATCAGTTTAGACATAGAGCTTGTCATACACTCTGTAAATCTCTTGAAAAAATCTGCTAAGGTGGCAGAGAAAACGCGTTGAGTCTGTGGTGTTCCAGCATTTGGATGCTTCGTTTTTAAATTGGGTGTTCTGCCTTTTAACTTGACAAGCTGGTGTACAGAGGGATTGTTCTGGACCTTCAGAAGTCTGGCTGCAAACATTTATTACATGCCGATTTGTTTCTTCCATCTTGTGTGTGCATTCATATGCACTGTGTGTTTGTTTTAATAAACCGTTAAGCTATTTTGAATCTGGGTTGCGCTTGTGTTCTGTTTTCCAGATACAAACATAAATAGATATATCTCTCCTTTCGAACTTCCTTCCTATAACTGAACTATATTAATCATATTATCTCAGCCTAAACATCAAGGGTTGTTTAATGTCTTCTCAATCTAATATAAACCTCCTACTACAGTCCTACACCTCAAGGAAATATTCCTTAGTATATCAAACCCTCTATCTGTCAATGGCATAAAGTAGAGGGCCAATGTTGGCATATAAATAAGTAATTTCAAGTCTTACACTATGTGATATGTCACCCAAGTGCAGTTTAGCAAGTGGTAAATACAGCAATATGAAAACCAAAATGTTCAACAGGTTACCATAAAGTCTCCATTTCAGTCCTTAGTTGATGTGGAGTGAGATTCTATCCTAGCACCAGTGGTGCTGGGTACCTGAGATGTAAAACCTTTAGGTCTGCCCACCTGAGTCCAGGAGCGTGATAAAGGCTTTCTTGGGGAGCGTTGAGGTAATGGCTTTTCAATGTCCTCCATTGAAATATGTAATTTCTCCAAGATCTATTTTCCTCCTCCACTGTAGCACAGGAGTAAGAGAGAGATTGTTATTCAGAAAAGAAAGCTTGAGCGGAAAGTTTCATCGATTTTTCAGGTCGGCTTTCATCAGGGCTTCATTTCTCTTCGATTTTTAGAGTAAGAGTAGACAAATCCGAAAAAAATCTGAATACTATTACCCTCAAAAGTTAATTGTTGGACTTTTCTTGCAGCTTGAAGAAGTTGCTCTTTTGTAGAGTAGTAATGAAACTTTATAATTACATCACAAACTGATGAAGGATTGGACGGTTTGCTGTCCATCATAAAGAGGGATTGTTCAATTTCAGGTAATAGCTTTTGGAAACGTTTGATAAGAGTAGAGTTAAGATCTGTATATTTTTCAGGCTAATTCCATATTCGCAAGTTGCACCTCCGCAATCTATTTTTTAAATCCCCCATTTGGGATTTCAATTGTATAATGTGTTCTCGTTGTTGTAGTAACTCATTCTGTATAGGATGTATTTCTCCCAGAACTTCTTCTAATTTATCCTCCAATTTAGCCGTTCTGTTGCCAATCTCCAAGATTTCCTTTTTAAGATCTCCCAACGCCGACTTTAACTCTTCCTTAAAGACTGCCTTTATCTGTTTAATTAGGTCTTTATGATCTTTTCTCTGTTGTGACCCTTCAGTAGTTATGGCCACTTCATCCACTTCCTCCATATCTTGCTGGGATTGTGATGCTTCTTGCTGGATCTTCTTTTTCGATTGCGCTTTGAAACAGTCTTTTACAGATTGGTTTAGCCCTTTCATGTGTTATTTCTCTAAAACTGCTTCAATATTATGACCCAATATTTGTGAGGAGTAACCTATGGAGACTTCAATCTGGGTTACTAGTTATACCGCTCCTGGATCTTAACCGTTAAAGTTTAAACCACTTTTCACATTATAGTGCAGATACCTCCCAGACCATGACATAGACAAATCCCTGGAAACACATTAAAGTTCCTCAAAATAACATAGCCATTGCATAGGTGTTGAGTAAACTACATCCAAACTTCAGTCGTATGGCAGCAGCCCTTTAGTAACTTGCTGAGAAGTTTTGCGAGATTTTACACTGCGTCACAACAATTAGGCCCATCAGCAAATGGTCTAGGACTTGCATTTTGTTTGGCAGCAAGCTGATTTCATGTAGAGCTTAGATAGTAATACAGCACGCACACGTCACAAATCTCACATCTATGTGCACCTTCAAAGCTATTGTTTGTTATATAACAAAGTTAACGTTTAAAAGAGAGCTTGTGATTACAAGAATTGAAGAGTTTTGTGTGCTGCCAAGTAATCACTGCTCTTAATCGTGTGTAAAATAGAGGGTTTACCAAGGTGTTTGTGGTGAATAATTGCCTCTGTGGAGTACTTGTTCTGAAGCATCCACTAATCCTCCTTGCTGGATCCCACCAGGCCGAATATATATGATCTCACCGCTAACGCTGTCTGTGATGTCTACGGACTTCCGATTACTGATTTTTGATGGCCGATTAGTATCCTGGGGTGATACTGTTTAATCCAGTCTAATATTTAGTGGAATTAGTTAATTTTTACAAAGTGTGTCACTTGAATAGGCAGGAGCCGCGATAAACCACGGCCACTCAGCCTCAAGTATTGGCCCCGCCCCCTTTTAATGTATTTTTAATGTTTTTTGTGCAACTTTTTAGTTGCACTATCCAAAAGCGCGTTAAATTCAATTGTGCTCATGCAAATACATTTACTTTCAACTTGTAATATACAAGCTACTTCCAACATGCACAAATAGCCGCAATAAACCCCTTTTCTCTTGCACGGAACAGTTAGCGCACCACTCATAATCTAGCCCTTAGTGAAACTGCATATCCCTGCACTTTTTTCCTGAAGATACATTTGACTCACCCTTTTGAGTTGATTCCTTAAATTATGTATATTGTATTGTAGTTTCTTCAGGCAATCTCCCGCAGCCTATTTTAACTGATATCACCAGAAGTGCAGCATGATTATTTAAGGTATGAAATGGAATAGTCTCAGAGCTCAAGTGATATGATTTCCTCATTTGTCATATCTTTTGAAAAATGTTCTGAAGCCATATTTCTGGCTTTGAAGCCTTAAAGGGACATTAAACACTATACTCATGGGTGCTGCCATGTTGTAATCTGTCTTTCACTACCTTCCAGTGCTGACCTGTTTGCATAAATGCAGCAACTCTCCTTCAGATACCTGCAGTGTTATCTAGGTTCCATAATGGCAGCACCCATATTTACAGGGATGTGCATGGAATATATTAAGTGTTTAGTGTCCCTTTAAAACGCTCTGTTCTTTCACTATTATGTGTTTGTTCATTTTGATAACATGAATCATAGCATTCCTCTTACAGACAGAGGTTGTGGTTATTTATGAAGCCTGTGGTTATGCTCAAGGTGATTACAGCCATTCACATTTTATATACCAAGAGCTCATCCAACATTTCCTAAGAGCTGCCAGAATATTCTTTCAGTAGAATGACCTCTTGACCAGAATGTTTTTCTGGCTCTTTAAATATCAGCTTAGCATATTTTTTCTCCTGTTGCTCTGCTTCCTCGAATAACTGAAACAATCAAGCACAACAGAAGGCAATTATTCAGACAACATGGCAGACAATACATGTTTTAGATCCAGACCTGCTAGCATGACCAGGATTATTGGCGTGATTACTTTTGTTTCAAGACCTTTGGTTCCAGGATCCATTCTGGTAATACATTTTGGAAATACATTTTTGAACCTATGCACAAGATATCTTTGAAGTTACAATTTTGGTTGTGTCTTTGTCCTTTGCTAGTCAAGTTTCAAAGCGCAATGCTCCCATTTCTCTTCTCCTTTATCTGATATCTCATCAGCAGTTTAGGACAACTTTTTCCCCCCCAAAGGTTTTTAATTCACACTGTATTAATTCTTGAAAGTATACAATCTGAGAACTAGAAACAAATAATAATAAGAGTCCAAATGTAGGAAACCTTCATAAAATAAAAGGGCAGCGCTCCTGATATAGGTCCTGGGACATCAATTACTGAAAAAAGAAAAATCAAACTTACCCTATGAGGCACCTCCTTTGTATTTTCTTTTTTCAAGTAGAGCATGCAGTTTTAAGCAACATTTCACTTAGACTTATTCAGTTTAAATTTTTTTATGAAAAAGCATAACTAGGTAGGCTCAGAAACAACAATGCACTACTGTGAGCTAGCTGGTGATTGGTGAATATGCAGATATGCCTTTTCATTGGCTCACCAGATGGGCTCAGCTAGCATCCAGTAGCATATTGCTGCACTGAAACTATCTTTGTATTTAACCACTTTGGGGCATGGGGTCAGACACATACTAACATGCAAACTATAGAACAATAATAAAATGTCCTATCACATTAGAGAATTTTCTTTTTTTATTTAAGTGCAATTTTGAGGTTAAGGAAATAACAATTTCATCTTGTTCTTCATTCAGGTGTGTCTTTAAAATTGATATGAATAAATTGGTACTTACTTACAATTGCAAGATATATAACACTATATAGAACTGGATGGCTTCTGGATTTCTACTTACTGGGGGGGGGGGGGGGGGGATAAATCTTCATAGTCAAAGGCATATGAAGGTCTAACCAGACACACTTTGTGTGCTAATTGCTAGATGTGTTCCCATAGTCATATTCAGGGACATTCTTCTTCCATTGGCTCGAAGATGGGAGGTTTTCTACCTACTTTAAAAAGGCACAAGACAATATATACAAATGTGTGATAATTTGATTTATTATTAGAAATACTGTTTTTTTAATATTAACAATACCATTAGAAGCCATGCTCTTTTGAGTGTCTCATGATTACAAATAATTAGAGATAGTTGTCCTTTTGTCAGTATGTTTTAAATTTTGCTATTTGTTAGCTAAAGCCTCCAGGAAAGAGTGAGCTGCCAGAAAAATTAAAAAAGCTGCCTTTCTAGTTGCCACCTTAAACAGCCTTTCCAGCTTCACTAATTCCAATGTTACTGTTCAATACAGCCTATTCAGTTCTAATGTATAGAGAAATAGCTGCCTCTTAGTGAACTTAACTGGTAAAGAGAGGTCTAACCATTTCTGGGAAGTTTGTTCCTTGCAATATACTCACTAGTGATGATTCATATTTTAGCAACTCAAATATGTATGTATCTTTATGTTCTATGCTGTGATTTGGTTGGTTAAATTCTGTTGTAACTGGGATACCATGTGTTTTAAAATGATTTAATAAATATGTATTTAATAGTCAATGTACACTTTGCTCTAGGACCCAAAGCAGAAGACTATCTATGACCTTTTTCAGAGATCGTTCTCAGAAGATGGAACATCAGAAGACGGAGATGAAGCCCTACTTCTAGAGGCTTGTGAGGAGGTTGACTTTGAATATCCTTCATCTGATACCGCAAATGATTACTCAGAAAACCTCTGCAAAAAAAGGAAGATAGATGATTTTTTTTCTACATAATAGGAAAAAAGTTATAGGGATGTTGTAAAGTGCGGGGGAGAATATGTTTTATTATCAGAAATTTTGTAATTTTGTTTATATTATTGTATAAAGATTAAAGATAACTGCTTATTGAAATGGTGTTATGCGTTCAATAGACATTATTCTGGATTAATTATTTGTTATGCATCTTCTTCCTGAATTATTTTGACTGTTTCTCAGTTCTAAATGTTTCTTATATGCATAAAATCTTATTTCTCGACACATTACTTGGAGACATAGATATTTACATGCTAATGAGGATTAATCTCTTCCCTTCTTGGGATAGGTAGAAAAACTCCAAAAATGTTTTAAGATCCCCTACCCTTTCTTTGTAAATCTTTAACAGTGTTTAACCTCTGCAAAGGGGTTAAAGTTAAAGTCAGCAAATCTGGATAGCCAATGACAAGAGACAAATGTGTGTAGCCACCAATCACTAGCTAGCTCCAAGTAGTGTAGGATATGTACATATTTTTAATAAATGATACCCAAAAAAAAGTAAATTTTGTAATGGAATTCATTTAACCCTTTCATGGCGGGGTTAACTGTCTACATCGGAACAACTGTTCCAATCTAAACAAATTGAGATCTCGCAATCGTGCACGTGATCGCAAGATTTCAATGATGGGATCGCGGCAGGGGGGTGTCCCTATGATGCTAGGCACGCCCTCCAGACCGCGATCCCATCAGGGAAGCGCCAGTGGCTTTAGGAAAGCCAAGCGTTTAGGACTTTGTTTTCCGTCCTTCGGCGCTAAAGCCCATTAAAATTTGGACGGAATACAACGCCCTAACGGTGTTAAAAGGTTAAAGTGTCAAAATAGAATGCTCTATCTGAATCATGAAAGTTTAATTTTGACTATCCTATCCTTTCAAATAACCTTGATTTCTTCTTTCCTAGTGAAACCACTCTTCAGTAGCATTAGTGTGCTATAACAGACACTAGTGGAGAAGGAAGTAAATCTTGAGTGTGAAACTTTATAAAATCAAAAGGTGCTTTGCACTCAGAATCCTTCTCTGCATTGAATACGCTTACAAAACTTTTTGAATACCTGAAAACTGTTTATTGCATTGCTTTGCCATATGCTATAATGGAGCAGTCTGATTTTGTCCCTATATCTACACAAGAAAGTCCCCTGAACACCTTTCTACCATTATTAGGTGTGCTTATTGTAAAATAGCTGAGGTGTCTTTCCAGGTCATGCTGAAAGGAACTTTCAGCATTAAGTATTGTATGCGTCATGAAAGTTCCCTTTATTTGTCCCACTGGTAAATCCTAGCGTTTCACAAAAACCGCTAGGCTTTACCATTACTTTAAAGGGACATAAAACCTATTATTTTTCTTTCATGATTTAAATAGAACATATAATTTTAACCCCTTAAGGACCACAGCACTTTTCCATTTTCTGACCGTTAGGGACCAGGGCTATTTTTACATTTTTGCGGTGTTTGTGTTTAGCTGTAATTTTCCTCTTACTCATTTACTGTACCCACACATATTACATACCGTTTTTCTCGCCATTAAATAGGACTTTCTTAAAGATACCATTGTTTTCATCATATCTTATAATTTACTATAAAAAAAAAAAATATGAGGAAATAAATGGAAAAAAACTATTTTTTTCTAACTTTGACCCCCAAAATCTGTTACATATCTACAACCACCAAATAAACACCCACGCTAAATAGATTCTATATTTCTCTTGTTAAGTGTATCCAGTCCACGGATCATCCATTACTTATGGGATATTCTCCTTCCCAACAGGAAGTTGCAAGAGGATCACACACAGCAGAGCTGCTATATAGCTCCTCCTCTCACTGCCATATCCAGTCATTCTCTTGCAACTCTCAACAAAGATGGACGTAGTAAGAGGAGAGTGGTGTATTATAGTTAGTTTTTTAACTTCAATCAAAAGTTTGTTATTTTTAAATGGTACCGGAGTGTACTGTTTCATCTCAGGCAGCATTAGAAGAAGAATCTGCCTGTGATTTCTATGATCTTAGCAGAAGTAACTAAGATCCATTGCTGTTCTCACATATTCTGAGGAGTGAGGTAACTTCAGAGAGGGAATGGCGTGCAGGTTTTCCTGCAATAAGGTATAAAAGTGTAATATAAAACGTTTGCTGGCATGTTTAATCGTTTTTATATATGTTTGGTGACAAAACTTATTGGGGCCTAGTTTTTTTCCACATGGCTGGTTTGATTTTTGCCTAGAAACAGTTCCTGAGGCTTTCCACTGTTGCAATATGAGTGGGAAGGGCCTATTTTAGTGCTTTTCTGTGCAGATAAAAATACTGACAGAGACATTCAGCTTCTTCCTGCATGATCCAGGACATCTCTCAAGGGCTCAAAAGGCTTCAAAGTCGTGTTTGAGGAGGGTAACAATCACAGTAGACTGTGGCAGTTGTTGTGACTGTGTTTAAAAAACGTTTTTGTCATTTATTATTCTGTTTTTGTTATTAAGGGGTTAATCATCCATTTGCAAGTGGGTGCAATGCTCTGCTGACTTGTTACATACACTGTAAAAATTTTGTTAGTGTAACTGCCTTTTTCTCCAACATTGGTGTGTCCGGTCCACGGCGTCATCCTTACTTGTGGGAATATCTCTTCCCCAACAGGAAATGGCAAAGAGTCCCAGCAAAGCTGGCCATATAGTCCCTCCTAGGCTCCGCCCACCCCAGTCATTCTCTTTGCCGTTGCACAGGCAACATCTCCACGGAGATGGTTAAGAGTTTTTGGTGTTTAAATGTAGTTTTTTATTCTTCTATCAAGTGTTTGTTATTTTAAAATAGTGCTGGTATGTACTATTTACTCTGAAACAGAAAAAGATGAAGATTTCTGTTTGTGAGAGGAAGATGATTTTAGCAGACAGTAACTAAAATCGATTGCTGTTTCCACATAGGACTGTTGAGATGAAGTAACTTCAGTTGGGGGAAACAGTTAGCAGACTTTTCTGCTTAAGGTATGACTAGCCATATTTCTAACAAGACTGTGTAATGCTGGAAGGCTGTCATTTTTCCCCTCATGGGGATAGGTAAGCCATTTTCTTAGTCTCAAACAGAATAAAGGGCTTAATATGGGCTATAAAACTGGTAGACACTTTTATGGGCTAAATCGATTGCTTTATTTGGGCATTTTATACATGTTTATGATGATATTTCACATTTATAAGCTTGGGGAACGTTTTTTAACGGCAGGCACTATGTTAGACACCTTTTCCAGTCAGGGAGGGCCTTCCCAGTTGTAGGCTGAGCCTCATTTTCGCGCCTTTACTGCGCAGTTGTTTTTGAGAGCAAGACATGCAGATGCATGTGTGAGGACCTGAAAATAGCTGGAAAAGTTTCTAGAAGGCGTCATTTGGTATCGTATTCCCCTCTGGGCTTGGTTAGATCTCAGCAAAAGCTGTAGCTGGGACTGTATAGGGGTTAAATTTGTAAACGGCTCCTGTTCCGTTATTTTAAGGGTTAAAGCTCTGAAATTTGGTGTGCAATACTCTTAATGCTTTAAGACACTGTGGTGAAATTTTGGTAATTTTTGAACAATTCCTTCATAGTTTTTCACATATTCAGTAATAAAGTGTTTCTGTTTAAAATTTAAAGAGACAGTAACGGTTTTGTTTTAAAACGTTTTTTTGTGCTTTATTAACAAGTTTAAGCCTGTTTAACATGTCTGTGCCTTCGGATAAGCTATGTTCTATATGTATGAAAGCCAATGTGTCTCCCCATTTAAATTTGTGTGATAATTGTGTCATAGCGTCCAAACAAAGTAAGGACAGTACTGCCACAGATAATGAAATTGCCCAAGATGATTCCTCAGATGAGGGGAGTAGACATACTACATCATCTCCTACTGTGTCTACACCAGTTTTGCCCACGCAGGAGGCCCCTAGTACATCTAGCGCGCCAATGCTTATTACCATGCAACAATTGACGGCTGTAATGGATAACTCCATATCAAATATTTTATGCAAAATGCCTGCATATCAGAGAAAGCGCGATTGCTCTGTCTTAAACACTGAAGAGCATGAGGGCGCTGATGATAATTGTTCTGTCATACCCTCACACCAATCTGAAGTGCCCATGAGGGAGGTTTTGTCAGATGGGGAAATTTCAGATTCAGGAAAAATTTCTCAACAAGCTGAACCTGATGTTGTGACATTTAAATTTAAATTAGAACATCTCCGCGCACTGCTTAAGGAGGTGTTATCTACTCTGGATGATTGTGACAACTTGGTCATTCCAGAGAAATTATGCAAAATGGACAAGTTCCTAGAGGTTCCGGTGCACCCCGACGCTTTTCCTATACCCAAGCGGGTGGCGGACATAGTGAATAAGGAGTGGGAGAAGCCCGGCATACCTTTTGTTCCCCCTCCTATATTTAAGAAATTATTTCCTATGGTCGACCCCAGAAAGGACTTATGGCAGACAGTCCCTAAGGTCGAGGGGGCAGTTTCTACTTTAAACAAGCGCACTACTATTCCTATCGAGGATAGTTGTGCTTTCAAAGATCCTATGGATAAAAAATTGGAAGGTTTGCTTAAAAAGATTTTTGTACAGCAAGGTTACCTTCTACAACCCATTTTGTGCATTGTTCCTGTCACTACTGCAGCGTGGTTCTGGTTCGAGGAACTAGAAAAGTCGCTCGGTAGAGAGACTCCATATGAGGAGGTTATGGACAGAGTTCACGCACTTAAGTTGGCTAACTCTTTTATTTTAGATGCCGCCTTGCAATTAGCTAAATTAGCGGCGAAAAATCCAGGGTTTGCAATTGTGGTGCTTAGAGCGCTTTGGCTAAAGTCTTGGTCAGCGGATGTATCATCCAAGACAAAATTGCTTAACATCCCTTTCAAAGGTAAAACTCTCTTCGGACCAGAATTGAAAGAGATTATCTCAGACATCACTGGGGGAAAGGGCCACGCCCTTCCACAAGATAGGCCGTTCAAGGCCAAGAATAAGTCTAATTTTCGTTCCTTTCGCAATTTCAGGAACGGACCGGCCTCGAATTCTGCATCCTCTAAGCAAGAGGGTAATGCCTCACAGCCCAAACCAGCCTGGAAACCTATGCAGGGCTGGAACAAGGGTAAGCAGGTCAAGAAGCCTGCTGCTGCTAACAAGACAGCATGAAGGAGTAGCCCCCGATCCGGAACCGGATCTAGTAGGGGGCAGACTCTCTCTCTTTGCTCAGGCTTGGGCAAGAGATGTTCAGGATCCCTGGGCACTAGAAATAGTTTCTCAGGGTTATCTTCTGGAATTCAGGGAACTACCCCCAAGGGGAAGGTTCCACATGTCTCACTTATCCTTAAACCAAATAAAGAGACAGGCGTTCTTACATTGTGTAGAAGACCTGTTAAAAATGGGAGTGATACACCCTGTCCCAATAAAAGAACAGGGAATGGGATTTTATTCAAATCTGTTCGTAGTTCCCAAAAAAGAGGGAACATTCAGACCAATTTTGGATCTGAAGATCCTAAACAAATTTCTCAGGGTACCATCGTTCAAAATGGAAACCATTCGAACGATTCTACCCACTATCCAGGAAGGTCAATTTATGACTACCGTGGATCTAAAGGATGCGTACCTACATATTCCTATCCACAAAGAACATCATCAGTTCCTAAGGTTCGCCTTTCTGGACAAACATTACCAGTTTGTGGCCCTCCCATTCGGGTTAGCCACTGCTCCAAGGATTTTCACAAAGGTACTCGGGTCCCTTCTAGCGGTTCTAAGGCCTAGGGGCATTGCAGTAGTACCATACCTGGACGACATTCTTATACAAGCGTCGTCCCTGTCAAAAGCAAAGGCTCATACAGACATTGTTCTGGCCTTTCTCAGATCGCACGGATGGAAGGTGAACGTAGAAAAAAGTTCTGTCTCCGTCAACAAGAGTTCCCTTCTTGGGAACAATAATAGATTCCTTAGAAATGAGGATTGTCAAGTTCTTCATTCTGTTCCACGTCCTTCCATAGCTCAGTGCATGGAAGTAGTAGGGTTGATGGTTGCAGCAATGGACATAGTTCCTTTTGCACGAATTCATCTAAGACCATTACAACTGTGCATGCTCAAACAGTGGAATGGGGACTATACAGACTTGTCTCCAATGATTCAAGTAGATCAGAAAACCAGAGATTCACTCCGTTGGTGGCTGACCCTGGACCATCTATCCAAGGGAATGAGCTTCTGCAGACCATAGTGGGTCATGGTCACGACCGACGCCAGTCTAGTGGGCTGGGGCGCGGTCTGGGAATCCCTGAAGACTCAGGGACTATGGTCTCGGGAAGAGTCTCTTCTCCCGATAAACATTCTGGAACTAAGAGCGATTTTCAATGCTCTCAGGGCTTGGCCTCAACTAGCAAAGGCCAGATTCATAAGATTCCAATCAGACAACATGACGACTGTTGCGTATATCAATCATCAGGGGGGAACAAGGAGTTCCCTGGCGATGAAAGAAGTGACCAAAATAATACAATGGGCGGAGGAACTCTCCTGCCATCTATCTGCGATCCACATCCCAGGTGTGGAAAACTGGGAAGCAGATTATCTGAGTCGTCAGACTTTCCATCCGGGGGAGTGGGAACTCCATCCGGAGATCTTTGCCCAACTGACTCAATTATGGGGCATTCCAGACATGGTTCTAATGGCGTCTCGTCAGAACTTCAAGGTTCCGTGTTACGGGTCCAGATCCAGGGATCCCAAGGCGACTCTAGTAGATGCACTAGTAGCACCTTGGACCTTCAACCTAGCTTATGTGTTTCCACCGTTTCCTCTCATTCCCAGGCTGGTAGCCAGGATCAAACAGGAGAGGGCCTCTGTGATCTTGATAGCTCCTGCGTGGCCATGCAGGACTTGGTATGCAGACCTGGTGAATATGTCATCGGTTCCACCATGGGAGCTACCTTTGAGATAGGACCTTCTTGTTCAGGGTCCATTCGAACATCCAAATCTGGTCTCTCTCCAGCTGACGGCTTGGAGATTGAACGCTTGATTCTTTCAAAGCGTGGGTTTTCAGATTCTGTGATAGATACTCTGGTTCAGGCCAGAAAACCAGTAACTAGAAAGATTTACCATAAGATATGGAAAAAATATATCTGTTGGTGTGAATCCAAAGGATTCCCATGGAATAAGATAAAAATCCCTAAGATTCTCTCCTTTCTACAAGAAGGTTTGGAGAAAGGATTATCTGCAAGTTCTCTAAAGGGACAGCTCTCTGCTTTATCTGTCTTACTACACAAAAGACTGGCAGCTGTGCCAGATGTTCAAGCATTTGTTCAGGCTCTGGTTAGGATCAAGCCTGTTTACAGACCTTTGACTCCTCCCTGGAGTCTAAATCTAGTTCTTTCAGTTCTTCAAGGGGTTCCGTTTGAACCTTTACATTCCATAGATATTAAGTTACTATCTTGGAAAGTTTTGTTTTTAGTTGCTATTTCTTCTGCTAGAAGAGTTTCTGAGTTATCTGCTTTGCAGTGTTCTCCGCCTTATCTGGTGTTCCATGCAGATAAGGTGGTTTTGCGTACTAAGCCTGGTTTTCTTCCAAAGGTTGTTTCTAACAAGAATATTAACCAGGAGATAGTTGTTCCTTCTTTATGTCCGAATCCAGTTTCAAAGAAGGAACGTTTGTTACACAATTTGGACGTAGTCCGTGCTCTAAAATTCTATTTAGAGGCTACAAAAGATTTCAGACAAACATCTTCTTTGTTTGTTGTCTATTCTGGTAAGAGGAGAGGTCAAAAAGCGACTTCTACCTCTCTTTCCTTTTGGCTTAAAAGCATCATCCGATTGGCTTACGAGATCGCCGGACGGCAGCCTCCTGAAAGAATTACAGCTCACTCCACTAGGGCTGTAGCTTCCACATGGGCCTTCAAGAACGAGGCTTCTGTTGACCAGATATGTAAGGCAGCGACTTGGTCTTCACTGCACACTTTTGCCAAATTTTACAAATTTGATACTTTTGCTTCTTCTGAGGCTATTTTTGGGAGAAAGGTTTTGCAAGCCGTGGTGCCTTCCGTTTAGGTGACCTGATTTGCTCCCTCCCTTCATCCGTGTCCTAAAGCTTTGGTATTGGTTCCCACAAGTAAGGATGACGCCGTGGACCGGACACACCAATGTTGGAGAAAACAGAATTTATGCTTACCTGATAAATTACTTTCTCCAACGGTGTGTCCGGTCCACGGCCCGCCCTGGGTTTTTTAATCAGGTCTGATGAATTATTTTCTCTAACTACAGTCACCACGGTACCATATGGTTTCTCCTATATATTTTCCTCCTGTCCGTCGGTCGAATGACTGGGGTGGGCGGAGCCTAGGAGGGACTATATGGCCAGCTTTGCTGGGACTCTTTGCCATTTCCTGTTGGGGAAGAGATATTCCCACAAGTAAGGATGACGCCGTGGACCGGACACACCGTTGGAGAAAGTAATTTATCAGGTAAGCATAAATTCTGTTTTTCACTGTTATTTCAAATTTTGTCAAAAATTTGTTTCTCTTAAAGGCACAGTAACATTTTTTATATTGCTTGTTAACTTGCTTTAAAGTGTTTTCCAAGCTTGCTAGTCTCATTGCTAGTCTGTACAAACATGTCTGAAACAGAGGATACTTGTTCATTATGTTTAAAAGCCATGGTGGAGCCCCATAGGAGAATGTGTACTAAATGTATTGATTTCACCTTAAACAGTAAAGATCAGTCTTTATCTATAAAAGAATTGTCACCAGAGGGGTCTGTCGAGGGGGAAGTTATGCATCTAGACGTAGTCCGTGCCTTGAAGTTTTACTTACAGGCTACTAAAGATTTTCGCCAAACATCTAACCTGTTTGTTGTTTACTCTGGACAGAGGAGAGGTCAGAAGGCCTCGGCAACCTCTCTTTCTTTTTGGCTTCGGAGTATAATCTGTTTAGCCTATGAGACTGCTGGACAGCAGCCTCCTGAAAGGATTACAGCTCATTCTACTAGAGCTGTGGCTTCCACCTGGGCCTTTAAATATGAGGCCTCTGTTGAACAGATTTGCAAGGCTGCAACTTGGTCTTCCCTTCATACTTTTTACAAATTTTTCAAATTTGATACTTTTGCTTCTTCGGAGGCTGTTTTTGGGAGAAAGGTTCTTCAGGCAGTGGTTCCTTCCGTTTAATCCTGCCTTGTCCCTCCCATCATCCGTGTACTTTAGATTTGGTATTGGTATCCCACAAGTAATGGATGATCCGTGGACTGGATACACTTAACAAGAGAAAACATAATTTATGCTTACCTGATAAATTTATTTCTCTTGTAGTGTATCCAGGCCACGGCCCGCCCTGTCCTTTTCAGGCAGGTCTAAATTTTAATTAAACTACAGTCACCACTGCACCCTATGGTTTCTCCTTTCTCGGCTTGTTTCGGTCGAATGACTGGATATGGCAGTGAGGGGAGGAGCTATATAGCAGCTCTGCTGTGGGTGATCCTCTTGCAACTTCCTGTTGGGAAAGAGAATATCCCACAAGTAATGGATGATCCGTGGACTGGATACACTACAAGAGAAATAAATTTATCAGGTAAGCATAAATTATGTTTTTATCCTGAATTTAGAAATACCCAATGTGTACATGTTCTTTGCTTTTGCAAGTTATAGGGCATTAAAAACAAGTAGCACTTTGCTATTTCAAAACCACTTTTATTCAAAATTAGCGCTAGTTACATTGGAACACTGATATCTGTCTGGAATCCCTCAATATCCCTTGACATGTATATATATTTTTTTAGAAGACAACCCAAAGTATTGATATAGGCCCATTTTGGTATATTTCATGCCACCATTTCACCCCCAAATGTGATCAAATAAAAACAATTGTTCACTTTTTCACAAACTTAAGGTTTCTCGCTGAAATTATTTACAAACAGCTTGTGCAATTATGGCACAAATCGTTGTAAATGCTTCTCTGGGATCCCCTTTGTTCAGAAATAGCAGACTTATATGGCTTTGGCGTTGCTTTTTGGTAATTAGAAGGCCGCAAAACGCCGCTGCGCACCACACGTGTATTATACCCAGCAGTGAAGGGGTTAATTAGGGAGCTTGTAGGGTTAATTTTAGCTTTAGTGTAGTGTAGTAGACAACCCAAAGTATTGATCTAGGCTCATTTTGGTATATTTCATGGCACCATTTCACCGCCAAATGCGATCAAATAAAAAAAGTTACATTTTTCACAATTTTAGGTTTTTCTCTGAAATTATTTACAAACAGCTTGTGCAATTATGGCACAAATGGTTGTAAATGCTTCTCTGGAATCCCCTTTGTTCCGAAATAGCAGACTTATATGGCTTTGGCGTTGCTTTTTGGTAATTAGAAGGCTGCTAATTGCCGCAGCGCACCACACGTGTATTATGTCCAGCAGTGAAGGGGTTAATTAGGGAGCTTGTAGGATTAATTTTAGCTTTAGTGTAGAGATCAGCCTCCCACCTGACACATCACACCCCCTGATCCCTCTCAAACAGCTCTCTTCCCTCCCCCACCCCACAATTGTCCCCGCCATCTTAAGATAAAGGTATCTTTTTTTTTTTTTTATTATTATTATTTTTAAAAAAACCCAACATATTCTGCTGTGTAGGATCCCCCCTTAGCCCCCAACCTCCCTGATCCCCCCCTCCAAACAGCCCTCTAACCATCCCCCTCTACCTTATTGTGCGCCATCTTGGGTACTGGCAGCTGTCTGCCAGTACCCTGTTTGCCATAAATAATGTTTTTTATTTTTTTTTCTGTAGTGTAGCTGCCCCCCCTCAATAGCCAACTCCCACCCCCTCCCAGATCACTTAGAGAACCCCCCTCCCTCCTCTCTCCCACCTTACCCTCAGCTACATATACATTGTCTGAGACAAGTAAAAGAGAAACCAATGGCACTACACAATGATTTGTAACCCTTATTATCCTTATTGAATCCACTATTTAAAATTTAGTGCATTGGATATAGGTGCTATTTTGAAGGATACATCTAACAATAAAAATTAAAGATAGGTCAGGAAACCTATTCTTTAAAAAAAGACTACATATGCAGCACTCAGAGGGTTGAATATTCAATATTTGTTTGCTGCTGTTACGTCACAAACTTGCTAATAACTTGATTCCTATCTGGAGGACTTGACAGCAAAATGCATTGCTGAGGGATTGTGTTGGTTAAAACATAACTTTTATTACACACAAAATACAAAAGTTAAAATAAGAAAGAATGATTAAAATCACTCTTAGGTTTATTCCCTGGATGTATATAGTATGTTGATCATGGAGAGTAGTAGCAATGCTGGAAGTGTGCTCTTGTCAATTAGCGATAATATATAGTAGTTACTTAGTGGCGGTATTGTAACGTGGAGTTGTCAAAGACTATTCAGATGAACTTGTACTTATTAATTGTTGGGGCATGCTCGTGGATTACACACTTGTGTGATGAACCTGCAACATGAGAAGCTCTAGTCTTGTGGACAAAAAAACTGTTGGTAACTGCCCACAGTGCCACTATGATGAAGTAGTACAGAATTTGTAGGAGTTGATTCTGAATAAAGGTTGCTCAAAAAAACAGCTAACGCCCTAAAGGTGATCCTCTAAATCTATTGGTACACCTGAGGGTGTTGTTGTAGGATGCTCAAAGCAAGGCACTATGTTTGAATGGGTTTAGCCCTTACATGATAATTGAGTTTATAAGATCTTGTGACTTAGAGTAAATACAGAAATTTCTGTTAAATTATCGCTAATAGTTTAACCAAGTATATAAATTAGCGTGTAAAAAATAATATGCCTGTACTAATATTCCAGGAGCTAATTAACTTAAGGGTTAATTCAGTAAAGTGACTGCTAAATTGATGAGCTTGCGCCGTGGTGGTGACCAAACAAATGTGTTGATGCACCTGGCAGTTTTTAAGCCGGTTTAATCAGAGCACGTCAATATGTTAAGAGAGTTTTTGAGCCCTTGTATGATATTATACTATTTGAAATCCAAAAAGTTTGAATACATAAAGGGACTCTGATGTATTAAATAATGGCTACCGTCCGTAAGTAGATTGTAAGTTAAGTCCGCTATTGATACGAAACTGATATGCACACTACAAGTTAACAGCTGTACAGCCTAGCAATTGCTAAATCAGCCCTCTACCATTGTGACAAATAAGTAGACTACATAAGCAAAATTAACCTAAGGCAAACTAAAACACAGGAGCTCCAGGACTCCTCACCAGTACCCTAACACCCTGACATGTTTCGGCTTTCTCAAAAGGGAATTACGTGCACTGCGTCAGTGACGGCTTTTTATAACTAGTTGGATACGCCCTCTTTATTGCAGCATATCCAGGCAGCCAATCTAGATGGTATCTCCACCATCCGGGTACGTATACAGTTCTGACTTGGATTTACGATTCATAGTGTTGTGAACATGGTTAAAATAGATGTATTGTTGCGACCCTGGGCCATACTTAATAGCAACAAATATAACGTGCTCGAAAAGAGGAGGAAAAAATACTAAAAATAGAAAGATCAAATACAACTGCAGTGAATGATATATCTAGATGGTCAGAAAGCGTCTGATGTAAGTTTGGTCCCATTTTAATAACAAGTTTATGTTAAATATACATATAGTTGGGAATATATATTATTATTGCTATTTAGACAACAGTCTTAGGGATTATATGCAAGTATATTTCATCTGTTTATTGCAAAACCAGAGTGAATGTCATCTTAAAATAAATAATAAATAAAGAAATGGAAGTGTGACGTGTGAAAAATACTATGAATTGTGATTGATGAAAAGTGAACTACACAATTGCCAGTGTAAAAGATATTATATGTATGGAAGTGCGTGAAAAGCAGTATAATTCGAATGTGTACAATATTTCCAGATCTTAGCATACAAGTTATAGATCCATATGGGATAATAAGAGATTTATATCAAAGAAATTGATGAGGGAATTAGATGTGCAAAACCCTACAATTGTGTGGTCGTGTTTGCAAATGCTTATTTTTATAGTGGTAACGAATAACCTGCATGGAGGTACTTCTTTACATGCTTGTAGTGAAAGAATATTATTACTATGTGTAAAATTGAAAGTGAGAAGACTGGGGGTGCTGTATACTCCAAAATCAAAATTTGTGGTTCTATTGGAAAAGATAGTTAGATACTGTTTAAGTGTTTATCAAACTGATCAAATCTAATGCCTACTACGAATCTATTTGTGCAAAAAATACATTAACTTGATTTTAAAGAAAATGAGTGAAATTATTTTGTTCATTTAATCCATGGGGATAGACTGTATTGAGCAGGAAAATCCATCTGCTTTTAGTAAGGTTTTCTCTAAATCTCCTCCTCTTATCCCTAACTTGATTTTCTGAATGCCGAAGCATTTTATATCACATTGTTTTGAATTGTGTTTATTGTAAAAGTGACGGGCCACAGAGGTAAGTTGTTAACCTGCTTTGAGGTCATTTGGTGCATTTTTAATGTTTCTCAGACCCTTTTGTAAACGTGTACGTATTTTTCTGGTCGTCATGCCAACGTAGATTTTTGGGCATTTGCATTGTAGTGCATAGACGACCCCCTCTGTCTGGCAATTAATGTGAGCATTAATTTGATGACATTTATTGAACCGGTCTCGTATTTGATGTAATTTTAACATGAAATTACAAGTACTACAGGTACCACATTTAAAGGAGCAATAAAGGTTACCTTTTGGTGGGACAAATTGCAGCCGCAGGGTTTTGTGCAAGTAAAAAATCATGACTTTATTGTAAGATCATTAACAGGGTGTCAAACAAACTCAGGGGTACACTGAAACAATAGCAAACGTTTGCTATTGTTTCAGTGTACCCCTGAGTTTGTTTGACACCCTGTTAATGATCTTACAATAAAGTCATGATTTTTTACTTGCACAAAACCCTGCGGCTGCAATTTGTCCCACCAAAAGGTAACCTTTATTGCTTATTTGAGCTTTTGCTTTCGGATACCGGAGGAGTGGATCCATACCTGTTCATGGGACGGCCTGAGTGAAAGATCAGTCGGCGACAAGAGTGGTGAGATTAACCTGCTTTACTTCAGTTTCAGTCTACATGCTGAAACCTGTGTATATTTGAACTTTACTTATCACCACACCCGAACGCTGCATGATTCTATCCTCAGTTTTTACAAGTGATTACTTCCACTGACTACATGCTACATTTGATACGGTACTGTTCATTGCACCTGTTACAAGCTATTTGATATCCACTTATTGTATCAGCTAAGCTAAATTATTTGCATTGAATCAGTGGTTTAAGTTACAAAGTGCAGCATTTGCATCTGTGTGCGTCATTTTTGGTCCACATTTAAAGGAGCCATGTGAAAATGCACTTATTGTTTTAGGGTCGTCTAAATGGCTGGTACTTAATAGATCCTTTAAATTGCGTGTTCTTCTATATCCAGTCTGTAATTTGTCTCCCAGTATGTTTGCCAGTAAGGGGTCTGACTTCAAAATGTACCAATTATCCTGTAGGATTTTGGATATGTGTAAACTTGCTGGATTATAAGTGGTAATAAATCGTATTTGTTCTTGATTTGACTTATGTTGTTTCTTGAGTAATTCTTGTCGATTGCTAGATCTTGCTCTGTGTTCAGCTCTTTCAATAGCTCTTTTACTGTAGCCCCTTGCTAACAGTTTTTCTGTTAATTCTTTCGCTCTTAGTTAGAAGTTGTAATCTGAAGAACAGTTTCTTCTCATCCTTAGGAATTCGCCTGTGGGTAAGGCTTTGATGGTATTAGGAGCATGTGCACTGGAGCTATGGAGCATACTGTTAGTAGCTGTCGGTTTTCTGTAGACATCTGTGGAAAGCCCCTCTTCATTGTTTTTGCTGATGTTAAGGTCCAAGAAGTTTATTGAATGTTGATTCGCTTCTGTCACGAATATCTCAGGATTTAGCTGCTAAGGGGTTAATTCTGTTTAGTTTGTGAACTAAAAACAGTTATTTGCTTTTCAAGAAGAATTGTGTCCTGTGTTTGTGTTTTCTTTGAAGTGCCAGGAGCCTCATAAATAGTTTCTAAGGCTCACTCCACCAAATGTTATTGTGTATGCATTAAGTCATAAAGCCACTCAAGCTTTTAGCTCCAGAGATACAACAGTGCTTCTCCCCCCATATCCTGAGGAGGTCGATAAAAGGGCATTGGTATAATGTATATATGTATATGTGTTTAAAACTGTTATGACATTAAATGAAGGTAAATATGACAACCTATGTCATATCTGGTATCAAATTGATTCTCCCAATGAAACTAAGAGATTACCGGTCAGTATATCTGAAAATAGAGTTACCTAGCAGAAATTATAATGGGTTCTATAATTTCAGGCAAAAACTTAGTTTATTGAAGGTCATAAAGACAGGGGGGTTTCTTAGCCCGCCCAGGAGGGTGTGGTCAGGCAACTTGATCTCTGGAAAATAGGTATAAGAATCTTATTTTTTAACTATAAGATTGTCATTCTTACAAGGGGAGCTGTTCTACAGAGTAAGGACCCAATTGCTTTATGCCAGTCCCCAGGCGCAGATCTTGAGACTAGTATTCAATCTGTTTTTCCCTTTTTTTATTTTAACATGTTTGCTGTGTGTAATTGTATTTGTAACAACTTTTTATTAATAATGCATCGTGCATAATATTTTTTGGCATAATAAATAATTCCGTTATTAAGTTTGGCCTTTGTCTAATAATTGAACCACGTTACTGAAGAGACTGGAATATTAGAACTGTATAATTTAGGTTATTTTCTGCTAAATTGTATTCAGAGAGTTAATTTGTAAGTCTGGGTTTTTCCTTAGTATTTTCCCTTCAATAAATTTTAAGTTGTGGCAGTTTTGGAGCTATATGGTTGTTAGTTTAGTGTGGGTGGCATTAAAGGGGAGTTTTGGGCATTTCTTTTACGTCTAGTACAGACTAGGGAGTGTTGTTAACCCTTGCACCCACGGAACTAAATCACAAGCTGGCCTGGTGTGGCTAGATTGTGACCTATTAGTGAGAGTAGAAGGGATCTGATAACCCTTTCTGTGCCAAATAAGTGACTGGCGCAGGGTTGGGTAAGCTTCATAAGTCAGTTTGATGTTCAAATTGTTGCAGTTTAATTGAATAAGAAATGTATCCAGTTCAAGTTTGGTCCCTTCCCATAGGAACAACACGTCATCAATATAACGTATCTATAGAGAAATACGGTCCATAGATTCTAAATTGGCATCTGAGAACACAAATTTGTGCTCCCACCAAAAAGGTTAGCATAGGTGGGGGCGCATGCTGTCTCCATAGCGGTACCTCTTGTCTGCAAGTAAAAGCAATTGTTGAAGGTGAAAAAATTATGTTTGAGTACAAAGTTTATCAGTTGTAGGATGAAATCATCATGAGCTGGATCTTCCTCTGACCCCATTGTTAGGAACCACTGGACTGCTTGTATTCCTAGATCGTGTTCGATGCAAGTGTAAAGGGATTCAACATCTGCTGTTACCAGCCACGTGTCAGGAGTGAGATGTATATTTTCTAGTAAAATTAGAACATCTGTTGTGTCTTGCACATAGGAGGAAATGTGTGAGAGATAGTTTCTAAGTCTGTAATCTACATACTGACTTGCCTTTTCAGTTAGGCTGTTGATGCCAGACACAATTGGTCTTCCGGGGGGGTGAGTTTGGTTTTTATGAATTTTAGGGATTAAATAAAATGTAGCTACGGTTGGATGGACTACTTGGAGAAACTTGAATTCCTTTGCAGTAATTATATTGTCATTTTTAGCTGTTTGAATGACATTTGTGTATTTATGAAGAAATTCCTGAGATGGATTGTAACCTAATTTCTGGTAACATGACCAATCTCTAAGTTGTTTGTTTTAATGCGATAGAGGCTTAAAGGCCAAATCACAATATTGCCCCCTTTATCCGAATTGCGTATAATGACGTTGTGCCATTGTTGCATGTCTTTCAGTGCTCTTAGTTCTAGAGAGGTAAGATTTCTTTCTTTGTTGGTATAGGGTAATTTAAGAATTTTTTCACATACCACTTCATTAAATACTTGTAATTGAGAGCATTAGTTGATTTTGGGCATAAACGTAGATTTGTTTTTGATTTTGTGTCTCCATTTTTCCCCTCTGGATGTTTCCTGTGATGTATCTAATGATGGTTCATTCTCTTGTAACAGACTTTCTAAGATTGCAAGCGTATTGCTTTCATCATCTGTTAATTGTGGATTAGAAGGACCATCTTGGGCTTGAGATTTGTTACTGTAAAATCTCTTTAATGCAATTTTTCTTACGAATAGTTGCACATCTTTGATGATCTCGAATTTATCTGGGGTAGGGCAAAAGCACATGCCTTTTGAGAGTACTTGTAAATGTTCTTCTGTTAATAGTTTTTGTGAAAGGTTAATTACTCTTAGTGAGTCGTTTACATTTGAGAGAAGGGACTTGGAGATCTTTGATAGGGTTTCCAATTTTTCTTGTTGGTTTTGTTGTGTGGCTGACTTTTGTTTTGCCTTTTTGGCTTTCCCCCTGCCTCTTCTGGTGTGTCTCCATTTGAAGAGGCATTTGCTCCAAAAAAATCTTTCCTCTTCCCTCTTGTGACTCTCATGTGGCTTCCACTGTCTGAAGTCTGTGGTTCATTGTCTGATTCTTGGGTTTCAGATTCTTCACCTTCTGTATCAGACACGTCACTTTGGACGATATTAACCCTACTAGTTTTATTCAAATTTGAATTGAATTTATTTTTCCATTTATATACCCTCTTGTTGGCATAATCAGTTTTGTCCCTACTTAGTTTGCCCTGTTTCATTTCTTTAATGTCTGCCTCATATTTATCCAATTCTTTTTGATATTGTTTATATGTTTGTTCAAATTCCTTGAGAGACTCGAATTCCTTCTTAATGTACTTAATGTACGAGTTGTATATTAAGTTCTTGAATTTTAGTTTGTAACAAATCATACTCTACTTTATCATGTTTAATTAAAATCTTCATTAGCTTGGTTGAGCACTCAGAGTGCCTCTTCCCACTCTATATTGAAATTAGGGTTTCGAAACTCAAAAGCAGGGAATAGTTGTATCCTTAGTCCCCTTGGAATTAAATTAAGTTCATTGTATTTCTCAAACAAATGATGATTCCACCACACTTTGTCTTGTTTTAACATAACTTTGTGGATGTCTTTTAGAGCTTGATTCATTTTGTCTTTACTGTTTAGTGTAATATTTGATGGATTTTAGAATACTGCATTAAGATCAGATTCTCTTTTTTGCTGTCTGGATTGCCTGTCAAGTTCCCAATTTAGAAGTCATGTTTTACTGACGGTAGCCATTACTTAATACATACTTATTGTACCTATGTTTTTAGAGTTGTTATTAACCATTGGAGGTATGCTGAATACATGACAAATGTACCTGCTCAAACAGAGGGTAATATTTTGGTTAAACCACTTGTAATATTAGAACTCGACAGTTTATCAGAGTCCCTTTATGTATTCAAACTTTTTGGATTGCAAATAGTATAATATCATACAAGGGCTCAAAAACTCTCAACATATTGACTTGCTCTGATTAAACCGGCTTAAAAACTGCCAGGTGCATCAACACATCCGTTTGGTCATCACTAGGGTTGCACCGATTCCATTTTTTTAAGACCGAGTACAAGTACTGATACCAATTACCTATACTTTTTTATGTCATAGCAGTTTACCTAGCACAATACAGAGTAATGATTTAAGATCACTTCTTAATAATTATGAACTGTATTTCAAAAGACATTTTGAAATAATAAAACAGTTTTATGTGCTTGTTGTCACAAAGTTCACAGAACATGTTTATAAATAAAAAATATTACGATAACATATTAATAACAACAACAATAAATAACAACTGCAGCAGCTGGGGCTGGAAAGCTACAATTTAAAGGGGGGATTACTGGATGCAATTGTGTTGTAGGGTGCCTATATAACTCATCAATCTGACATTTGTACTTAATACAAAGTAATATAATTTAATTCTGAAAATAATTTTGGGGAATGAGTATCCCAGTAATCCCCTTAGAGAAAAATGGGGCATTTGCATTCTACTGACTTAACAGAAAATAGGGCTGGTCTTCATATTTTTCCAGGTCTGCTTTTTATTCCCAGTCCTGGCTAAGGTTGTTCCTCAGAGTACAGTATGTTTTGAGAATAATTGTGCAAGATGAGAACTAGCAGTATAACAGGCAATCTAGCAAATAGAATACTTTTTCAAAAGTTAGTGGAAAGTTCTTATTAAGGAACAGAAGCATCTCTGCATGTTCAGCTATAAGTCTGTTTCTGCTAACAGTAAGGACGTTTGACGCTAAGCTTAACAGTCTCACTTTTCACACTACTGCATGGGTTAGAAAGATATTTTTGAGCCATTAAATCTCAGTTTAATAACTGTCCAGTACTTCAGGGGTTTGTCTGAATGAGGTACAGTGATCTCTCCCAGGTAGGCTTCCAGTTGTAAAGTAGAACCTTTTGGAGCACTGCTCTCAAATGTACAATAATACAAATAACAGCAATTTGTATTGGCAGAACAATGTTTAGTTAAAGGGCCATAATACCCAAATGTTTAAACACTTGAAAGTGATGCAGCATAGCTGTGAAAAGCTGACTAGAAAATATCTCCTGAACATCTCTATGTAAAAAAGAAAGATATTTTACCTCAAAAGTTCCTCAGTAGCCACCTCCCATTGTAAAGGATTTCTAAGCAGCATTTTAGTTTGTCTGTCCTAGGACAGCTTAGGGGATGAGCCTCGTGAACTCTCATAATATTTCACCAATCAGGTAAAGGAAGCTTACTATGAAATCTCATGAGAGTTAAGTCAAATCTCATGAGATCACAGTAAGAGTTCATGACCTCAGCATTGCTGATGCTGATTGGCTGCTGTTCATTTTTTCATTTTTTTTTATTTTTACCTGCAGCTGGGAGAAGCTGAGTATAACTTTTTACACAGAACTTACTCTGCTGAGCTGAGGAGATTGTGAGGTAAAAACAAAATTTATGCTTACCTGATAAATTCATTTCTCCTGTAGTGTGGTCAGTCCACGGGTCATCATTACTTCTGGGATATTATCTCCTCCCCTACAGGAAGTGCAAGAGGATTCACCCAGCAGAGCTGCTATATAGCTCCTCCCCTCTACGTCACCTCCAGTCATTCGACCAAAGGACCAACGAGAAAGGAGAAGCCCAAGGGTGTAGTGGTGACTGGAGTATAATCCAAAAAAAATCTTTAGCCTGCCATAAAAAACAGGGCGGGCCGTGGACTGACCACACTACAGGAGAAATGAATTTATCAGGTAAGCATAAATTTTGTTTTCTCCTGTTAAGTGTGGTCAGTCCACGGGTCATCATTACTTCTGGGATACCAATACCAAAGCAAAAGTACACGGATGACGGGAGGGACAGGCAGGCTCTTTATACGGAGGGAACCACTGCCTGAAGAACCTTTCTCCCAAAAACAGCCTCCGAAGAAGCAAAAGTGTCAAATTTGTAAAATTTGGAAAAAGTATGAAGAGAAGACCAAGTTGCAGCCTTGCAAATCTGTTCAACAGAAGCCTCATTCTTAAAGGCCCAAGTGGAAGCCACAGCTCTAGTAGAATGAGCTGTAATTCTTTCAGGAGGCTGCTGTCCAGCAGTCTCATAGGCTAATCGTATTATGCTACGAAGCCAAAAAGAGAGAGAGGTAGCCGAAGCTTTTTGACCTCTCCTCTGACCAGAATAAACGACAAACAGGGAAGACGTTTGACGAAAATCCTTAGTTGCCTGTAGATAAAATTTCAGGGCACGGACTACATCTAGATTGTGTAGCAGACGTTCCTTCTTCGAGGAAGGATTAGGACACAAAGATGGAACAACAATCTCTTGATTGATATTCCTGTTAGTGACCACCTTAGGTAGGAACCCAGGTTTAGTACGCAGAACTACCTTGTCTGAATGAAAAATCAGATAAGGAGAATCACAATGTAAGGCAGATAACTCAGAGACTCTTCGAGCCGAGGAAATAGCCATTAAAAACAGAACTTTCCAAGATAACAACTTGATATCAATGGAATGAAGGGGTTCAAACGGAACACCCTGTAAAACATTAAGAACTAAGTTCAAACTCCATGGCGGAGCAACAGTTTTAAACACAGGCTTGATCCTAGCTAAAGCCTGACAAAAAGCTTGAACGTCCGGAACTTCTGACAGACGTTTGTGTAAAAGAATGGACAGAGCTGAAATCTGTCCCTTTAAAGAACTAGCGGATAACCCCTTTTCTAAACCTTCTTGTAGAAAAGACAATATCCTTGGAATCCTAACCTTACTCCATGAGTAACTCTTGGATTCGCACCAATATAAGTATTTACGCCATATTTTATGGTAAATCCTTCTGGTAACAGGCTTCCTAGCCTGTATTAAGGTATCAATAACTGGCTCAGAAAACCCACGTTTTGATAAAATCAAGCGTTCAATTTCCAAGCAGTCAGCTTCAGAGAAGTTAGATTTTGATGTTTGAATGGACCCTGGATCAGAAGGTCCTGTTTCAGAGGTAGAGACCAAGGCGGACAGGATGACATGTCCACTAGATCTGCATACCAAGTCCTGCGTGGCCATGCAGGTGCTATTAGAATCACTGATGCTCTCTCCTGTTTGATTCTGGCAATCAATCGAGGAAGCATCGGGAAGGGTGGAAACACATAAGCCATCCCGAAGGTCCAAGGTGCTGTCAAAGCATCTATCAGAACCGCTCCCGGATCCCTGGATCTGGACCCGTAGCGAGGAAGCTTGGCGTTCTGACGAGACGCCATGAGATCTATCTCTGGTTTGCCCCAACGTCGAAGTATCTGGGCAAAGACCTCCGGATGAAGTTCCCACTCCCCCGGATGAAAAGTCTGACGACTTAAGAAATCCGCCTCCTAGTTCTCCACTCCCGGGATGTGGATTGCAGACAGGTGGCAAGAGTGAGACTCTGCCCAGCGAATTATCTTTGATACTTCCATCATTGCTAGGGAGCTTCTTGTCCCTCCCTGATGGTTGATGTAAGCTACAGTCGTGATGTTGTCCGACTGAAACCTGATGAACCCCCGAGTTGTTAACTGGGGCCAAGCCAGAAGGGCATTGAGAACTGCTCTCAATTCCAGAATGTTTATTGGAAGGAGACTCTCCTCCTGATTCCATAGTCCCTGAGCCTTCAGAGAATTCCAGACAGCGCCCCAACCTAGTAGGCTGGCGTCTGTTGTTACAATTGTCCAGTCTGGCCTGCTGAATGGCATCCCCCTGGACAGGTGTGGCCGATAAAGCCACCATAGAAGAGAATTTCTGGTCTCTTGATTCAGATTCAGAGTGGGGGACAAATCTGAGTAATCCCCATTCCACTGACTTAGCATGCACAATTGCAGCGGTCTGAGATGTAGGCGTGCAAAAGGTACTATGTCCATTGCCGCTACCATTAAGCCGATCACCTCCATGCATTGAGCTACTGACGGGTGTTGAATGGAATGAAGGACACGGCATGCATTTTGAAGCTTTGTTAACCTGTCTTCTGTCAGGTAAATCTTCATTTCTACAGAATCTATCAGAGTCCCCAAGAAGGGAACTCTTGTGAGTGGAAAGAGAGAACTCTTCTTTTCGTTCACCTTCCATCCATGCGACCTTAGAAATGCCAGTACTAACTCTGTATGAGACTTGGCAGTTTGAAAGCTTGAAGCTTGTATCAGAATGTCGTCTAGGTACGGAGCTACCGAAATTCCTCGCGGTCTTAGTACCGCCAGAAGAGTACCCAGAACCTTTGTGAAGATTCTTGGAGCCGTAGCCAGTCCGAATGGAAGAGCTACAAACTGGTAATGCCTGTCTAGAAAGGCAAACCTTAGATACCGGTAATGATTTCTGTGAATCGGTATGTGAAGGTAAGCATCCTTTAAATCCACTGTGGTCATGTACTGACCCTCTTGGATCATGGGCAAAATTGTTCGAATCGTTTCCATCTTGAACGATGGAACTCTTAGGAACTTGTTTAGGATCTTTAAATCCAAGATTGGCCTGAAAGTTCCCTCTTTTTTGGGAACTACAAACAGATTTGAGTAAAACCCTTGTCCTTGTTCCGACCGCGGAACTGGATGGATCACTCCCATTAATAAAAGATCTTGTACGCAGCGTAGGAACGCTTCTTTCTTTATTTGGTTTTTTGATAACCTTGACAGATGAAATCTCCCTCTTGGGGGAGAGGATTTGAAGTCCAGAAGGTATCCCTGAGATATGATCTCTAACGCCCAGGGATCCTGAACATCTCTTGCCCAAGCCTGGGCGAAGAGAGAAAGTCTGCCCCCTACTAGATCCGGTCCCGGATCGGGGGCCCTCGATTCATGCTGTCTTAGGGGCAGCAGCAGGTTTCCTGGCCTGCTTGCCCTTGTTCCAGGACTGGTTAGGTTTCCAGCCTTGTCTGTAGCGAGCAACAGCTCCTTCCTGTTTTGGTGCAGAGGAAGTTGATGCTGTTCCTGCTTTGAAATTACGAAAGGAACGAAAATTAGACTGTCTAGCCCTAGGTTTGGCTTTGTCCTGAGGCAGGGCATGGCCTTTACCTCCTGTAATGTCAGCGATAATCTCTTTCAACCCGGGCCCGAATAAGGTTTGCCCTTTGAAAGGTATATTAAGCAATTTAGATTTAGAAGTAACATCAGCTGACCAGGATTTTAGCCACAGTGCTCTGCGTGCCTGAATGGCAAATCCGGAATTCTTAGCCGTAAGTTTAGTTAAATGTACTACGGCATCTGAAATAAATGAGTTAGCTAACTTAAGGGCTTTAAGTTTGTCTGTAATCTCATCTAGTGTAGATGATTGAAGTGTCTCTTCCAGAGACTCAAACCAAAATGCTGCTGCAGCCGTGACAGGCGCAATACATGCAAGAGGTTGCAATATAAAACCTTGTTGAACAAACATTTTCTTAAGGTAACCCTCTAATTTTTTATCCATTGGATCTGAAAAGGCACAGCTATCCTCCACCGGGATAGTGGTACGCTTAGCTAAAGTAGAAACTGCTCCCTCCACCTTAGGGACCGTTTGCCATAAGTCCCGTGTGGTGGCGTCTATTGGAAACATTTTTCTAAATATCGGAGGGGGAGAGAACGGCACACCGGGCCTATCCCACTCCTTAGTAACAATTTCAGTAAGTCTCTTAGGTATAGGAAAAAACATCAGTACTCGCCGGTACCGCAAAATATTTATCCAACCTACACATTTTCTCTGGTATTGCAACTGTGTTACAATCATTCAGAGCCGCTAACACCTCCCCTAGTAATACACGGAGGTTTTCCAGTTTAAATTTAAAATTTGAAATATCTGAATCCAATCTATTTGGATCAGAACCGTCACCCACAGAATGAAGTTCTCCGTCCTCATGTTCTGCCGCCTGTGACGCAGTGTCTGACATGGCCCTAATATTATCAGCGCACTCTGTTCTCACCCCAGAGTGATCACGCTTGCCTCTAAGTTCTGGTAATTTAGCCAAAACTTCAGTCATAACAGTAGCCATATCCTGTAATGTGATTTGAAATGGCCGCCCAGATGTACTCGGCGCTACAATATCACGCACCTCCCGAGCGGGAGATGCAGGTACTGACACGTGAGGCGAGTTAGTCGGCATAACTCTCCCCTCGTTGTCTGGTGAAATATGTTCAATTTGTACAGATTGACTTTTATTTAAAGTAGCATCAATACAGTTAGTACATAAACTTCTATTGGGCTCCACTTTGGCATTAGCACATATAGCACATGTATCTTCCTCTGAATCAGACATGTTTAACACACTAGCAATTAACTAGCAACTTGGAAATGCTTTTTCAAGTAATTTACAATAATATGAAAACGAACTATTGCCAAGTGGAAAAAATAGTGCCCAAAACATTTTTTCACCCAGTACCTCAGAGAAATAAACGTTTTTACATGCCAGCAAAAAAACGTTTAACCTCAATAAATTAATTGATATTTAAAACCTATTGCAAGTCCCTGCAAATTAGGTTAAGTCTATGCATACAGTATAAATCCAGTGAAGTACCATTCCCCAGAATACTGAAGTGTAAAATATACATACATGACAGCCTGATACCAGCTACGTCTACTGCATTTAAGGCTGAGTTTACATTATAACGGTATGGCAGGATTTTCTCATCAATTCCATGTCAGAAAATAACAAACTGCTACATACCTCTTTGCAGATTAATCTGCCCGCTGTCCCCTGATCTGAAGTTTACCTCTCCTCAGATGGCCGAGAAACAGCAATATGATCTTAACTACTCCGGCTAAAATCATAGAAAAAACTCCGGTAGATTCTTCTTCAAATTCTACCAGAGAATGAATAACACACTCCGGTGCTATTATAAAATAACAAACTTTTGATTGAAGGTAATAAACTAATTAAATCACCACAGTCCTCTCACACATCCTATCTATTCGTTGGGTGCAAGAGAATGACTGGAGGTGACGTAGAGGGGAGGAGCTATATAGCAGCTCTGCTGGGTGAATCCTCTTGCACTTCCTGTAGGGGAGGAGATAATATCCCAGAAGTAATGATGACCCGTGGACTGACCACACTTAACAGGAGAAATATCTTCCTTTTTTACATAGAGATGCTCAGGTGATATTTTCCTGTCAGCTTTTTACAGTTATACTGCATCAGTTTCATGTGATTTAGCATATAAGTATTATGTCCCTTTAAAGGGACAGTCTAGGACAAAATAAACTTTCATGATTCAGATAGAGCATGTCATTTTAAACAATTTTCCTATTTACTTTTATCACCAATTTTGCTTTGTTCTCTTGGTATTCTTAGTTGAAAGCTTAACCTGGGAGGTTCATATGCTAATTTCTTAGACCTTGAAGCCCACCTCTTTCAGATTGCATTTTAACAGTTTTTCACCACTAGAGGGTGTTAGTTCACGTATTTCATATAGATAACACTGTGCTCATGCACGAGAAGTTATCTGGGAGCAGGCACTGATTGGCTAGACTGCAAGTCTGTCAAAAGAACTGAAAAAATGGGCAGTTTGCAGAGGCTTAGATACAAGATAATCACAGAGGTTAAAAGTATATTATTATAAATGTGTTGGTTATGCAAAACTGGGAAATGGGTAATAAAGGGATTATCTATCTTTTAAAACAATAAAAATTCTGGTGTAGACTGTCCCTTTAAGTCTCCACTCCAGCTTAAAATGAAATGGGAACATGCAGTTTGAAAAATACCACAAGATGGCGCATGGATAAGAATTGGAGGTATCGGCTTAAGTATCGGTGCATTTGCACAAGTACTCATGCAAATACTTGGTATCGGCACCGATACTAGTATCGGTATCGGTGCAACCCTAGTCACCACCACGGCGCAAGCTCATCAATTTAGCAGTCACTTTACTGAATTAACCCTTAAGTTAATTAGCTCCTGGAATATTAGTACAAGCATATTCTTTTCTACACGCTAATTTAACCTGTTGTTATAGAGGCGATACTTACCACTCGATATATGCTAATATTTCTTGCATAAACATAAGGTTTTTACTTGGTTAAACTATTAGTGATAATTTAACAGAAATTTCTGTATTTACTCTAAGACACAAGATCTTATATACTCAATTATCATGTAAGGGCTAAACCCATTCAAACATAGTGCCTTGCTTTGAGCATCCTACTACAACACCCTCAGGTGTACCAATAGATTTAGAGGGTCACCTTTAGGGCGTTAGCTGTTTTTTTGAGCAACCTTTATTCAGAATCAACTCCTACGAATTCTGTACTACTTCATCATAGTGGCACTGTGGGCAGTTACCAACAGTTTTTTGTCCACAAGACTCGAGCTTCTCATGTTGCAGGTTCATCACACAAGTGTGTAATCCACGGGCATGCCCCAACAATTAATAAGTACAAGTTCATCTGAATAGTCTTTGACAACTCCACGTTACAATACCGCCACTAAGTAACTACTGTATATTATTGCTAATTGATAAGAGCACACTTCCAGCATTGCTACTACTCTCCATGATCAACATACTATATACATCCGGGGAGTAAACCTAAGAGTGATTTTAATTATTCTTTCTTATTTTAACTTTTGTATTTTGTGTGTAATAAAAGTTATGTTTTAGCCAACACAATCCCTCAGCAATGCATTTTGCTGTCAAGTCCTCCAGATAGGAATCAAGTTATTAGCAAGTTTGTGACGTAACAGCAGCAAACAAATATTGAATATTCAACCCTCTGAGTGCTGCATATGTAGTCTTTTTTTAAAGAATAGGTTTCTTGACCTATCTTTAATGTTTCTTGTTACATATACATTGTCACATATTGTAGCTTCGCACCCGCCCCTGTGCATGCGTGTGCCCCCGTGAGTCCCCTGTGCGCGCGCCTGCCCCCGCACCTGATCCCGCCCCCTGCGATTAACTTCTTTCATCAATGGCCGCCCACCCGCCTCCTTGCAACGGCTCCCACCCACCAACGATCGTGGTCATCGATGTCCGATGCAGAGAGGGCCACAGAGTGGCTCTCTCTGCATCAGATGGCTAAAAATTTTTATTGCAGGATGCCTCGATATCGAATGAATATGCTCAAGCCTGAAATGAACGGACACATCCTATGGCACAGCAGCAAGGTCCTGAGACTCAGAGAGATTATCCTCAGACTAAGAGTCTTTAGAGCCGGAGACACCCCTATCATAAATGGGTAACAGAATGGCCGCTCCTAAGGGAAGTCCCTGATGAGACAGCTGAAGGCAAGCAAGCTAATACCTCCCCAGTAAAGGGACATGAAACCCAAAATGTTTATTTTATTATTCAGATAGAGAATACACATGTCCAATTTACGTCTATTATCAAATTTGCTTTGTTCTTGTCAGGGTTGAGCACTGTTTCTTTAAGAGACTCTGAAGTTTCTCCTAATTGATTGCTCCTCCTATAAAACAACACAGCACATTGCAATCAGTGCTTGGTATTGTGTTCCAGTATCCACTGAGTACTCCTTGTATTATGCTCTGGATTACAAGTTGTCTAAGCCTCTCTGCCTTATTTAATAACAGGTTGAAATATCTGCTGGATTTCCTAAATACCGGATCCTACTCTCACTTACTTCCTCATTTGATGCCTCTGCAAGATTCCTCAGTGGGGTAAAGGAAGATTTATTACCTTCTCTCAGTGTCTCTCTGCTTCAGCAGCAGCCGCTGCTACATTCCAGGCTGTCAGCTCTGCCAGTGACTTCACAGGCTCACTTCCTCCTCATTTAGCATTCACACGCTGCCTGCCTGCTCCACATCAGACTTCTCAGCTCCTGCAGCATTTCAGGTACACTCTCTGCAAATACTACTACTGACTGCTTAGCTTGCTACCACTTACAAATATTGCAGTATTTGATTATACATATTTAGGTAGTATTACGCTCTCCATCCTGAAATTATTCTTTGAGTGTGAATCCAGGATCTGTGTACTTTTCTGCACGCTGAGCCAGAGTGTGTTCTGAATAACTTTACCTTACTTCTACCATAGCCCAGTCTTGCTTGCTTCATTTAACAACCTGTGAATCAGAGTTGTTATTAACAACCTGTTTTTACCATAAGGTGGTCTTATATTTCCCTGTCCAATACTTTAATTATTCTGTCAAAAGGTATACAGTGTGTGTTTATAAGATAAAGATATAGACTGTGTATATTTTGAAATAATAAAACACTTTATTTTTCAGAATCTGCTTGTCAGTAGTTGATTCAATAAATAAAGTGTAACAACCAAATTTTTACTACTGTTGTGTTCCATATAACAAACATTAATTGAGAGTAACATTATATAATACCAAGCCCAAAAAAAAAAAAAAAAAAATATGGAACCAGTAGATCTTCCACAGGTTGTTTTTAATCTCACTCAAAGGGTTGATCAGTTAGCCCAGGGCTTACACGACTTACAAGTTGAAAATGTTGCACTAAGAAATATTATAAAAGAATCCATTGCACTGAAATCTAGTCAATTTGAGACTATGCTTGAACCACAGGTTTCCTTACCAGAGCATTTCTCAGGCAATAGAAAAATGTACAGGCAGTTTAAAAATGCCTGCCACTTACTCTTTTCCATGAAACCCAGGACTTACCCCACTGAGAGAGTGAAGGTTCTGACCACCATATCATTCCTCAGAGGGGAACCAAGAAACTGGGCTGACAAATTCTTTGAGACAGAGGATCCAATTTTAGGATCACTAGAAGCTTTCTTTGCATCCATGGATGCATTATTTCAAGATACAGATATCCAGCTCACAGCTGAATCCTCCATGAGAAGCCTCAAACAAGGCAAAAGACCCGTGGAGGAGTATATCACAGACTTTAAACAGTTTTCTGCTGATTCTCTTTGGAATCCCATAGCCTTGCGGAACCAATTCCGTATTGGTCTCTCTGAGGCTTTGAAAGACGAATTTGCTAGGATTGAACAACCAAAAACTCTAGACGCCTTTATGAGAATGGCTACTCAAATTGACCGCCGCCTCCGTGAGAGAAAAGCGGAAAAATCTGCAACAGATTTAAAACCTAAAATTTCATACTCTGCTACTACCAGTCCTTACTACGCCTCCGCTAAACCTCAGCCTGAGGCAATGGAGATAGGAATCCTCAGAGGACCACTCAGTCCTGAAGAGAAATTACGCCGTAGGATGAAGAATCTTTGTTTATACTGTGCCAGTCCTACTCACAATGTTCAAGACTGCACAGTCTTGTTAAAGTCTAAGAAATGTAAGTTTAAACTTATTAATTCATCTGTACATTCTCAGTTAAAGACATCTTATTGCACGCTGTCTCTTTCTCTACAGCTGGAACAAAGTCTACTGAAAATTGATGACGCTATCATTGATTCAGGGGCTACTGGTAACTACTTAGATCTTCACTATTGTCTTCAGAATCGTATCCCCTTGATCTGCAAGAAGACACCAGTCCCCATCAAAGTAATCGATGGATCACCCATGGTTTCTGGTCCCATAACCCATGAGACCATTCCTGTTTTTGTGAATATCTGTGGACATACAGAATTGATGTCCTTAGATGTCTTACCCTCTCCTCATTTCACTTTGGTTCTTGGGATGAAGTGGTTGCAACTTCATAACCCAACTATTGTTTGGTCCCCTTTTGAAATAAAGTTTAATTCAGATTATTGCAGAAATACTTGTCTCACTGGTCATTTATTAATGCAAACTCATACAACAATAGATAACCTACCCAATGAATATTCTGATTTTAAAGATGTGTTTAGTAAGACAGAGGCAGAGAACTTACCACCTCATAGGATATATGACTGTCCGATAGACCTTCAACCTGGTGCCAAGATCCCTTACGGTCATCTCTATCCTCTCAGCCCCCCTGAATTGGAGCATTTGAAAGAATATTTAGAGGAGAACTTAAGGAAAGGATTTATTAGAGCTTCCACTTCTCCAGCTGGAGCTGGGATATTCTTCGTGCGAAATAAAGATTCCAGTCTAAGACCCATTATTGATTACCGCGAACTCAATAAATGTACAATTAAGAATCGTTATCCATTACCCTTAATTCCAGAAATGATCGAAAGACTTTCTGATGCCACCATCTTCACCAAGTTGGATTTAAGAGGGGCATATAATTTAATAAGGATAAAGGAGGGCCATGAGTGGCTGACGGCATTCAGGACCAGGTATGGTCTTTTCGAATACCTGGTAATGCCTTTCGGCCTGTGTAATGCCCCCGCTACGTTCCAGCACTTTATCAACGATGTGTTCAGAGATCTGTTGGACGTATGTCTTGTAATATATTTGGATGACATTCTCATTTATTCTAGAACCAGAGAAGAACATGTAAAACATGTTCGTCAAGTTCTTTCCCGGCTTAGAGTGCATAGACTATATGCAAAGCCTGAAAAATGCATGTTCCACACAGATCAAGTATCCTTCTTGGGCTATAACATCTCCCCCTTAGGTATTCAAATGCAGACTGAAAAGGTAAACGCAGTTCTCGATTGGCCTCAACCTAAATCAAGGAAGGATGTACAGCGGTTTTTGGGTTTTTCAAACTACTATAGAAAATTCATCAAAAACTTCTCTTCTATAGTCAAGCCTTTAACACTTTTAACTGGCAGTACAACACCTTTCATCTGGAATGCTCAGGCAGAGAAAGCTTTCCAAATTTTAAAAAGAAAATTCACATCAGCTCCCATTTTGCATTTTCCCAAACCTCAGTACCAGTACACGTTAGAAGTCGATTCTTCGGATTATGCAATTGGAGCCGTTCTCTCTCAGCAAAGTTCTTTAAGTCAACCTCTACATCCCATCTCCTTTTACTCCAAATTAATGTCACCTGCTGAAAGAAACTACGCTATTGGAGACAAAGAACTCTTAGCAATCCGCCGATCCCTCGAACATTGGAGACATCTGCTCGAAGGAACTACCATACCTATTAACATCTTTACTGATCATAAAAATTTGCAGTATCTCCAAAGAAACAAAACTCTCTCAGCCCGACAGGTTCGTTGGAGCCTCTATTTTGATCGCTTTAACTTTTCCATCATTTACAGACCAGCAGATAAAAACGGAAAGGCTGATGCCTTATCCCGTTCACTCATAAAATCTGAAGAGCTCCCACTCAGATCCAGCATCATACCTCCTGATTGTTTTGTTGGACTGATAACTCCAATCATCTCTGAACTCAAAACTTACTGCAAAGATGTTCCAATACCTCCTAAACCAGAACTCCATAAGTCTGCCGGATTATATTACCACAGGAGTAAATTGTATCTTCCTCCTCATTTGCAGTTACAGATGATAAAAGCCTCTCATGATACCCCTCTTTCCGGACACCCTGGCATTCGTAGGACTATGGAACGCCTCTCACGAACCTTTTGGTGGCCAAAGATGAGGGAGACTATTCAAGAGTACATAAAGACCTGCAAGGTTTGTACCACCTCCAAACCAGATCGCAAAGCTCCTTATGGATTACTCATGCCTCTTCCTGTTCCCGAAAGACCCTGGTACCATGTCTCCATGGATTTCATTGTTGATTTGCCTCTTTCAAACAAACAAACTACAATATTTGTAGTCATTGACTTATTCACAAAGATGGCTCATTTCATCCCCTATCACAAACTCCCCACTTCCTCTGAAACAGCTCTTCTGTTTATTGATAATATAGTCAAGTTACATGGCATACCTCCTATATTAACTAGTGACAGAGGAACACAATTTACCTCAAAATTTTGGACCAAACTATGTGAAGTAACCCAGATCGATCACCGCTTTACTACAGCTTATCACCCCCAAACAAACGGGCAGGCAGAAAGACTGAATCAGTGGCTAGAACATTACTTAAGATGTTATTGTTCTTATCACCAATCAGATTGGATGAAATTCCTATCAATGGCTGAATATGCATACAATAATTCCTTGAACGCCTCCACAAAGATGACGCCCTTCTATGCGAATTATGCCTATCACCCTGACTTCACTTTTACTTCACACAACCCCTCTGATTCCCCATTGGTTGATGATATTGTCAATACAATACAAGAAAACTTTAAATTCATTCAAGACAATATTCTTTCAGCACAGAAGACACAGAAACACTACTACGACCTCAGAAGGAGACCATCTCCTGACTATGTTGTGGGTGATTTGGTCTGGTTATCCACAAAAAACTTAAAACTCCAAATACCCTCTAAAAAATTGGCAAGCTTGTTCATAGGTCCATTCCCAATAGAACGCATCATCAATAAGAATGCCATCCGATTACAACTTCCCAACAACATTAAGATTCATCCAACAGTTCACGTTTCCCTTCTAAAACCTTATGCCCGCACAAGGGATCAGCGAATTCTTCTACCACCTGTTGCTACCACCCTCGGTCAGGATGAATATGAAGTTGAATCCATTTTGGATTCCAGATTTTATAAGGGGGTCTTACAATATCTGGTTAGGTGGAAAAATTATTCACCTGACGAGGACACCTGGGAACCCATCACCAACTTGAATGCTCCTCGCCTTACGTCTCAATTTCATCGCAGGCATCCTGATCGACCCCGTCCTACCGCTGTGGAACAGCTTCCTTGAGCGGGGGGTCATGTCAGGGTTGAGCACTGTTTCTTTAAGAGACTCTGAAGTTTCTCCTAATTGATTGCTCCTCCTATAAAACAACACAGCACATTGCAATCAGTGCTTGGTATTGTGTTCCAGTATCCACTGAGTACTCCTTGTATTATGCTCTGGATTACAAGTTGTCTAAGCCTCTCTGCCTTATTTTCTAACAGGTTGAAATATCTGCTGGATTTCCTAAATACCGGATCCTACTCTCACTTACTTCCTCATTTGATGCCTCTGCAAGATTCCTCAGTGGGGTAAAGGAAGATTTATTACCTTCTCTCAGTGTCTCTCTGCTTCAGCAGCAGCCGCTGCTACATTCCAGGCTGTCAGCTCTGCCAGTGACTTCACAGGCTCACTTCCTCCTCATTTAGCATTCACACGCTGCCTGCCTGCTCCACATCAGACTTCTCAGCTCCTGCAGCATTTCAGGTACACTCTCTGCAAATACTACTACTGACTGCTTAGCTTGCTACCACTTACAAATATTGCAGTATTTGATTATACATATTTAGGTAGTATTACGCTCTCCATCCTGAAATTATTCTTTGAGTGTGAATCCAGGATCTGTGTACTTTTCTGCACGCTGAGCCAGAGTGTGTTCTGAATAACTTTACCTTACTTCTACCATAGCCCAGTCTTGCTTGCTTCATTTAACAACCTGTGAATCAGAGTTGTTATTAACAACCTGTTTTTACCATAAGGTGGTCTTATATTTCCCTGTCCAATACTTTAATTATTCTGTCAAAAGGTATACAGTGTGTGTTTATAAGATAAAGATATAGACTGTGTATATTTTGAAATAATAAAACACTTTATTTTTCAGAATCTGCTTGTCAGTAGTTGATTCAATAAATAAAGTGTAACAACCAAATTTTTACTACTGTTGTGTTCCATATAACAAACATTAATTGAGAGTAACATTATAGTTCTTATGTTATTCTTTGTTGAAGATACCTAGGTAGGTAGCGTGCACATGCCCAAAGCCCTACCTGGCAGGAAATAGTGCTGCCATCTAGTGCTCTTGCTAATGTATAGCATTGCTACTAGCACCATATCCGGAAATAAATAAATTTATCAGGTAAGCATAAATTATGTTTTCTCCTACATTGGTGTATCCGGTCCACGGCTTCATCCTTACTTGTGGGATATTCTCAATCCCTACAGGAAATGGCAAAGAGAGCACACAGCAGAGCTGTCCATATAGCTCCCCTCAGGCTCCGCCCCCCCAGTCATTCTCTTTGCCGCTCTAACTAGTAGCATCTCCACGGGGGTGGTAAAGAGTATGTGGTGTTAGTTGTAGTTTTTTATTTCTTCTATCAAGAGTTTGTTATTTTAAAATAGTGCCGGCTTGTACTATTTACTCTGCAGCAGAAAGTGATGAAGATTTCTGCTAAGAGGAATATGATTTTAGCACCAGTAACTAAAATCCATTGCTGTTCCCACGCAGGACCGTTGAATACCAGAGAACATCAGTTGGGGGGGAACAGTTTGCAGGCTTAACTGCTTCAGGTATGATCAGTAATTTTTCTAACAAGACCATGTAATGCTAGAAGACTGTCAGAAATTCCCTCTGGGATAGGTAAGCCATTTTTCTTAGACTCTGTATAAAATGATGACTTATATTAAGGGCTCTATGCTGGTTGACACTATTGTGGGCTTAATCGATTGCTTTTTAGCAAGTTTTTCACTATAAATAAGGTGTTTTTTCAGACTTTAAAACACTTTTGGGGTTTAATTTGCGCCTGGCACTTATTTGGACACCTAATCTAGTCAGAAAGGCCCCTCCACTCTGGAATGCAGAGGGAGGAGGCCTCATTTTCGCGCCTTAATTGCGCAGTTGTTTTGACTAAGCAGTTCATGCAGCTTCACGTGGGGAGTCCAGAGGCATCAGAAAGGACTTCAGAGAGGCTTATTTCCTACTTAAATAATCCCTAAGGAAGGTAAAGGCCACAGTGGAAGCTGTGGCATAGTACTGTAGTGTGTTAACCGGTTAACTGCTGTTATTAGCTCCGGTTTGGGCATTAAGGGGTTAATTGGTCTGAAAATTTGTGTGCAATCTTTTCAAAGCATTAAGACACTGTGGTGAAAATTTCATTAAAATCCTACACCGCCGCCACCTACGTTAAATGTATTACCCCCTAAGCCTAACCCTAACACCCCCTAACTTAATTATTATTTAAATAAATCTAAATAATATTAATATTATTAACTAAAGTATTCCTATTTAAAACTACTTACCTATAAAATAAAGCCTAAGATAGCTACAATATAATTAATAATTACATTGTAGTTATTTTAGGATTTATATTTATTTTACAGGTAACTTTGTATTTATTTTAACTAGGTACAATAGCTATTAAATAGTTAATAACTATTTAATAGCTACCTAGTTAAAATAATTACAAATTTACCTGTAAAATAAATCCTAACCTAAGATACAAATACACCTAACACTACACTATCAATAAATTAATTAAATAAATTAACTACAATTATCTATAATAAAATACAATTAAATAAACTAAACTATATTACAAAAAAAAAAAACACTAAATTACAAAAAATAAAATATTACAAGAAGTTTAATCTAATTACACCTAATCTAAGCCCCCTAATAAAATAAAAAAGCCCCCCAAAATAATAAAATTTCCCTACCCTAAACTAAATTACAAATAGCCCTTAAAATGGCCTTTTGTGGGGCATTGCCCCAAAGTAATCAGCTCTTTTACCAGCCCTTAAAAGGGCTTTTTGCGGGGCATTGCCCCAAAGTAATCAGCTCTTTTACCTGTAAAAAAAAAAAAGAAATACAATACCCCCCCCCAACATTTCAACCCACCACCACCCACACACCCCTACTCGGCAATGCCCCGCAAAAAGCCCTTTTAAGGGCTGGTAAAAGAGCTGATTACTTTGGGGCAATGCCCCGCAAAAGGCCCTTTTAAGGGCTATTTGTAATGTAGTTTAGGGTAGGGAAATTTTATTATTTTGGGGGGCTTTTTTATTTTTATTAGGGGGCTTAGATTAGGTGTAATTAGATTAAACTTCTTGTAATATTTTATTTTTTGTAATTTAGTTTGTTTTTTTGTAATATAGTTTAGTTTATTTAATTGTATTTTATTATAGATAATTGTAGTTAATTTATTTAATTAATTTATTGATAGTGTCGTGTTAGGTGTATTTGTAACTTAGGTTAGGATTTATTTTACAGGTAATTTTGTAATTATTTTAACTAGGTAGCTATTAAATAGTTATTAACCATTTAATAGATATTGTACCTAGTTAAAATAAATACAAAGTTACCTGTAAAATAAATATAAATCCTAAAATAGCTACAATGTAATTATTAATTTTATTGTATCTATCTTAGGGTTTATTTTATAGGTATTTATTTTTAAATAGGAATAATTTAGTTAATAATAGTTATATTATTTAGATTTATTTAAATAATAATTAAGTTAGGGGGTGTTAGGGTTAGACTTAGGTTTAGGGGGTAATATATTTAATGTAGGTGGCGGCGGTGTAGGGGGGTCAGATTAGGGGTTAATATATTTAATGTAGGTGGCGGCGGTGTAGGGGGGTCAGATTAGGGGTTGATATATTTAATGTAGGTGGCGGCGGGGTCCGGGAGCGGTGGTTTAGGGATTAAACACTTTATTTAGTGGCGGCGGGGTCCGGGAGCGGCGGTTTAGGGTTTAAACACTTTATTAGGTATTGTGGTGGGGGATTGCGGTTGACAGGTAGATAGACATTGCGCATGCGTTAGGCGTTAGGGGTTTTTTTGTAGGCATTTTAGGGAGTTACGGTGCTCTCATACTCAGCGCAAGGCCTGCTACGGCTGCTTTTTATGTCGAGGTGAAAATGGAGTAAGTTTTCTCCATTTTTGCCACGTAAGGCCTTGCGCTGGATATTGGATACCAAATTGCACGGGTTTTATATGTTAGTCTATGGGGGAAAAACTACGCCCGCCGGGTGAAATATACGTGCCGCATTTATATGCGGAGCTGTATATAGGATACCAAACCCGCACAAAAACCAGAATCGCCGGCTTTTGCAGGCGACGCTGCATATCAGATGGGGCCCTTGGTTTTAATAAATGGTGGAAAGTGTTACTTTTGTTCTCACAATAAATACAAGATTGGTTTATTAATTTGCATTAGTGCGGCCTTACCTTTTAAAATACCACTTATTCAGAAAAGGTAAAATATATGAAGTGGCATGGTTGTCACCAATTTGTTTGGCATAAAGAGTGTTGGGCCAGACTGACAACATGTCTGTCCTATGAAGGGTTCATGCCTTGTATATTCCACACATAAATGAGTGGCCCAAAGGATTTTAACCCTTTCAATATACCAGTTACTTATTCAGAAAAGGAAAAATATATGAGATGGCAAGTTTGGCACAAGTTTGTTTGCTATAAAAAGCATTGGGCCAGGCTAAAAACATGCTTATCCTATGAAGGGCTTCATACCGTGTATGTATCCTCACATAAATTAGTGGCCCAAAGGATTGTAACCCTTTTAAAATACCAGTTACTTATTCAGAAAAAGTAAAATGTATGAAGTGGCAAGGATGGCACCAATTTGTTTGCCATAAAGAGCATTGGGACAGGCTGATAAAATGTCTGTCCTATAAATGGGGTTAAAGCCCTGTATATATCTACATAGAAATGAGTGACCCAAATCACTTTAACACTTTTAAAATACCAATTACTTATTCAGAAAAGGTAAAATATATGAAGTGGCAAGGTTGGCACCAATTTGATAACATGTCTATCCTATGATGGGTTCACGCCTTGTGTATATATACACATATAAAATGAGTGGCCCAAAGGATGTTATCTTTTTTAAATACCAGTGACTTATTTAGAAAAGGTAAAATATATAAAGTGGCAAGGTTGACACTAATTTGTTTGCCATAAAGAGCGCTGGACAAGGCTGATAACATGTCTGTCCCATGAAGAGTGGCACAAAAGATTTTAACCCTTTTATAATATCAGTTACTTATTAGAAACAATCAAAAAAATGATGCCATGTTTGCCATCTGATTATTGCAATATAAGATGATTTTTTTTATATAAAATGTAAGTTTGTTTAGATTTTTGGAAAGTGTATTATTTTATTTAAACAAAAAAATAATGCTAGATATCTTTTATTTTGCAAATGGTAATCAGTTGCAGAATAAGAAGCTGACTGAATAAGAATTCAACTTCAGCCTTGTACATTTTGCAGCGTTCTTGTTCTTAATGTTCATTCACAGTGGTTACCTTATAAATGACAATCTGCATAAACCACTGTGAGTGAACATTAAAGGGACACTCAATCAAAATTAAACTTTCATTATTCAGATAGAGCAGCCATTTTAAACAACTTTTCAATTTACTTCCATTAACAAAATGTGCACATTCTATTTATATTTAAACTTTTTGAGTCACCAGCTCCTACTGAGCGTGTGCAAGAATAAGTGTGTATGCATTTGTGAATGGCTGATGGCTGTCACATGGTACGTGTATGCATTTGTGAATGGCTGATGGCTGTCACATGGTACAGGGGGAGTGGAAAAAGACATAACTTTTAAAATTGTCAGAAAAAAAAATCTACTCATTTGAAGTTCAGACTAACTGCTATTGCATTGTCTTGTTATCATTTGTTGATTATGCAAATCTGCTGTGTTGACAACAAGAAAGCTGCAAGATGTTTAGTTTTCATGATTGTCTATATGTTGTTTGTTACATTAAAGTTGATTTAAAAAAAAAACTTTGAGTGGTCACGTTTCCTGTTTAGAGTGGTGCTCTAGTCTGTAGCTAGACTACTTTGGAAAATTGGGGTATACTATCCCTTTAAGCAGAGGATTTTTGCTGCAAAAAAAAAGACAATTTGATGTCTGCTTGCTCGTCTAGCTGTAGGCAGTGGCTACATCAGAATTTCTAAGTGCTACTTTGGCAAGAAAACGAGCTGTTTCTTGTTTTAACACAGTTTATTTTATGTTTCCTTTGATGTAAGATCTTTTTTCTAATAAAGGAGCTGTTTAATATCCATTTAAACCTCAATATAACGAAACATATTTGCATACACATTTTGACTGTCTCCCTAATTTTAAGTTGGCAAATTATTTCAAAGAAAAATGAAAAGACAATTCTTATTTTTTTTTAAATGTTCCTCGCGCAGCACAAATATCATAAAATAACTTCTTCTTTTTTTTAAAATGCTAAAATGAATATATTTTACATAAAAGGCGTATTATGCATAAAGCGCAATTTTGTATTCATAATGAATTTAAAAGCGCCCGGTTTCTATGGATACGCAATGTCCTCCAGCAAAGTCGTCCCTACGAATCCAAAGTTAGGAAATGTCTGGCCGCTCCTCAGGCTGTTGACTCTATGATTCAAAAACAGGATATGACGTCAGGCTTGTTTTAAACTGTACGCGGGTGATTATCATAAATGAAGGTGTGTGCTGGTCATAGAATTAGTAGTGTGCAGATACTTGTGAGATTTATTTTGTGTTACTGAGTAGATAAATTTACCAGAGTTTCGCTCTGTTTGCAAGAGCCATAGTCAATTATAAGGGAAGCTTTATAGCTTGATATAGTGTTGATGAGTGTGAGTACTGTAATTTGCTAATTATTCCTGTCAATAAGTGTGGGGCTGTAACGTGATAATTTAAGGACAAATTAGAGCCGAATTATTTTTTCTTTTAAATGAACGGTCAGATTGTAGCTATCTAATTTGTTACCTGGGAATTGTAGAAATAAATATTACAGTTATCGGTAGGAGTCCTAAACCGTGTTTGGCAAGCTGTCCAAGCCAACTCGAGCCCGCTTGGAACGTTTGTGAAGACTTCAAAGCGAGTCTCTGGACGTTTGCTCAATGCTCTGATGACGCAAGCCCCATTGGTGGTTCCAGCGTGCTGGTAAAAAAAACTGAGACTTTTCAGAGCAAAGTGTAAACATGGCAGCCGCCACAAGCAACACGTGTGTATATATATTTATATACACGTGTTGCTCGTTGAGGCTGTCATGTTTACAATAATGTAAAAAGTTAATTGTCGATTTGTGAAAGTATTATTACGTCTGCAACACACACACACACATATATATATATATATATATATATATATATATATATATATATATATATATATATATATATATATATATATATATAGTAAATGTAATAATACTTTCTCAAGTGAGGGAGCTTATAATAAACCTCATGCACAAATCTACTGCACCGCACGATAATGGAGTACACAATCTCCTAGCGCCACGTGATAGATGGAGCAGATGTGCCCAGCTAGCTCTGAGAACTTGCCAAATGTGGCCTTCATCAAAAGGGGCTGTGTAGTCTGTCAAGCTTAAAGAGACAGTCAACACCAGAATTTTTGTTGTTTTAAAAGATAGATAATCCCTTTATTACCCATTCCCCAGTTTTGCATAACCAACACTGTTACAGTAATATACCTTTTACCTCTGTGATTAACTTGTATCTAAGCATCTTCTGACAAACCCCTGATCACATGACATTTTATTTATTATCTATTGACTTTCATTTTAGCCAATTAGTGCAGTGTCTGCCGCAATCCACAGGCGTGATCACAATGTTATCTCTATGGTTTACATGAACTAGCTCTCCCCTGTTGTGTAAAAGCAAATAAAAAAGCATGTAATAAGAGGCGGCCTTCAAGGGCTTGGAAATTATTAAATGAGCCTTCCTAGGTTTAGCTTTAAACTAAGAATACCAAGAGAACAAAGTACACTGAAACATTGTTTTTATATTTCCGATAGAGCATGCAATTTTAAGCAACTTTCTAATTTACTCATATTATCATTTTTTCTTCATTCTCTTGCAGTCTTAATTTGAAAAAGAAGGCATCTAAGCTTTTTTTTTTTTTGGTTCAGTACCCTGGACAGCACTTTTTTATTGGTGGATGAATTTATCCAAAAATCAGAAAGAACAACCCAGGTTGTTCACCAAAAATGGGCCGGCATCTAAATTTAAATTCTTGCATTTCAAATAAAGATACCGAGAGAATTAAGAAAATTTGATAATAGGAGTAAATTAGAAAGTTTCTTAAAATGTCATGCTCTATCTGAATCACGAAAGAAAACATTTGGGTTCAGTGTCCCTTTAATGTATTTTCAATGACCTGTTATACCAGCTGCAGAGTATAAAATTCATGAGCAATTGCATTTTCAGGGTTATTTGTGTATATGAAGTAGCTGGTGTTGTGCTTTTAAACCACAGCCTCTTACAATGGGCTGAGCTTCAGGTAATATCATATCTCATTATGTTATCATTTTGTGTACACACACTTGCTTCCTTATCTTATATTTGTCTGGAAAACTAAAGCTCAATACATAGAGAACAATGGAAAATTATCATTTTATTACTTAACTATCCTGCACCCCACTGTGAGTTTAATTTCTTCTGCTGGCTGTGTTTACTTAGGCTATTTAATAGCTGAGACTCCAGTATCAAAACTTTCAGTATAGGTTGGGAAACCAAAAGCTAAATCAGCTATTTTGAAGGCCAAAATAGGGGTAAAAGATCTACTTTTAAACAATTTAATACACTCCAGCAGGTAAAATGGATCATTAGGAACAATTTAAATGGGAGAACATTTTTGGGTGAACTGTCGCTTTAACGTTATGGTAAACTCCCCTTTTTTTAACCCCTTAATGACAGAGGACGTACCAGGTACGTCATGGAAAAAACTCCCCTTAATGACAATTGACGTACCTGGTACGTCCTGTGTTGTTAGAAGTGCTGGAAGCGATCAATATTGAGGCATCACTGCAATCCCTTATTTTACACACCGATTCAGAAAGGGCCACTCTGTGGCCCTCTCTGCATCGGCAATGATAAGTCACATATTCGTTGGTGTCAGCGAGCATCTTGTAAGATCACAGTATGTTTTAAGCTCTTTATATCTCCAATCCTAGTGTAGCAATGTATTTTCGTCCGGTGCGGCGATTGGGGGCGGGTGCGCGTGCATGTGTGCGCACGCAAAATATGCCCGCAAGTGAAAAAATAAAATAAAGGCAGATGCAGGGGGATCTATGTTGCTTAGTAAGGGATCTGGGAGGGAAGTAGATTATTTAGGGGGGGGCAGCTACACTACAGAAAACAAATGTTTTAAATAACAAAGTAAAAAAAAAACTATTTTGGGGGGCAAATTGGGTACTGGTAAACAGCTGCCAGAACCCAAGATGGCAGCAAATAGAGGGGGAGGGTTAGAGAGATGTATGGGGGGATCAGGCAGGTTGTGGGGTAAGGGGGGATCCATCACTGCAGACTGTATGAAAAAAAATAAAAAATAAATATTTTTATTTCAGTACTGGCAGACTTTCTGCCAGTACTTAAGATGGCGATGACAATTGTCAGGTGGGGGAGGGAAGAGAGCTGTTTGAGGGGGGTCAGGGGGGGGATCAGGGGGTGGCATGTGTCAGGTGGGAGGCTGATCTCTACACTAAAGCTAAAAATTAACCCTACAAGCTACCTAATTAACCCCTTAACTGCTGGGCATATTATAAGTGTGGTGCGCAGCAGCATTTAACGGCCTTATTACCAAAAAGCAACGCCAAAGCCATATATATCTGCTATTTCTGAACAAAGGGGATCCCATAGAAGCATTTACAACCATGTGTGCCATAATTGCACAAGCTGTTTGTAAATAATTTCAGTGAGAAACCTAAAATTGTGAAAAATGTAACAGTTTTTTTTTTATTTGATCGTATTTGGCGGTGAAATGGTGGCATGAAATATACCAAAATGGGCCTAGATCAATAATTTGGGTTGTCTACTACACTACACTAAAGCTAAAATTAAACCTAAAAGCTCCCTACAAGCTCCCTAATTAACCCCTTCACTGCTGGGCATAATACACATGTGGTGTGCAGCGGCATATAGCGGCCTTCTAATTACCAAAAAGCAACGCCAAAGCCATATATGTCTGCTATTTCTGAACAAAGGGGATCCCAGAGAAGTATTTACAACCATTTATGCCATAATTGCACAAGCTGTTTGTAAATAAATTCAGCGAGAAACCTAAAGTTTGTGAAAAAAATTGGGAAAAAGTCAACAATTTTTTTTTTATTTGATCGCATTTGGCGGTGAAATGGGGGCATGAAATATACCAAAATGGGCCTAGATCAATACTTTGGGATGTCTTCTAAATAAAAATATATACATGTCAAGGGATATTCTGGGATTCCTGAAAGATATCAGTGTTCCAATGTAACTAGCGCTAATTTTTAAAAAAAGTGGTTTGGAAATAGCAAAGTGCTACTTGTATTTTTTGCCCTATAACTTGCAAAAAAAGCAAAGAACATGTAAACATTGAGTATTTCTAAACTCGGGACAAAATTTAGAAACTATTTAGAATGGGTGTTATTTGGTGGTTGTAGATGTGTAACAGATTTTGGGGGTCAAAGTTAGAAAAAGTGTTTTTTTTTATTTTTTCCTCATATGTTATATTTTTTTTTTATAGTAAATTATAAGATATGATGAAAATAATGGTATATTTAGAAAGTCCATTTAATGGCGAGAAAAACGGTATATAATATGTGTGGGTACAGTAAATGAGTAAGAGGAAAATTACAGCTAAACACAAACACGGCAGAAATGTAAAAATAGCCATTGTCATTAAGGGTAAGAAAATTGAAAAATGGTCCGGTCATTAAGGGGTTAAAATCAAATCCTGAATGTTAGTGATAATTTAGATTGAGTTTAATTCATCAGTTGTAATGAAGATCTGCTTTAACTTTTTAATATTGATATGAAATTCAAATACCCTGCTCTGCCGCCCAACTTCAAAAGTCAATTTTACAGTGACTTAACAGTTTGGATTGTTCTCCAATCAATGTTATAGTGACAACAAAAGTGCCATATGGGGAGAGCGCTGATTGGACAACTATTCAAAACGTTGGCTCACAGAAAAATTCACCTTTGAAGTGGGCGGAGAAGCTCAGGGTATTTGAATTTTATATCTATATCAAAAAGTTATAGTGCGTCTTCATTACAACTGATGAATTAAACGCCATTTAAAATATCACAAGCATGCCAGATCTCATTTTAAAAAGGGGGGAGTTTACCATCACTTTAAAGGAAAAGTCAAGTCAAAATTAACGTTTCATAATTCAGATAGGGCATGCAAATTTCCATTTTACTTTTTTTCATCAAATTTGCTTTGTCCTCTTAATATTCTTTGTTGAAGGCTAAACCTCGGTAGGCTGATTTTTAAGCCCTTGAATGCCGCCTCTTATCTCAGTGCATTTTACTAGCTTTTCACAGCTAGACTGTGCCATAAAGAGAACATACTCACCCCTTGGATTTACCACTGATTGGCTAAAATGCAAGTCTGTCAAAAAACTGAAATAAGGTTGCAGTCTGCTGAGGCTTAGATACAAGGTAATCCCAGGGGTAAAAAATATATTAATATAAGTGTTGGTTATGGAAAACTGGGGAATGGGTAATAAAGGGATTATGGTTAACTTTCCTACTTGTATAAACAGATACGGAATGTTAGCAATATTTTAGATTGAGTTAAATTCATCAGTTGTAATGAAGATACACTTTAACTTTTTAATACAGTGCTGAAATTCAAATACCCTGCGCTCAGAACGCCTATTTCAAAAGTATTTTTTTTGTATTTATTTTTTGTGAGCTATTGATTTAAACCGTTCTCTAATCGGCACTCTAGCTACAAAAAATAAAATAAAAAAATTGAGCGCTGTTTAGCTAGAGTTCCAATCGGAGAACAGTTCAAACCGTTAGCTCACAAAAAAATTACTTTTGAAGTGGGCGGCCAGAGCGTGGGGTATTAGAATTTCAGCATTGCTTTTTCACAGTTTTTCACATCTAGACACTGCTAGTTTATGGTGCCATATAGGTAACGTGCTCACTCCTGTGGAGTTATTTGAGTCAGCACTGATTGGCTAAAATGCATGTCAGTCAAAACAACTGAGATAAGGCTGCAGTCTGCAGTGGTTTAGATATAAGGTAATCACAGAGGTAAAAAGTATATTAATGTAACTGTTGGTTATGCAAAACCGGGGAATGGGTAATAAAGGGATTATCTATCTTTTTAAAAAATAAAAATTTGTGTATACTGCCCCTTTAAACTCCATCTAAAATATTGCTAACATTCCAGATCTGTTTATAGAAAGGGAAAAGTTTACCATAACTTTTAGTGTACTTAGAAAAACAAGCTGCTGTGTGATCAAATAAAAGAATCTGAGCAAGTCCACATATGCAGAAAGACTTATAAAAAAAAAATATGCGTCATATTTTGAGAATTTCAGCTCTTTTTGGTGGTGATTTTGACTATGCAACACAGCATAAATTGAATACCAGAAAAGCTTTAAAATTGAATTTACAGTGGTGATTAAAGTAAAAAAAATATATCTTCACGTGTTTTTATAGTTTAGTATATGCATCATGTCTTAAGGATTTCAGCACTTTTTGGTGAAAACTGAATTGACATTGTTCATTCAAGTTATATATACATTGATTGTATTTATATATTATCCTCAATATTAAAGAAACAAATGCTCTAATTCATCAGAAAATTTTTAATTTATTTTGCAAATAAAGTGAGTACCCCCTCCCCCCAATATTATACATCCAATTACAAATATCTATAGGGACTTGACACAAGCCTTAGGTGGTGGGCCCTCCCCTCTGACGAAATTTACAAGACAGCACTCTGTTTAAAGAAAATTGTAATATTTATTTATAGTTTTTATTTGGGGAATTAACATCGGATCCAGGGTTCACATACAGCTCTCAAGAGCTGATTCTGCTCAACTTAAAGAGCACTTCACTCATGTTTCAACTTGTACTTTGTTACTCCTGTGTTAAACACAAGTTACTTACCAAGACGACAAACGCAGCAATTTTACCTCAGTGCCTCTTTTCCACCTACTTACCACCCTTTGCCTTATTCCACAATGACAGTCAGCTGCTGCTTCTATTGGATAGTATGAAGTGCCACTGCTCTCTATATAGGGAGGCCTAGGGCATAAAGTAACATAAATATGAATGCAAATCAAAATGAGGTGACAAAAATAAATCCTGAAAAATAAGATATTTGTGTGTGTATTTACCTAAGGCAAACTTTTTGGTCTTTTTTTTTTTTGTCCCACAAAGGACTAAATAAGTAAGATTATCATGCACTTACATTTTAGACTGTAAAAGCTGTGATGTTTTTAACACATAATTTATAAGATTTTTTCTTTATATGTATTTTCTTCATAAATGGAAAGAGTCCACATCTGCATTCATTACTTTTGGGAAATAAGAACCTGGCCACCAGGAGGAGGCAAAGACACCCCAGCCAAAGGCTTAAATACTCCTCCCACTCCCCTCATCCCCCAGTCATTCTTTGCTTTTCGTCCCAGGAGGTTGGCAGAGAAGTGTCAGAAGTTTGTCTCTTATGGAGGGTATTACTTTTCGACATAGGACGGGGGTTTTAAGTAATCCTATCAGTCTCTCAGTGAGGGCCTGGATGAAAGTTAGAGTCCGGAGATGCAGGGAAAGTCTTTCTGCGAAACCATCCCGACTTATATTAACAGCTCCACAAGCAAACAGCGTTGTCGAACTTCGCTTCGCTGCCTGCTTTTTCTTTCATGTAATTGGCAAGAGTCCATGAGCTAGTGACGTATGTGATATACAATCCTACCAGGAGGTTCAAAGTTTCCCAAACCTCAAAATGACTATAAATACACCCCTCACCACACCCACAATTCAGTTTTACAAACTTGGCCTCCTATGGAGGTGGTGAAGTAAGTTTGTGCTAAGATTTATACGTTGATATGCGCTTCTCAGCATTTTGAAGCCCGATTCCTCTCAGAGTACAGTGAATGTCAGAGGGATGTGAAGGGAGTATCACCTATTGAATGCAATGGTTTTCCTCACGGGGATCTATTTCATAGGTTCTCTGTTATCGGTCGTAGAGATTCATCCTCCCTTTTCAGATAGACGATATACTCTCATATTCCATTACCTCTACTGATAACCGTTTCAGTACTGGTTTGGCTATCTGCTATATGTGGATGGGTGTCTTTTGGTAAGTATGTTTTCATTACTTAAGACACTCCCAGCTATTGTTTGTCACTTTATGTATTTATATAAAGTTCTAAATATATGTATTGTACTTATATTTGCCATGATTCAGGTTTTAGTATATTTCCTTTTGCAGACTGTCAGTTTCAAATCTGGGAAATGCATATTTTAGGAAAATGTATTTCTTACCTGGGGTATAGTCTTTTTTCAATTGACTGTCTTTCTTCTGTTAAGTGTGATCAGTCCACGGGTCATCATTACTTCTGGGATATTACTCCTCCCCAACAGGAAGTGCAAGAGGATTCACCCAGCAGAGCTGCATATAGCTCCTCCCCTCTACGTCACTCCCAGTCATTCTCTTGCACCCAACGACTAGATAGGATGTGTGAGAGGACTATGGTGATTATACTTAGTTTTATATCTTCAATCAAAAGTTTGTTATTTTAAAATAGCACCGGAGTGTGTTATTATCTCTCTGGCAGAGTTTGAAGAAGAATCTACCAGAGTTTTTGTTATGATTTTAGCCGGAGTAGTTAAGATCATATTGCTGTTTCTCGGCCATCTGAGGAGAGGTAAACTTCAGATCAGGGGACAGCGGGCAGATGAATCTGCATAGAGGTATGTAGCAGTTTTTATTTTCTGACAATGGAATTGATGAGAAAATCCTGCCATATCGATATAATGTCATGTATGTATACTTTACACTTCAGTATTCTGGGGAATGGTACTTCACTAGAATTACACTGTAAGAAATACATAAAGCTGTTTAATAACTAGAGATTATGTTTAACGTTTTTGCTGGAATGTAAAATCGTTTTCATTTACTGAGGTACTGAGTGAATAAATGTTTGGGCACTATTTTTCCACTTGGCAGTTGCTTAATCTGTTTTCTGACAGTTTCTGTTCTCCCTCACTGCTGTGTGTGAGGGGGAGGGGCCGTTTTTTGGCGCTTTTACTACGCATCAAATATTTCAGTCAGCAACTCGTATTCCCTGCATGATCCGGTTCATCTCTACAGAGCTCAGGGGTCTTCAAAACTTATTTTGAGGGAGGTAATTTCTCTCAGCAGAGCTGTGAGAATTATAGTTTGACTGAGATAAAAAACGTTTATTCTGTAATTTGTTTCCTGCTTTCAGAATTTGTTATCTTTGCTAATGGGATTAAACCTTTGCTAAAGTTGTGTTATTTACAAGGATTGAGGCTATAACTGTTTCAATTTATTAATTTTCAACTGTCATAGATCTTATGTGCTTCTTAAAGGCACAGTACGTTTTAATATTATTCTAATTGAATTGTATTTCCAAGTTACAAGTTTATTTGCTAGTGTGTTAAACATGTCTGATTCAGAGGATGATACCTGTGTCATTTGTTGCAATGCCAAAGTGGAGCCCAATAGAAATTTATGTACTAACTGTATTGATGCTACTTTAAATAAAAGTCAATCTGTACAAATTGAACAAATTTCACCAAACAACGAGGGGAGAGTTATGCCGACTAACTCGCCTCACGTGTCAGTACCTACATCTCCCGCTCAGAGGGAGGTGCGTGATATTGTAGCGCCGAGTACATCTGGGCGGCCATTACAAATCACATTACAGGATATGGCTACTGTTATGACTGAGGTTTTGGCTAAATTACCAGAACTAAGAGGTAAGCGTGATCACTCTGGGGTGAGAACAGAGTGCGCTGATAATATTAGGGCCATGTCAGACACTGCGTCACAGGTGGCAGAACATGAGGACGGAGAACTTCATTCTGTGGGTGACGGTTCTGATCCAAACAGACTGGATTCAGATATTTCAAATTTTAAATTTAAACTGGAAAACCTCCGTGTATTACTAGGGGAGGTGTTAGCGGCTCTGAATGATTGTAACACAGTTGCAATACCAGAGAAAATGTGTAGGTTGGATAAATATTTTGCGGTACCGACGAGTACTGAGGTTTTTCCTATACCTAAGAGACTTACTGAAATTGTTACTAAGGAGTGGGATAGACCCGGTGTGCCGTTCTCACCCCCTCCGATATTTAGAAAAATGTTTCCAATAGACGCCACCACAAGGGACTTATGGCAAACGGTCCCTAAGGTGGAGGGAGCAGTTTCTACCTTAGCTAAGCGTACCACTATCCCGGTGGAGGATAGCTGTGCTTTTTCAGATCCAATGGATAAAAAATTAGAGGGTTACCTTAAGAAAATGTTTGTTCAACAAGGTTTTATATTGCAACCCCTTGCATGCATTGCGCCGATCACGGCTGCAGCGGCATTCTGGATTGAGTCTCTGGAAGAGAACATTGGTTCAGCTACTCTGGACGACATTACGGACAGGCTTAGAGTCCTTAAACTAGCTAATTCATTCATTTCGGAGGCCGTAGTACATCTTACTAAACTTACGGCGAAGAATTCAGGATTCGCCATTCAGGCACGCAGGGCGCTGTGGCTAAAATCCTGGTCAGCTGATGTTACTTCTAAGTCTAAATTGCTTAATATACCTTTCAAAGGGCAGACCTTATTCGGGCCCGGGTTGAAAGAGATTATCGCTGACATTACAGGAGGTAAAGGCCATGCCCTGCCTCAGGACAAAGCCAAAGCCAAGACTAGACAGTCTAATTTTCGTTCCTTTCGTAATTTCAAAGCAGGAGCAGCATCAACTTCCTCTGCACCAAAACAGGAAGGAGCTGTTGCTCGCTACAGACAAGGCTGGAAACCTAACCAGTCCTGGAACAAGGGCAAGCAGACTAGGAAACCTGCTGCTGCCCCTAAAACAGCATGAATTGAGGGCCCCCGATCCGGGATCGGATCTAGTGGGGGGCAGACTTTCTCTCTTCGCCCAGGCTTGGGCAAGAGATGTTCAGGATCCCTGGGCGCTAGAGATAATATCTCAGGGATACCTTCTGGACTTCAAATACTCTCCTCCAAGAGAGCGATTTCATCTGTCAAGATTGTCAACAATCCTGACAAAGAAAGAGGCGTTTCTACGCTGCGTACAAGAGCTCTTGTTAATGGGAGTAATCCATCCAGTTCCACGATCGGAACAGGGACAGGGGTTTTACTCAAATCTGTTTGTGGTTCCCAAAAAAGAGGGAACTTTCAGACCAATCCTGGACTTAAAGATCCTAAACAAATTCCTAAGAGTTCCATCGTTTAAGATGGAGACTATTCGGACAATTTTACCTATGATCCAAGAGGGTCAGTACATGACCACTGTAGATTTAAAAGATGCTTACCTTCACATACCGATTCACAAAGATCATTATCGGTACCTAAGGTTTGCCTTCCTAGACAGGCATTACCAGTTTGTGGCTCTTCCATTCGGATTGGCTACAGCTCCAAGAATCTTCACAAAGGTTCTGGGTGCTCTTCTGGCGGTACTAAGACCGCGGGGAATCTCGGTAGCTCCATACCTAGACGACATTCTGATACAAGCTTCAAGCTTTCAAACTGCCAAGTCTCATACAGAGTTAGTGCTGGCATTTCTAAGGTCACATGGATGGAAGGTGAACGAAAAGAAAAGTTCACTCGTTCCACTCACAAGAGTTCCCTTCCTGGGGACTCTTATAGATTCTGTAGAAATGAAGATTTACCTGACAGAGGACAGGCTAACAAGACTTCAAAGTGCTTGCCGCACCCTTCATTCCATTCAACACCCGTCAGTGGCTCAATGCATGGAGGTAATCGGCTTAATGGTAGCGGCAATGGACATAGTACCCTTTGCACGCTTACACCTCAGACCACTGCAACTGTGCATGCTAAGTCAGTGGAATGGGGATTACTCAGACTTATCCCCTTCTCTGAATCTGGATCAAGAGACCAGAAATTCTCTTCTATGGTGGCTTTCTCGGCCACATCTGTCCAGGGGGATGCCATTCAGCAGACCAGACTGGACAATTGTAACAACAGACGCCAGCCTTCTAGGTTGGGGTGCCGTCTGGAATTCTCTGAAGGCTCAGGGACAATGGAGTCAGGAGGAGAGTCTCCTGCCAATAAACATTCTGGAATTGAGAGCAGTTCTCAATGCCCTCCTGGCTTGGCCCCAGTTGACAACTCGGGGGTTCATCAGGTTTCAGTCGGACAACATCACGACTGTAGCTTACATCAACCATCAGGGAGGGACAAGAAGCTCCCTAGCTATGATGGAAGTATCAAAGATAATTCGCTGGGCAGAGTCTCACTCTTGCCACCTGTCAGCAATCCACATCCCGGGAGTGGAGAACTGGGAGGCGGATTTCTTAAGTCGTCAGACTTTTCATCCGGGGGAGTGGGAACTTCATCCGGAGGTCTTTGCCCAAATACTTCGACGTTGGGGCAAACCAGAGATAGATCTCATGGCGTCTCGACAGAACGCCAAGCTTCCTTGTTACGGGTCCAGATCCAGGGATCCAGGAGCAGTCCTGATAGATGCTCTGACAGCACCTTGGGACTTCAGGATGGCTTACGTGTTTCCACCCTTCCCGTTGCTTCCTCGATTGATTGCCAGAATCAAACAAGAGAGAGCATCAGTGATTCTAATAGCACCTGCGTGGCCACGCAGGACTTGGTATGCAGACCTGGTGGACATGTCATCCTGTCCACCTTGGTCTCTACCTCTGAAACAGGACCTTCTGATACAGGGTCCCTTCAAACATCAAAATCTAACTTCTCTGAAGCTGACTGCTTGGAAATTGAACGCTTGATTTTATCAAGACGTGGGTTTTCTGAGTCAGTTATTGATACCTTAATACAGGCTAGGAAACCTGTTACCAGAAAGATTTACCATAAGATATGGCGTAAATACCTATATTGGTGTGAATCCAAAGGTTACTCTTGGAGTAAGGTTAGGATTCCTAGGATATTGTCTTTTCTACAAGAAGGTTTAGAAAAGGGTTTATCTGCTAGTTCATTAAAGGGACAGATCTCAGCTCTGTCCATTCTGTTACACAAACGTCTGTCAGAAGTTCCTGACGTCCAGGCTTTTTGTCAGGCTTTGGCCAGGATTAAGCCTGTGTTTAAAACTGTTGCTCCACCATGGAGTTTAAACCTTGTTCTTAATGTTTTACAGGGCGTTCCGTTTGAACCCCTTCATTCCATTGATATAAAGTTGTTATCTTGGAAAGTTCTATTTTTAATGGCTATTTCCTCGGCTCGAAGAGTCTCTGAATTATCAGCCTTACATTGTGATTCTCCTTATTTGATTTTTCATTCGGATAAGGTAGTCCTGCGTACTAAACCTGGGTTCTTACCTAAGGTAGTTACTAACAGGAATATCAATCAAGAGATTGTTGTTCCTTCTTTATGCCCAAATACTTCTTCAAAGAAGGAACGTCTACTGCACAACCTGGATGTAGTCCGTGCTCTAAAATTTTACTTACAGGCAACTAAGGAATTTCGACAAACGTCTTCTCTGTTTGTCATTTACTCTGGGCAGAGGAGAGGTCAAAAAGCTTCCGCTACCTCTCTTTCTTTTTGGCTTCGTAGCATAATTCGTTTAGCTTATGAGACTGCTGGACAGCAGCCTCCTGAAAGAATTACAGCTCATTCTACTAGAGCTGTGGCTTCCACTTGGGCCTTCAAGAATGAGGCCTCTGTTGAACAGATTTGCAAGGCTGCAACTTGGTCTTCGCTTCATACTTTTTCCAAATTTTACAAATTTGACACTTTTGCTTCATCTGAGGCTATTTTTGGGAGAAAGGTTCTTCAGGCAGTGGTTCCTTCTGTATAAAGAGCCTGCCTATCCCTCCCGTCATCCGTGTACTTTTGCTTTGGTATTGGTATCCCAGAAGTAATGATGACCCGTGGACTGATCACACTTAACAGAAGAAAACATAATTTATGCTTACCTGATAAATTCCTTTCTTCTGTAGTGTGATCAGTCCACGGGCCGCCCTGTTTTTAAGGCAGGTAAATATTTTTTAATTTATACTCCAGTCACCACTTCACCCTTGGCTTTTCCTTTCTCGTTGGTCCTTGGTCGAATGACTGGGAGTGACGTAGAGGGGAGGAGCTATATGCAGCTCTGCTGGGTGAATCCTCTTGCACTTCCTGTTGGGGAGGAGTAATATCCCAGAAGTAATGATGACCCGTGGACTGATCACACTACAGAAGAAAGGAATTTATCAGGTAAGCATAAATTATGTTTTTTAAATTAGCGGGCAGAATTAGGCTCGCAAGGGCGCAAAATGCCAAACTATATTGCGTCATTTTTGGCGCAAGATTTTTTTGGTGCGAAGTTACGTTCGATGACGCAAATTCGTCATTTCTGGCGTCTTTGTCGACGCTGAGTCCTTTCACAAGGTTGCGTCTTCAATGACGCGAGTGTGTCATTTCCGGATGTTGTTAGTGCCAAAAAAAAAATTCTCTGTTTGTGCGTCATACTTGGCGCCAAATATTTTCATTATTTTAAACCCCATTCCTATATGCCTCTTGCCTTTTTTCTCTATCAGAGGGCTATGCTGTTTGCATTTTTTTCCCATTCCTGAAACTGCCATGTAAGGAAATTGATAATTTTGCTTTATATGTTGTTTTTTTTTCTCTTACATTTGCAAGATGTCTCAATCTGATCCTGTCTCAGAAATCACTGCTGGAATCCTGCTGACTGATAACAGTTCTACCAAAGCGAAATACATTTGTTGTAATCTTGTTGAGATTATATCTCCAGCTGTGGTTTGTAATAATTTGTCATGATAAACTTTTACATGCAGAGAATGTGTCCATCAGTAATAGTACATTATCTGTTGCTGTTCTTTTAACATCTAATGTACTAGATATACCTGTGAATTTATAAGAATTTATTGCTGATTCTATTCAGAAGGCTTTGTCTGCCATTCCGCCTTGTAATAAATGTAAAGGTCTTTTAAAACTTCTCATAAAGTTGATGAAATTTCGAATGACCTGAATTAGTGAATTATCCTCCTCTGATGAGGATCTATCTGATTCAGAAGATCCTCCCTCAGATATTGACACTGACAAATCTACTTATTTATTTTAAATGGACTACATTCGTTCTTTGTTAAAGAAGTGTTGATTATATTGGATATTGAAGAGACTAGTCCTCTTGATATTTGTTTAAATTTTGTTTATAAACCTCCTGTGGTTTTTCCTGATGCTATTTCTGATATGTTTTCTAAGGAATGGAATAGGCCTGGTACTTCTTTTATTCCTTCTTTAAGGTTTTAAAAATTGTATTCTTTGCCAGCAGTTAGATTGGAGTTTTGGGAAAAGATCCCTAAAGTTGATGGGGCTATCTCTACTCTTGCTAAACGTACTACTATTCCTATGGAAGATAGTATTTCTTTTAAGATCCTTTAGATTGGAAACTTGTATCTTATCTAATGAAAGTTTATTTATTTTCAGGTCTTTTTCTTAGGCCTGCAATTTCTTTGGCTGTTGTTGCAGCTGCTTCAACCTTTTGGTTGGAAACTTTAGCGCAACAAGTATCGGATCATGATTTGTCTAGCATTGTTAACTTGATTCAACATGCTAATAATTTCATTTGTGATGCCATTTTTGGATATTATCAAAATTGATGTTAAATCTATGTCTTTAGCTATTTTAGCTAGAAGAGCTTTGTGGCTTAAATCTTGGAATGCTGATATGACTTCTAAGTCCAGATTGCTATCACAGTTGGATTCAATAATTTCAACTGTCACTGAGGGGGAGGGAGTTTTTTTGCCTCAAGATAAAGATCTAAGGGTAAATCTAAACTTCTAACCGTTTTCGTTCTTAAATAAGGAACAGAAATCTAATTCTTCCCCAAGGAATCTGTTTCCAATTGGAAGCCTTCTTCAAATTGGAATAAATCCAAGCCATTTAAGAGATCAAAGACAGCCCCCAAGTCCACATGAAGGTGCGGCTCTTATTCCAGCTCATCTGGTAGGGGGCAGATTAAGATTTTTCTAAGATGTTTGAATCAATTCGGTCCAAAATCATTGGATTCAGAATATTGTCTCTCAGGGGTACAGAATAGGATTCACAGTAAGACCACCTGTGAGAAGATTTTTTTCTCTCTCACGCATTCCAGCAAACCCAGTAAAGGCTCAGGCTTTCCTGAAGTGTGTTTCAGACCTGGAGTTATCTGGGGTAATTATGCCAGTTCCGTTTCAGGAACAGGGTCTGGGTTTTTTTTCAAAACTATTCATTGTCCCAAAGGAAGAAAATTCATTCAGACCAGTTTTGGATCTAAAATTTTTTAATCGATATGTAAGAGTACCAACTTTCAAAATGGTGACTATAAGGTCTATTCTGCCTTTTGTTCAGCATTATATGCCCACAATAGACTTCCAGGATGCTTATCTTCATATTCCGATTCATCCAGATTGCTATCAGTTTCTGAGATTCTCTTTTTTAGACAAGCATTACCAATTTGTTGCTCTTCCTTTTTGGCCTAGCGACAGCTCTAGGAATCGTTTCAAAGGTTCTCGGTGTCCTCTCTGTTATCAGAGAGCGGGGTGTTGCAGTGTTTACTTATTTGGACGATATCTTGGTACTTGCTCAGTCTTTACGTTCTGCAGAATCTCACATGAATCAACTATTGTTGTTTCTTCATAGACATGGTTGGAGGATCAATTTACCAAAAAGTTCCTTGATTCCTCAGACAAGGGTCACCTTTTTAGGTTTCCAGATAGAATCAGTATCCATGACTCTAACAGACAAGAGACAATTTAAATTGGTTTCAGCTTGTCGGAACCTTCAGTCTCTATTATTCACTTCAGTAGCTATGTGCATGGAAGTTTTAGGTCTCATGACTGCAGCATTGGACGCGATTCTCTTTGCTCATTTTCATATAAGACCGTGCTGGGATTATACATGGATATCACAATTAATATCCTTAAATCCCAAAGTTCGACTATCTCTGACTTGGTGGTTAGATCACCATCGTATAGTTCTAGGGGCCTCTTTGGTTCATCTAGCCTGAACTGTGATCACAACAAATGCAAGTCTTTTCAGGTTGGGGAGCTGTTTGGGGATCTCTGGGAGCACAAGGGGTTTGGAAATCTCAAGAGGCGAGAATACCAATCAATATTTTGGAACTCCGTGCAATTGTTAGGGCTCTTCAGGCTTGACCTCTGTTGAAGAGAGAACCATTCATTTGCTTTCAGACAGACAATATCACAGCTGTGGTATATGCCAATCATCAGGGTGGGACTCACAGTCCCCTAGCTATGAAAGAAGTATCTTGAATACTTTCTTGGGTGGAATCCAGCTCTTGTCTTATTTCTGTGGTACATATCCCAGGTGTAGACAATTGGGAAGCGGATTATCTCAGCCATCAGACTTTACATCCGGGGGAGTGGTCTCTCCATCCAGAGGTGTTTTCTCAGATTGTTCAGATGTGGGATCTTCCAGAAATAGATCTGATGGCTTCTCATCTAAACAAGAAACTTCCCAGGTACCTGTCCAGGTCCAGGGATCTTCAGGCGGAAGCAGTGGATGCGTTGACACTTCCTTGGTGTTACCAACCTGCTTATATTTTCCCGCCTCTAGTTCTTCCACGAGTGATATCCAAAATCATCATGGAACAGTCGTTTGTATTGCTGATAGCTCCAGCATGGCCTCACAGGTTTTAGTATGCGGATCTTGTTTGGATGTCCAGTTGCCAACCCATTAAGGTTGGATCTTCTGTCTCAAGGTCCGTTTTTCCATCAGGATTTCAAATCATTAAATTAAATTTGAAGGTATGGAAATTGAACGCCTAGTGCTTAGTCATAGAGGTTTCTCTGACTCAGTGATTAATACTATGTTACAGGCTTGTAAATCTGTTTCTAGAAAGATTTATCGAATTTGGAAGACTTATTTTCATGGTTTTCTTTTCAGGAAGACTTCTAGTCTATTTGTTATCTTTTCTGGTTCTATGAAAGGTCAGAAGGCTTCTGCCGTTTCCTTGGCTTCGTGGTTAAAGCTTTTGATTCATCAAGCTTATTTGGGGTAGGGTCAAGCCCCGCCTTAGAGAATTATAGCTCATTTTATTAGATCAGTCTCCACTTTGTGGGCTTTAAGTATCAACCTGGTCTTCTTTGCATACATTTACTAAATTCTACCGTTTTGATGTATTCGCTTCTTCGAAAGCAGTTTTTGGTAAAGTTCTTCAGGCAGAAGTTTCAGTTTGATTCTTCTGCTTATGTTTTTTAAGTTTTTTTCTTTTCATTTAATGAGAATTAACTTATATTTTGGGTTGTGGATTATTATTTTTTTTAGCGAAAAATGGCTGTTTTTATTTTTTATCCCTCCCTCTCTATTGACTCTTGCGTGGAGTTCCACATCTTGGGTATTGCTATCCCATACGTCACTAGCTCATGGACTCTTGCCAATTACATGAAAGAAAACATAATTTATGTAAGAACTTACCTGATAAATTTATTTCTTTCATATTGGCAAGAGTCCATGAGGCCCACCCTTTTTGTCGTGGTTATGATTTTTTGTATAAAGCACAATTATTTCCAAATTCCTTTGTTGATGCTTTTTACTCCTTTCTTTATCACCCCACTTCTTGGCTATTCGTTAAACTGAATTGTGGGTGTGGTGAGGGGTTTGTTTATAGGCATTTTGAGGTTTGGGAAACTTTGCCCCTCCTGGTAGAATTGTATATCCCATACGTCACTAGCTCATGGACTCTTGCCAATATGAAAGAAATTAATTTATCAGGTAAGTTCTTACATAAATTATGTTTTTTCTCTCAAGACCAAGGCGGAGACGCTGCTACTATTAGTCACACTTGAAGGGCCGTGTTCCTGTTCCACGGTTTACTTAATCATAATGTACTGTAACTCATTTGTTTCCTGTAAAGTGCTATCTTGCGGAACTTATAAAATAATTTATTGGGTCTCAGTGAGGCTCCTTTAGTATCTTGGAATCGAGGGTTAATATCTCCTGAGGGGGATTATTGAACAGGGTTTTTTTTAATCATGTTTGTTATGTTATTCAATCTGCTTATGTGTAGTGTTACTGGGCTCCTGGCTTGGAACATAAGGGCCTTTGGAAGTGACGCAACCTTATGGTTGGGCGCGCTTTTTTTGGACTATATGGTTCACCTTGTGACTGGGCTTGTTACAATCTGGTCTTCCATTTCCGCATTCCTGACCATGTGGCGACGGAAAAATTCTGGTCTGCCAGTATCTGGTTCATAGGAGGTGGTGAGTTCCCCGGCCATTGTGGGTGTCCGGTGCCGTTTAGATTTTGTTTTCTTAAAGTCCATATTATTATATTCTCTATCCAGTTATGGAGGATTCTGATGCTGAGACTGTTCAAATTTCAGATTCTTTGACTTGTGAAGAATGCGAATTGGCCCCGTTGACACAGGTCAATCAGTTATGTTCTATATGCCGTATTAGAGCGCCCTGTTCCTCGGGCTCGGGGAATCAAGGGACCGCTGAGCCATCCGCTTCTGGCGGTTCTGTCCTCTGAGAGGCGAGTTCCCTACTGCTCGCTACTACTACACGTGCGGGTAACCCAGATTATGTTTATCCCTCCTTGCAGGGCTGCTTGTTCCCCCCGGAGGTTGCAGCATGTTTTCGCTTTCACATATTTTTGGCGATTATGCGTCTGCAAAGTCCAGCTGTTTATTTGCGTTTGTGCTCGTTCCCTATTGTACCGGGTCTCTCGACCTTGGGTAGGCCTATACAGTTCCCTGCGGGTGTAGCTGTCCCTTAGTGTTGTGCCTTTCGTTACAGGATAGTGCGTCTTCACGTTTTACTCAGACACGTTTTTGAGTTATTAGAAGACCCTATCCTACGGATATAGGAATCCGCAATATTCTACTTCGAATGGCTCACCTAATTAGACATGAGGGGATGACATAATCTCCTGATTGTCGGTTTATTGAGATCCTTCCTAGTTTTGTTGGAAGATCAGGGTTCCGTTTGGCTAGTCCTGCGGGTATGCCTGCTTTTTTTAACCTACAGGTTGCCTTATATTTTCTTTTATCCGGTTAGGATATCTTTTATTTTTTTATTATGTTTCCTTCAGGAACTTTCTCTGGGATCGATCCTCGCTGTTTACTTCTGCGGAAATTAGTTACGGGACATGTTAGTCCTATGTTTGTCTGTTTTTCTCTTCCCCTTTTGAGGGAGGATTTAGGCAGCTTGACATTTATGACTCTGTCTGTAGGCTGGTCCTGCTTGGGTTTAGTTCTTCTGTCTCGTGGTTTGTTCAGACACCTGGCGCCTGTTCTGTGTGGCTGGGCCGGTTGAGGCGCTGAGTGCTCTCTGTCTTAGAGTTTTTTGCAATCTGATATCTTGTTTGGCTGCTTTTTACTTTTCAGCAAGTATTTTCCTTCTGTGTCATCCTGAAGATGACTGGGTGTTCTTGACTCAGGTGTTTACCTCGTCTAGGTCTGCTACATGCATTAGGTGTTGAATACTTCTGTATTCTAAGTTTTGATGTTTTGAGGACTCTGACTTCAGTTGTCTTTTTAAGTGCTGTCACACTATGTTGAGAGGAAAATTTTCTCTGTTCTGATACCCGGTCCTAAATCTTGTGGTTTTTGTTTGGTCTGGGCATTGCCTCCCCTTGTTTGTCGGGACCCATTTGGGTCTTTGTGAGCTAAGCTCGTTCTGGAAGGTCTTCTTTTTTTTGGAATTTGTGGTGACCTTTCGGTTTCCCTTTGGTTCTTTCTTGCCCTAATCCTTTGGGAGTTTTTGGGCTGGTGTTGCCTTCACTAGTGAGGGGTGTGTGGTTGGGGACCGACTGCTGGACGACAGTATCTCCTGGAGTACTGTTGGCTCAGTTGAGTCTGATTTTGCGGTCTCTAGCTGGGCTTCCGGGCTATATGTGGGTCCTTGGGGCCTTTTCTTTCAATTTTTCTTGGCTTCGGACAAAGCGGGGTTTTGTTGGGTAGTGGTTTCAGGCCTGGTGCCTTCAGAATGGGCTGCCTCTTGTACCCTCCCGTCTTGGCATTCAGTGCCCTCTATAGCTTGAGTATTGTTTTCGCAAAAGTAATGAATACAGCTGTGGACTCTTTCCATTTATGAAGAAAAACTTAAATTATGCTTACCTGATAATTTTATTTTCTTCTGGTGGAAAGAGTCCACAGCTCCCCACCCATTTTTTTTTTGTGGGGGTCTGTATTTTTATTCTTCTAGTAACTTTTTACCATGATATTTCTTCTTCTGTTCCTTGTTCCTCGGTAGAATGACTGGAGGATGAGGGGAGTGGGAGGAGTATTTAAGCCTTTGGCTGGGGTGTCTTTGCCTCCTCCTGGTGGCCAGGTTCTTATTTCCCAAAAGTAATGAATGCAGATGTGGACTCTTTCCATCTGAAGAAAATAAAATTATCAGGTAAGCATAATTTAAGTTTTTAAGTTACCTGAGTAACTTCTGCTTTGTCTGCAAATAATTTCTTTAACAATGAGACATTATGTTGTGCTACAAACTGTTGAATTAGGAGACTGTGTCACTATTAGATTTTGAAAAATAAAATGATTTGGTATGGTATTAAATATCGTATATCCTACTTATGTTTTTTATCAGATGGATGTTTTAGAGAACTTTCTCACTGGGCATGAAGATGATCTTCTTTCCTTCACTAGTTCAGAACTCGAGGTCTGTTCTTTCACTTATTTGTGGCATTATGGCATTAGGTAATTCAGTAACTTTCACTAACTGACATATTTGTTTTATGAATGAAGAAATAAAATGATATAGTAGGGAAAAAACCCAAAATGTGCATGAGAGTTTTTCCATTTTAAAGGAATACAGTTTTGCAATATGCTTGCATTAGTCAGACTCCTTGAGCAGGCAGAGTTTGAATTAGGGTACATAGGGTATGCACTAGATATGTGCACATATGCTGCTGAAACTCTTAACTTTTACTAGAATCATTTTTGCTACTACAAATATATTGCAAACCTGCTTCTGAAAATACTGAAATGAACATCCCTTTAAATTACCAGTGTTTAATTATGTACTTTGAATTTAATGGGATAATTAAATCTTAAATGTCAGCATTTGTTTTTATTAGAGCAGGGTTTTCATCCAGGCTATCACAGATAATTGGGGATAATGGTGCTTTTCTATTTTTTTCTTTTTTGGTAATTATATTCTTCTTTTTTTGGCATCTAGAAATGTGTACGTTTGTTGTCTGATAAAGTACAAGCAGAAAAAGACCATCTTGAACAAGTGAAATCTGAGGTGCTCAATCTGCAGAGAGAGGCAACAGAAAGGTTTGATTAACAGCATAAGATATTTCAGGAAACAATCTGTGTGTGATCTCAATTTTAAGTGACTTAAAGGATAGTCAATATCTAGTGATAACAGTAATAACTATGTCTTTAAGATGTTTAGGCTGCCATTAAGAGATGCTAGAAAATGCAGGTGCTGACGTGATATAGAAAGGAAGAAAATATACCAATAGAATATGTTGTAGGAGGAGAGCAGAAGAGGGTCCAAGACTTTAAGGGATATGATACCCAAACTTTTTCTTTCATGATTCAGAAAAAGCAACTTTTCCAATTTACTTTTAGTATAGAATTTGCTTCTTGTTGCTGCTAGTTAATGGCTGCACATATATGCCTTCTGTTATTGACTTACAGATATGCTCAGCTAGCTCCCAGTAGTGCATTGATACTTCTTCAATAAAGGATATCACGAGAATGAAGCAAAATTGACAAAATAAGTAAATTGGAAAGTTATTTAAAAATGCATGCTCTATCTGAATAATAAAAGAAACATTTTGGGTTTCATGTCACTTTAATGCTATTATAGTAAAAAAAAAAAAAAATCTAATCCATTAGAGCATGACATTTTTAAAGGACCATAATATACTTTAGGCTCTATACTACTGTGTTTTTAACGCCCACAAAGTAATAAGAGGCACCATTTGAAGGGCATTTGTGTCTTGGGCCTGTATTTTGTTAAAGGGACAGTCTAGACCCAATACATAATTTTGATTACTTATTGTTACATACCATAGAAGCATCCTGCAACTGGGTCCCACTTATATAGGCTTGTAAGAAGTACATTAAACATTTCATTATTTATTGTTAGGAGCTGAAAATGGCCACCAAGCTTCGCCCACCTTTTGCATGAATTTTGATATGTTAAGTTTCTCCAATCATGATAGACTCTTAAATATGTTTTCCTACTCTCACATGCTGATTTGTGCATGGGCAATTTGAAATTGCTAACTGAAAATATTAAACCTGCACTGCTAAACTATCATACAAGAAAACCGCTAACTGGACAAGAAAAAAGCTGTTTACATTTAAATACGTTAACACTTAAAGTAGTCCATCAAAATGACCTAGAGACCCCTTATGACCCCTTGTTATAAAGCCTATAATCCCCTCTTTCAATGAAAAAAAGCCCTATACCTCTGAAATTCCCAGCAGTGAAGGGGTCAATCAGTTAGCTGTTAATTGTAAAATGTATTGGAGTGCAGTGATTATCCTCCCAACTACCACCACCCTGATCCCTCCCAAACAGCTCTTTTCCCTCACCCTTCCCAATGGTCGTCATAATCTTTTACCATCTTAGAAACTGGCTGCCAGTCTGAGAGTAAACAGGCAGTTGTGTGGTTGTTTTTTTAAAGCTATAATTACACAAGCGCATCCCGACTCAAGAGTAGTACAATTTATTATGTTAAAACACACACACAACTATGTTGCACTTACAAGATGAAACTTCTCTAAAGCATAAAAACACTATTGTGGAAATTCACAGTCTCCTTGGCAGCTGTCGTACGATATGTTGCAATCGTGTCCCCAATCCCCTGCGGGTATCCGTTGGTCCGTAAGTTCTTAGTGTTTCACAGTGGTAGGATGGTAAAAGATAACAGAATGTCCGTAGCTGAATTCCTACGTGTTTCATCTGCTCTATCACAGACTTTTTCAAGGGCAGCTGTAAACTAAATTAACCGTCATCCATATACAGCTAATTTAGTTTACAGTGTAAAAAGTGGACCTTCCACAATAGTGTGTTGCTATGCTTTATCCAATTAACGACCAACGCCATACCCTGGACTTCTCTCTGTCGCGATCTCGCTAAACATAGCGAGATTGCTCTATTTCTGCATGCCCCATGAGTGGGGCACTGCAGAAATAGAGCTGCAGAGTTACCGATGCAAAGAGGGCCACTTCCAACAGCGGTGGTGCCAATTGTTGGTGGGTGGGATGGAGCGTAAGGAGGGAGGCGGGTGGGCGGCCCATCGCTGGAGGTAGGTGGGAGTGGTTGGACCACTACGCTACAGAAAAAAAAGTGTAGAGCGGCAGTGAGTGGGAAGGGGGGGAGGAGGGGAAAGTAGGTTACTATAGTGGAAAGTGGGGTAGAGGGTGGGAAAGTGATCTATGAGGGGGGTGTGGTAATGAGGGGGGGGCAGCTACACTACAGAAAAAAAGTTTTCATTTGCCAAATAAAATTATAGCAAACTGGGTACTGACAGACAGCTGCCAGTACCTAAGATGGCGGCTAATAGGTAAAGGGGGGAGGTTTAGATAGCTGTTTGAGGGGGGGATCAGGGAGGTTGAGGGTTAAGGGGAGATCCTACATTGCAAAAAATATATTTAAAAAAAAAATATATAAAAAAAAGCCTTTTTTATTTTAGAAAGTCTGCCAGTACTTAAGATGGGGGCGACCATTGTGGGGGAGGGAAGAGAGCTGTTTCAGGTGGGAGGGTAACCTATACACTAAAGCTAAAATTAACCCTACAAGCTACCTAATTAACCCCTTCACTGGTGGGCATAATACAAGTGTGGTGTGCAGCTGCATTTAGCGGCCTTCTAATTACCAAAAAGCAATGCCAAAGCCATATTCTGAACAAAGGGGATCCCAGAGAAACATTTATAACCATTTGTGCCATGATTGCACAGGCTTTTTGTAAATAATTTCAGTGAGAAAGTTAAAATTTTTTGTTTTATTTGATCTCAGTTGGCGGTGAAATGGTGGCATGAAATATACTAAATATATAAAAAAAAAAAAAAAGGCTGGGGGCGTGTATGAACCACAGCCATGTTAAGACGCTGAAATAGTAAGCTCTGCTGAATCCAAGACTATTATACTGAATATCTTATTCAAAAAGTGCCTTCCTACACAAAAAGTGGTGAATATCAATTGAGAAGGAAACTGAGTTAAGCCAGCTGCAAGGAATATACGATACTGGCTAAACTACCGACTATCACCAATGAGTGAAATGCTTATAGATACCAGCAAAGTTACTAACATTCCATGATGGAGATCATTGCAGTGTCCTTACTACAACTGATGGCTTACTAGATGGAGAGACATTTTGACTCCCTCATGAGAATCTGTGGCCGATCCAGAGGAGCAAATAATGTGAGATGGGTAGCATTCCACTGTTGAGTACTAGCTCTAGTTATTTTATGGACTCTGAGAAACTGATCCCCGGCGATGTGGCCGATCGCTGGGGAACATCAAGCTCGGGCTGAACGTGAGTTGAAATTTAAAGCTAAAGCTTGCACGCAACCAGACAGAGTTTTTATTGTCCCTAGCTCCTACCCAGACATTCTGGACTTAAGCAAATACAAGACAGATGCTAGCTCAGCATTAAACACTAAACATGGGACAACAATTGAGAAATACCTACACTCTTGTATTCTATACTGATAACAGCTCCCTGACCCTTTGGCCTACCTCAAAAGGAACTATATTGATCACAGACGCAGATCCTATTTTAACACTTCTCCCTTGCTGCATAGGCTAGTAAAGGGAGCTGACTTCTGGGTCTGGGAAGGAGAACTACCTTACTACATCAGGCTGAGATACCAGCAGATCTTCCATATTATGTGGAAAGTATTTTATTGTTATTTTATAACAAATGTGTACAACAATAATATGAGCATAAACTTGACATGTCAAAATGTTACAAACAATATAGCGACAGGTGGTTGAGTACCCCGCATATCTATTAAGATTCCCCAACCATGGCAACAACCATTTCTTCTGTTATGTGTGATCAGTCCACGGGTCATCATTACTTCTGGGATATAACTCCTCCCCAACAGGAAATGCAAGAGGATTCACCCAGCAGAGCTGCATATAGCTCCTCCCCTCTACGTCAGTCCCAGTCATTCTCTTGCACCCAACGACTAGATAGGATGTGTGAGAGGACTATGGTGATTATTCTTAGTTTTTATGACTTCAATCAAAAGTTTGTTATTTTAAAATAGCACCGGAGCGTGTTATTACTTCTCTGGCAGAGTTTGAGGAAGAATCTGTCAGAGTTTTTTACTATGATTTTAACCGGAGTAGTTAAGATCATATTGCTGTTCTCGGCCATCTGAGGGAGGTAAAGGCTTCAGATCAGGGGACAGCGGGCAGATGAATCTGCATTGAGGTATGTAGCAGTTTTTATTTTCTGAATGGAATTGATGAGAAAATCCTGCCATACCGTTAAAATGACATGTATGTATACACTTCAGTATTCTGGGGATGGTATTTCACCGGAACTACTCTGTTAAAGGTCACTAATCCTTTTTAATAACTATTTATCATGTTAAACGTTTTTGCTGGAATGTAGAATCGTTTACATTGCTGAGGTACTGTGTGAATAAATATTTGGGCATTATTTTCCACTTGGCAGTTTTTTTGCTTTAATTGTGACAGTTTCGTTTCTCTTCACTGCTGTGTGGGAGAGGGAGGGGCCGTTTTTGGCGCTCTTTGCTACGCATCAAAAAATACCAGTCAGTTACTTTTATTTTTCCTGCATGATCCGGTTCATCTCTGATAGATCTCAGGGGTCTTCAAACTTCTTTGAAGGGAGGTAAATTCTCTCAGCAGAGCTGTGAGAATTCTTATAGTGACTGTGAATAAAAACGTTGCTTTGTATTTTTTATGTCAAATTTAATTATTGTTATTTTACTAATGGGAACAAACCTTTGCTAAAAGTTTTGTTATTTTAAAGTTTGATGCTATAACTGTTTTTCAGTTCATTATTTCAACTGTCATTTAATCGTTAGTACCTCTTTGAGGCACAGTACGTTTTTTTGCTAAAAAAGATTATAACCAAGTTGTAAGTTTTTTTTTTTTTTGCTAGTGTGTTAAACATGTCTGACTCAGAGGAAGATATCTGTGTCATTTGTTCCAATGCCAAGGTGGAGCCCAATAGAAATTTATGTACTAACTGTATTGATGCTACTTTAAATAAAAGTCAATCTGTACAATGTGAACAAATTTCACCAAACAGCGAGGGGAGAGTTATGCCGACTAACTCGCCTCACGCGGCAGTACCTGCATCTCCCGCCCGGGAGGTGCGTGATATTTTGGCGCCTAGTACATCTGGGCGGCCATTACAGATAACATTACAAGATATGGCTACTGTTATGACTGAAGTTTTGTCTAAATTACCAGAACTAAGAGGCAAGCGTGATCACTCTGGGGTGAGAACAGAGTGCGCTGACAATGCTAGGGCCATGTCTGATACTGCGTCACAGCTCGCAGAGCATGAGGACGGAGAGCTTCATTCTGTGGGTGACGGTTCTGATCCAAACAGATTGGACTCAGATATTTCAAATTTTAAATTTAAATTGGAGAACCTCCGTGTATTACTAGGGGAGGTCTTAGCAGCTCTCAACGATTGTAACACCGTTGCAATACCAGAGAAACTGTGTAGGTTGGATAAATACTTTGCGGTACCGGCGAGTACTGACGTTTTTCCTATACCTAAGAGACTAACTGAAATTGTTACTAAGGAGTGGGATAGACCCGGTGTGCCGTTCTCACCCCCTCCAATATTTAGAAAGATGTTTCCAATAGACACCACCACTCGGGACTTATGGCAAACGGTCCCCAAGGTGGAGGGAGCAGTTTCTACTTTAGCTAAGCGTACCACTATCCCGGTGGAGGATAGCTGTGCTTTCTCAGATCCAATGGATAAAAAATTAGAGGGTTACCTTAAGAAAATGTTTGTTCAACAAGGTTTTATATTACAACCCCTTGCATGTATCGCGCCGATTACGGCTGCGGCAGCATTTTGGATTGAGTCGCTTGAAGAGAACCTTAGTTCATCTACGCTAGACGACATTACGGACAGGCTTAGAGTCCTTAAACTAGCTAATTCCTTCATTTCGGAGGCCGTAGTACATTTAACCAAACTTACGGCTAAGAACTCAGGATTCGCCATACAGGCACGTAGGGCGCTGTGGCTAAAATCCTGGTCAGCTGATGTTACTTCTAAGTCCAAATTACTTAATATACCTTTCAAGGGGCAGTCTTTATTTGGGCCCGGTTTGAAAGAGATTATCGCTGACATTACAGGAGGTAAGGGCCACGCCCTACCTCAAGACAAAGCCAAAGCTAAGGCTAGACAGTCTAATTTTCGTCCCTTTCGGAACTTCAAAACAGGAGCAGCATCAACCTCCACTGCACCAAAACAGGAAGGAGCTGTTGCTCGTTACAGGCAAGGCTGGAAGCCTAACCAGTCCTGGAACAAGAGCAAGCAGGCCAGGAAACCTGCTGCTGCCCCAAAGACAGCATGAACCGAGAGCCCCCGATCCGGGACCGGATCTAGTGGGGGGCAGACTCTCTCTCTTCGCCCAGGCCTGGGCAAGAGATGTTCAGGATCCCTGGGCACTAGAGATCATATCTCAGGGATACCTTCTAGACTTCAAATTATCTCCCCCAAGAGGGAGATTTCATCTGTCAAGGTTGTCAACAAACCAGATAAAGAAAGAAGCGTTTCTACGCTGCGTACAAGATCTGTTAATAATGGGAGTGATCCATCCGGTTCCGCGGTCGGAACAAGGACAAGGGTTCTACTCAAACCTGTTTGTGGTTCCCAAAAAAGAGGGAACTTTCAGGCCAATCTTAGATTTAAAGATTCTAAACAAATTCCTAAGAGTTCCATCGTTCAAAATGGAAACTATTCGGACAATCTTACCCATGATCCAAGAGGGTCAGTACATGACCACAGTGGATTTAAAGGATGCTTACCTTCACATACCGATCCACAAAGATCATCACCGGTATCTAAGGTTTGCCTTCTTAGACAGGCACTACCAGTTTGTAGCTCTTCCATTCGGATTGGCTACGGCTCCAAGAATCTTCACAAAGGTTCTGGGTGCCCTTCTGGCGGTACTAAGACCGCGAGGGATTTCGGTAGCTCCATACCTAGACGACATTCTAATACAAGCTTCAAGCTTTCAAACTGCCAAGTCTCATACAGAGTTAGTTCTGGCATTTCTAAGGTCGCATGGATGGAAAGTGAACGAAAAGAAGAGTTCTCTTTTTCCTCTCACAAGAGTTCCATTCTTGGGGACTCTTATAGATTCTGTAGAAATGAAGATTTACCTGACAGAGGACAGGTTAACAAAGCTTCAAAATGCATGCCGTGTCCTTCATTCCATTCAACACCCGTCAGTAGCTCAATGCATGGAGGTGATCGGCTTAATGGTAGCGGCAATGGACATAGTACCTTTTGCACGCCTACACCTCAGACCTCTGCAATTATGCATGCTAAGTCAGTGGAATGGGGATTACTCAGATTTGTCCCCTACTCTGAATCTGAATCAAGAGACCAGAAATTCTCTTCTATGGTGGCTTCATCGGCCACACCTGTCCAGGGGGATGCCATTCAGCAGGCCAGACTGGACAATTGTAACAACAGACGCCAGCCTACTAGGTTGGGGCGCTGTCTGGAATTCTCTGAAGGCTCAGGGACTATGGAATCAGGAGGAGAGTCTCCTTCCAATAAACATTCTGGAATTGAGAGCAGTTCTCAATGCCCTTCTAGCTTGGCCCCAATTAACAACTCGGGGGTTCATCAGGTTTCAGTCGGACAACATCACGACTGTAGCTTACATCAACCATCAGGGAGGGACAAGAAGCTCCCTAGCAATGGTGGAAGTATCAAAGATAATTCGCTGGGCAGAGTTTCACTCTTGCCACCTGTCAGCAATCCACATCCCGGGAGTGGAGAACTGGGAGGCGGATTTCTTGAGTCGCCAGACTTTTCATCCGGGGGAGTGGGAACTTCATCCGGAGGTCTTTGCCCAAATACTTCGACGTTGGGGCAAACCAGAGATAGATCTCATGGCGTCTCGCCAGAACGCCAAACTTCCTCGCTACGGGTCCAGATCCAGGGATCCGGGAGCGGTTCTGATAGATGCTTTGACAGCACCTTGGAACTTCGGGATGGCTTATGTGTTTCCACCCTTTCCGCTGCTTCCTCGATTGATTGCCAAAATCAAGCAGGAGAGAGCATCAGTGATTCTAATAGCGCCTGCATGGCCACGCAGGACTTGGTATGCAGATCTAGTGGACATGTCATCCTGTCCGCCTTGGTCTCTACCTCTAAGACAGGACCTTCTGATACAGGGTCCATTCAAACATCAAAATCTAACTTCTCTGAAGCTGACTGCTTGGAAATTGAACGTTTGATTTTATCAAAACGTGGTTTTTCTGAGTCGGTTATTGATACCCTGATACAGGCTAGGAAGCCTGTTACCAGAAAGATTTACCATAAAATATGGCGTAAATACCTATACTGGTGCGAATCCAAACATTACTCATGGAGTAAGGTTAGGATCTCTAGGATATTGTCCTTTCTACAAGAAGGGTTAGAAAAGGGTTTATCAGCTAGTTCATTAAAGGGACAGATTTCAGCTCTGTCCATCTTGTTACACAGGCGTCTGTCAGAAAATCCAGACGTCCAGGCTTTTTGTCAGGCTTTAGCTAGGATCAAGCCTGTGTTTAAAGCTGTTGCTCCGCCATGGAGTTTAAACTTAGTTCTTAACGTTTTACAGGGTGTTCCATTTGAACCCCTTCATTCCATTGATATAAAATTGTTATCTTGGAAAGTTCTGTTTTTAATGGCTATTTCCTCGGCTCGAAGAGTCTCTGAGTTATCAGCCTTACATTGTGATTCTCCTTATCTGATTTTTCACTCAGACAAGGTAGTTCTGCGTACTAAACCTGGGTTCTTACCTAAGGTGGTCACTAACAGGAATATCAATCAAGAGATTGTTGTTCCATCCTTGTGTCCAAATCCTTCTTCAAAGAAGGAACGTCTTCTACACAATCTGGATGTAGTTCGTGCCCTCAAGTTCTACTTGCAGGCAACTAAAGATTTTCGCCAAACTTCTTCCCTGTTTGTCGTTTATTCTGGACAGAGGAGAGGTCAAAAAGCTTCTGCTACCTCTCTCTCTTTTTGGCTTCGTAGCATAATACGTTTAGCCTATGAGACTGCTGGTCAGCAGCCTCCTGAAAGAATTACAGCTCACTCCACTAGAGCTGTGGCTTCCACTTGGGCCTTTAAGAATGAGGCCTCTGTTGAACAGATTTGCAAGGCTGCAACTTGGTCTTCGCTTCATACTTTTTCCAAATTTTACAAATTTGACACTTTTGCTTCTTCGGAGGCTATTTTTGGGAGAAAGGTTCTTCAGGCAGTGGTTCCTTCTCTATAATGAGCCTGCCTATCCCTCCCGTCATCCGTGTACTTTTGCTTTGGTATTGGTATCCCAGAAGTAATGATGACCCGTGGACTGATCACACATAACAGAAGAAAACATAATTTATGCTTACCTGATAAATTCCTTTCTTCTGTTGTGTGATCAGTCCACGGCCCGCCCTGTTTTAAGGCAGGTAAATATCTTTTAAATTATACTCCAGTCACCACTTCACCCTTGGTTACTCCTTTCTCGTTGATTCTTGGTCGAATGACTGGGACTGACGTAGAGGGGAGGAGCTATATGCAGCTCTGCTGGGTGAATCCTCTTGCATTTCCTGTTGGGGAGGAGTTATATCCCAGAAGTAATGATGACCCGTGGACTGATCACACAACAGAAGAAAGGAATTTATCAGGTAAGCATAAATTATGTTTTTTTATTATCGAAAAATGACTTAATCTTCAATATTTCAAATTACCATTTGCAATTTTCTAATTTCTCTTGTTAAGTGTATCCAGTCCACGGATCATCCATTACTTGTGGGATATTCTCCTTCCCAACAGGAAGTTGCAAGAGGATCACCCACAGCAGAGCTGCTATATAGCTCCTCCCCTCATTGCCATATCCAGTCATTCTCTTGCAACTCTCAACTAAGATGGAGGTCGTAAGAGGACTGTGGTGTTTTATACTTAGTTTATTTCTTCAATCAAAAGTTTGTTATTTTTAAATGGTACCGGAGTGTACTGTTTATCTCAGGCAGTATTTAGAAGAAGAATCTGCCTGTGTTTTCTATGATCTTAGCAGAAGTAACTAAGATCCTTTGCTGTTCTCACATATTCTGAGGAGTGAGGTAACTTCAGAGGGGGAATAGCGTGCAGGTTTTCCTGTAATAAGGTATGTGCAGCTCAAATATTTTTCTAGGGCTGGAATTTGCTAGAAAATGCTGCTGATACCGAAGTAATGTAAGTAAAGCCTTAAATGCAGTGATAGCGACTGGTATCAGGCTTATTAATAGAGATTCACTCTTATAAAAGTGTATTTTAAAACGTTTGCTGGCATGTTTAATCGTTTTTTACATATGTTTGGTGATAAAACTTATTGGGGCCTAGTTTTTTCCACATGGCTGGCTTGAATTTTGCCTAGAAACAGTTCCCTGTGGCTTCCCACTGTTGTAATATGAGTGGGAGGGGCCTATTTTAGCGTTTTGTTTGCACAGCAAAAATTACAGACACAGAGATCCAGCTTCTTCCTGCATGATCCAGGACTTCTCTGAAGGGCTCAAAAGGCTTCAAAAGTCGTATTGAGGGAGGTAAAAAGCCACAGTAGAGCTGTGGCAGTTGTTGTGACTGTTTAAAAAACGTTTTTGTCATTTGTTATTACGTTTTTGGTATTAAGGGGTTAATCATCCATTTGCAAGTGGGTGCAATGCTCTGCTAACTTATTACATACACTGTAAAAATTTCGTTAGTGTAACTGCATTTTTTCACTGTTATTTCAAAATTTGGGAAAATTTGTGTTTCTTAAAGGCGCAGTAACGTTTTTTATATTGCTTGTAAACTTGTTTTAAAGTGTTTTCCAAGCTTGCTAGTCTCATTGCTAGTCTGTTTAAACATGTCTGACACAGAGGAACCTACTTGTTCATTATGTTTGAAAGCCATGGTGGAGCTCCATAGGAGAATGTGTACTAAATGTATTGATTTCACCTTAAACAGTAAAGATCAGTCTTTATCTATAAAAGAATTATCACCAGAGGGTTCTGTCGAGGCGGAAGTTATGCCGACTAACTTTCCCCACGTGTCAGACCCTTCGCCTCCCGCTCAGGGGACGCACGCTAATATGGCGCCAATTACATCAGGGACGCCCATAGCGATTACCTTGCAGGACATGGCTGCAATCATGAATAATACCCTGTCAGAGGTATTATCTAGATTGCCTGAATTAAGAGGCAAGCGCGATAGCTCTGGGGTTAGGAGAGATACAGAGCGCGCAAATACTGTTAGAGCCATGTCTGATACTGCGTCACAGTATGCAGAACATGAGGACGGAGAGCTTCAGTCTGTGGGTGACATCTCTGACTCGGGGAAACCTGATTCAGAGATTTCTAATTTTAAATTTAAGCTTGAGAACCTCCACGTATTGCTTGGGGAGGTATTAGCTGCTCTGAATGACTGTAACACAGTTGCAATTCCAGAGAAATTGTGTAGGCTGGATAGATACTATGCGGTACCGGTGTGTACTGACGTTTTTCCTATACCTAAAAGGCTTACAGAAATTATTAGCAAGGAGTGGGATAGACCCGGTGTGCCCTTTTCCCCACCTCCTATATTTAGAAAAAATTTTCCAATAGACACCACTACACGGGACTTATGGCAGACGGTCCCTAAGGTGGAGGGAGCAGTTTCTACTTTAGCAAAGCGTACCACTATCCCGGTTGAGGACAGTTGTGCTTTTTCAGATCCAATGGATAAAAAATTGGAGGGTTACCTTAAGAAAATGTTTATTCAACAAGGTTTTATTTTACAGCCCCTTGCATGCATTGCGCCTGTCACTGCTGCGGCAGCCTTCTGGTTTGAGGCCCTGGAAGAGGCCATCCAGACAGCTCCATTGAATGAAATTGACAAGCTTAGAACGCTTAAGCTAGCTAACTCATTTGTTTCTGATGCCTTTGTTCATTTGACTAAACTAACGGCTAAGAATTCTGGATTCGCCATCCAGGCGCGTAGGGCGCTATGGCTTAAATCCTGGTCAGCTGACGTGACTTCTAAATTACTCAACATTCCTTTCAAGGGGCAGACCTTATTCGGGCCTGGCTTGAAGGAAATTATTGCTGACATTACTGGAGGCAAGGGTCATACCCTTCCTCAGGACAGGGCCAAATCAAAGGCCAAACAGTCTAATTTTCGTGCCTTTCGAAATTTCAAGGCAGGAGCAGCATCAACTTCCTCCGCTTCAAAACAAGAGGGAACTGTTGCTCATTCCACACAGGCCTGGAAACCTAACCAGTCCTGGAACAAGGGCAAGCAGGCCAGAAAGCCTGCTGCTGCCCCCAAGACAGCATGAAGGAACGGCCCCCTATCCGGAAACGGATCTAGTGGGGGGCAGACTTTCTCTCTTCGCCCAGGCGTGGGCAAGAGATGTTCAGGATCCCTGGGCGTTGGAGATCATATCTCAGGGATATCTTCTGGACTTCAAAGCTTCTCCTCCACAAGGGAGATTTCATCTTTCAAGGTTATCAGCAAACCAGATAAAGAAAGAGGCATTCCTAAGCTGTGTGCAAGACCTCCTAGTAATGGGAGTGATCCATCCAGTTCCATGGACGGAACAAGGACAGGGATTTTATTCAAATCTGTTTGTGGTTCCCAAGAAAGAGGGAACCTTCAGACCAATCTTGGATCTAAAGATCTTAAACAAATTCCTCAGAGTTCCATCATTCAAAATGGAAACTATTCGGACCATCCTACCCATGATCCAAGAGGGTCAGTACATGACCACAGTGGACTTAAGGATGCCTACCTTCACATACCGATTTACAAAGATCATCATCGGTTCCTAAGGTTTGCCTTTCTAGACAGGCATTACCAATTTGTAGCTCTTCCCTTCGGGTTGGCCACTGCCCCGAGAATTTTTACAAAGGTTCTGGGCTCACTTCTGGAGGTTCTAAGACTGCGAGGCATAGCGGTGGCTCCGTATCTAGACGACATCCTGATACAGGCGTCAAGCTTTCAAATTGCCAAGTCTCATACAGAGATAGTTCTGGCATTTCTGAGGTCGCATGGGTGGAAAGTGAACGTGGAAAAGAGTTCTCTATCACCACTCACAAGAGTCTCCTTCCTAGGGACTCTTATAGATTCTGCAGAGATGAAAATTTACCTGACGGAGTCCAGGTTATCAAAACTATTAAATGCTTGCCGTGTCCTTCATTCCATTCCACGCCCGTCAGTGGCTCAGTGCATGGAAGTAATCGGCTTAATGGTAGCGGCAATGGACATAGTGCCATTTGTGCGCCTGCATCTCAGACCGCTGCAATTATGCATGCTAAGTCAGTGGAATGGGGATTACTCAGATTTGTCCCCTCTACTAAATCTGGATCAAGAGACCAGAGATTCTCTTCTCTGGTGGCTTTCTCGGGTCCATCTGTCCAAGGGTATAACCTTTCGCAGGCCAGATTGGACGATTGTAACAACAGATGCCAGCCTTCTAGGTTGGGGCACAGTCTGGAACTCCCTGAAGGCTCAGGGATCGTGGACTCAGGAGGAGAAACTCCTCCCAATAAATATTCTGGAGTTAAGAGCAATATTCAAGGCTCTTCTAGCTTGGCCTCAGTTAGCAACACTGAGGTTCATCAGATTTCAGTCGGACAACATCACGACTGTGGCTTACATCAACCATCAAGGGGGAACCAAGAGTTCCCTAGCGATGTTAGAAGTCTCAAAGATAATTCGCTGGGCAGAGTCTCACTTTTGCCACCTGTCAGCGATCCACATCCCAGGCGTAGAGAACTGGGAGGTGGATTTTCTAAGTCGTCAGACTTTTCATCCGGGGGAGTGGGAACTCCATCCGGAGGTGTTTGCTCAACTGGTCCATCGTTGGGGCAAACCAGAACTGGATCTTATGGCGTCTCGCCAGAACGCCAAGCTTCCTTGTTACGGATCCAGGGACCCGGGAGCAACGCTGATAGATGCTCTAGCAGCTCCTTGGTTCTTCAACCTGACCTATGTTTTTCCACCGTTTCCTCTGCTCCCTCGACTGATTGCCAAAATCAAACAGGAGAGAGCATCAGTGATTCTGATAGCGCCTGCGTGGCCACGCAGGACCTGGTATGCAGACCTAGTGGACATGTCATCTCTTCCACCATGAACTCTGCCTCTGAGGCAGGACCTAATACAAGGTCCTTTCAATCATCCAAATCTAATTTCTCTGAGACTGACTGCATGGAGATTGAACGCTTGATTTTATCAAGGCGTGGCTTCTCCGAGTCAGTCATTGATACCTTAATACAGGCTCGGAAGCCTGTCACCAGGAAAATCTACCATAAGATATGACGTAAATATCTTTATTGGTGTGAATCCAAGAGTTACTCATGGAGTAAGGTTAGGATTCCTAGGATATTGTCCTTTCTCCAAGAGGGTTTGGACAAAGGCTTATCAGCTAGTTCTTTAAAAGGACAGATCTCTGCTCTGTCTATTCTTTTGCACAAGCGTCTGGCAGAAGTTCCAGACGTCCAGGCATTTTGTCAGGCTTTGGTTAGGATTAAGCCTGTGTTTAAAACTGTTGTTCCCTGTGGAGCTTAAACTTGGTTCTTAAAGTTCTTCAGGGAGTTCCGTTTGAACCCCTTCATTCCATTGATATTAAACTTTTATCTTGGAAAGTTCTGTTTTTGATGGCTATTTCCTCGGCTCGAAGAGTTTCTGAGTTATCTGCCTTACATTGTGATTCTCCTTATCTGATTTTTCATTCAGACAAGGTAGTTCTGCGTACCAAACCTGGATTTTTACCTAAGGTGGTTTCTAACAGGAATATCAATCAAGAGATTGTTGTTCCATCATTGTGTCCTAATCCGTCTTCAAAGAAGGAACGTCTTTTTTGCATAATCTGGACGTAGTCCGTGCCTTGAAGTTTTACTTACAGGCTACTAAAGATTTTCGTCAAACATCTGCCCTGTTTGTCGTTTACTCTGGACAGAGGAGAGGTCAAAAAGCTTCGGCAACCTCTCTCTCCTTTTGGCTTTGGAGCATAATACGCTTAGCCTATGAGACTGCTGGACAGCAGCCCCCTGAAAGGATTACAGCTCATTCTACTAGAGCTGTGGCTCCCACCTGGGCCTTTAAAAATGAGGCCTCTGTTGAACAGATTTGCAAGGCTGCGACTTGGTCTTCGCTTCACACCTTTTCAAAATTTTACAAATTTGACACTTTTGCTTCTTCGGAGGCTGTTTTTGGGAGAAAGGTTCTACAGGCAGTGGTTCCTTCCGTTTAAGTTCCTGCCTTGTCCCTCCCATCATCCGTGTACTTTAGCTTTGGTATTGGTATCCCACAAGTAATGGATGATCCGTGGACTGGATACACTTAACAAGAGGAAACATAATTTATGCTTACCTGATAAATTTATTTCTCTTGTAGTGTATCCAGTCCACAGCCCGCCCTGTCCTTTTAAGGCAGGTCTAAATTTTAATTGAACTACAGTTACCACTGCACCCTATGGTTTCTCCTTTCTCGTCTTGTTTCGGTCGAATGACTGGATATGGCAGTGAGGGGAGGAGCTATATAGCAGCTCTGCTGTGGGTGATCCTCTTGCAACTTCCTGTTGGGAAGGAGAATATCCCACAAGTAATGGATGATCCGTGGACTGGATACACTACAAGAGAAATACATTTATCAGGTAAGCATAAATTATGTTTTTCTCCTATTATCAATTTTTCTTTGTTCTCTTGCTATCTTTATTTGAAAAAGAAGGTATCTAAGCTAAGGAGCCAGCAAATTGTTTGTTCAGAACCATGGACAGCACTTGTATATTGCTGTCCAATCAGCAAGGACAACACAGTTTGTTCACCAAAAATGGGCCGGCATCTAAACTTACATTCTTGCTTTTCAAACAAACATACCAAAAGAATGAAGAAAATTTGATAATAGGTGTAAATTAGAAAGTTGTTTAAAATTGCATGCTCTATTTGAATCACGAAAGAAAAAATTTGGGTTTGGTGTCCCTTTAAGCTATCCATATCATAATGATACTCTATTCTCTTTGTGATATGTGTGAAATTAGGAGGAACTGTTTTCCATAATCTCGCTATTTCAATTCTAACCACGGTGCAAATGATCATAATGAGTTTTCTATGTCTATTGTGAATCTGTGTTACTGGAAAGTGTAATAAGGCCTGCTCAGGGGACAACTTAATCTGGGTATGAAATATGATGCTGATTAGTGTAGACGTTTGGTCCCAAATGTCCTTAATATTTTCACAATGCCACCATATATGCATGTATGTGCCTCTATGTGGGCCGCCTCTGTAACATAGTTGAGTGTTTGCTATCTCGAGTTTGTTAGATCTTGTTGGGTAAAGGTACCATTTAAATGTTACGCTACACAAAATTTAGCAAGGGCACTATGAAGGCAAGCTTCTCAGTTATTTTTGTTACTTGTGATACCTATTGTATTGGTATCAATGTATAGTTGCTGATGAGAAGTGGTGCTAGCATTTAATACAACATTAGTACAAACAATAGGGATTAGAGTCCCTGGAAAGAAATGCTTTTATAGCACTCTTTGCCCAGACTGACTTGTAGAGGCAAAGATTGGGTTAAAATATAACTTTTAATTTGCTTTATTAAGAAGATGGGTAAACACAAACATTTTAAAATACTCTATCGTTTGTAGCTGAATTGAATTGTTTGTGAGGTCTATTACCACAAGATCTATTATCTAGAAACCACAATTAGACAGCCTGTTTCGTTCTTTTTAGAGCTCATCAGTAGCAGATAGATTTGTTTGTTACTGGCAATATGCTGGTCTGAGCGGGGAGGGTTTTTTTAATGGGGTTTTTCTATTGTTGTTTTTTTTCTGTAGTGTAGGGATCCCCCCTCACTATCCCCACCTCCCCCTTCAAGCGATCTCACTGTAGGGACCTACTTACCCCTCTAATTGTCCCCTTTTCTGTAGGGTAGTGGACCGATCCCTTCCTTTCCCCTTCCAAAAATGTTTTTGTAGCGTAGGGAACCCACTCCGCCTCCCTCCCATACCTCCCATGGCACCACCGCAGCTGATACAGAAAGTGATAGAGTTTCACAGTCTTTATCAGTGATCTGCCTTCATATAGTAAAGTAGCATGATCAGCGCTCCCTTACCATATGAAGACAAGATGCTTCTGTCCCCAGCAGCAGTCTTCTCTGTCTAAGCTGACAGTGGGGACACAGCATGCGCCCCTGTGTTGGACGTAGGTACTACGTCAACTTTGAACTCTGGACAAAGTACTGTGTGACGTAGTACCTATATCCATTTGGCTTAATGGGTTAATAGCCAAATGATAACCATTGTAATAGTGATCACCTGGTGTGAATAAATGTGCATCTGAGTAGAGGTTCATGTGGTCATCAAAATTATATTATTATACCCAAAGGCACTTACTTATATAAGGATAGCCCCTTCTTGTGACTATAGTTTTTAGAGAGAAGCACACGCCTGTTTACAACCTTGTTTATTATATGTACATTGTTTTCACACATTTTGATGTACAGTTACATATCATGATATATACATAAAATAATGGTATAGTTTGAATTTGCTGGAAATAAAAACAAAACAAATATGTGGGCTTCTCACTGATAAATTGCCTGCAGTGGGGCTTAATAGAAAAAGGTTTGCTAAGCCATGGCAGAGTAGAATTTTGCTTATGTCTCTTTATAACACACTATCTATAACTCGTTTAGCTGGTCCATCACTTTTCTGTCTGGCTCCTAAGTTGAACAGAAGCTTGACAATCTCTGGGGAATGTTTTTGTATAAAATCCTAGGCAATAGCTGCAGACAGGGATTTTACAATTTATACCTATCTGTATCTTATATAATTTAAATACTTTTTTGGTTTTTTAGAAGTATTTGATGTACTTAGATTATGAACTATTTGCTATTACTTACATGGCAATCACTGTTACTGAAAAAACAAAACTATGATCAAGAAGTCATTCAGTAGAAACCAATTATATTATATGATTTGGTTCTTTTTAGAAGTTCAGAACGAGAGAAGTTTGTTTCATTATTGACTGAAACTGGGGATCTGGATTCCGTACTCTCCGAGGAAGCCAAGACATGGGAAGAGCTGCATGCTGCATCACTAGAACTGGAAAGAATGACAAACCTTCCTGAGTCTAGGTAACCAGGACCAGTAAAATAATTGCCACTATAGTGAAAAAAATTATATGTATAAGAACATGTAACTTTATTACCATTGACCATCTATGTGTTTAACCCCCTCAGAGGGGTTAAACACACTTGTAGAGTACTGCTCTGGGTGATGCTGGTCCTGAGTGGAAACTGCCACTGAACCAATCAGTAGTGCTATTTAAACAGCTTTCATTGTTCAGATAGAGGCTGCAGTTTTAAGAGACTTTTTTTTCACAATCAGCAATGCACTACTGGGAACTAGCTGATGATTACGCACATATGCAGTCTAGATGTGCGACTAGCACTGCTTATTGGATGAGCGTCCGTTTACACTTGGGAAAAGCAGGTTGATAGTGATGAAATGACGTGCTTTAATGAACGACAGTATGTCATTTTCTTCTCTCTAATGGGTCTTTAAAGAGACAGTCTACTCCAGAATTTGTATTGTTTAAAAATATAGATAATCCCTTTATTATCCATTTCCCAGTTTTGCATAATCAATACAGTTATATTAATGCACGTTTTACCTCTGTGATTACCTTGTATCTAAGCCCCTGCAGACTGCCACCTTATTTCAGTTCTTTTGACAGACTTACATTTTAGCCAATCAGTGCCCTCTCATAAATAACTCCATGGGCTTGAGCACAATGTTATCTATATGGCACACATGAACCAACGCCATCAAGCTGTGAAAAACATGTCAAATGCATCCAGATAAAAGGCCGCCTTCAAAAATTAGCATATGAGCCTACCTAGGTTTAGCCTTCAACTAAGAATACCAAGAGAACAAAGCACATTTGATGATAAAAGTGAATTGGAGAGTTGTTTAAAATTGCATGCCTGATCTGAATCATGAAAGTTTCGTTTTCACTAGACTATCCCTTTTAAGATTGTATCACCTATTTCCAACATCCCTTTATGTCGAAATACTTCCAGATCAGTTTTTGCTATTAACTCTTATAAAGTGTAAGAAAAAGTAAAGAATTGATTATGATAATTTCTCTGTTACTGTTCACAGTGAAGCTGACATTACAATGGGGAAGCCAGACTTGATTCCCTCTACTCATCAGAAAGAAAAACAACTCTTAAGTGAAAGAGAGAAACTATGGGAAATTTTGCAAAAAACACAGGCAGCCCTTGCAAAGGCTCAAATGGAAAAAGAAAGAGGCAAGTTACAGAGAAAAAGTGCTGCTGATTGGATCAATGTTGGTTTCTGCTCGGGGCAAGCAGTAGTGCAGGGTAAATAGTCATAAAATTCCGAATAAGAGCATGTAATTTTTAGACTATTATGGCACTTTTGTGCCCCTTTATAATATTATTCTATCAGTTGTTTGTTTTTTTTGCCCTTTTTTACTTCTTTATAGTTTCTCCAAACATTGTTTAGGTCAACCATAGTAGGGAAGGACCACAGCACTTGAAATGTTATGTTTGTATGAGTGTGTGAAGATAAATATCAGTAATACGTTATTCCATGTTTGCTGTCACTATAAAAACAACAGATTCCTTATTTAAAAATCTGATTTTTTAATTATTAAAAAAAAATATATATCTTGCAACTTTTTTGCTTACTTTAACCGCTTAACAGGCTACTCACCAAGTCCTGGAAACCAGGAAGTGCACAATAGATGTACAAGACTTAAGGGAGCTGCATGGGGGGGGGGGGTTGTGTGTAATCCCCCTAATCTCAGCTCCCTTAAATCATAGAGACCCCTAAAACTCACAGTTTGAAAGGTATTTCAAACAGTATGTGTCTTGGGGGTATAAAGTACAAGTACATTTTAAAAAGAAATAAAATAAACATGTTTAAGCACTATATATCGCATTATAATAATCAAAAATGCCTACAAGACTCCCATGCCCCCTTATTTTAACGTCCAGAAGCCCCTCTTTAAATAAAGCCTCTATTTAAGTTTTAATAGCTAGGTAATCACTGTGGTTAATAGTGATCACCTGGCGTTCATAAATGTTCATTTATTTGAGCAGAAGGTCCACGCACAACATAATAGAATGTCTGGTACTCTCTTGCAAGCACACAGCTAGATTAAAAGCAACATGGAAGTGTTAGTTACAGCCTTTAGCCAAATGGTGATAGAACCACATCAAGGTCTCTTCCTCCCTGAGACCCTAACCTACAGCCCCACAATGCATGCGTTCAACCAACAACAGTTACACAGACCCTTTTGTAATTTCCTTAGACATATACAAAACATGGAAATGGACTACACTCGCAAACTGTAATAGGTACCCATCCCATGACCCTGCAAAACTCACAGCTCTGGGTGCTCTCCAGCACTCACAGACAGCTGCAGTGCTTTCAGTGACTCGGTTAGGTAACCCCAGACAAGCCTAGGTGCAAAGCCCATAGGAAAAATAACAAAACAAATTTGTTAACACATCACATAGAAAGTCTGGCACTCTATTGCAAGCACACAGCTAGATTAAATGTAAAATTGAAGTTAGATACAGCATCTTTCCAAATGATGATATGCCTAGGACCCTACATCAAGGTCTCTTCCTTGGTCCCTAGCCTACAGCCACACAATGAAACACAATGAGATACAAACAAGGGTGACACGGGCCTATGATCACCTGGTGTGAATAAATGTGCTTTAATTTTAGCAGCGGCTCATGGTAGACCCTACACAGAAATCAAAATGTTATATATATGTACTGTATGTGTGCGTGTATGTATATGTATGTGTGTATGTGTATATATATATATATAATATTATATATAGTCAAAAGGCCCTAATTTATATGATGATAACCCCCTTTTCACTATAGAGTTTAGAAAAAAAACAAACAGCATTGTTTATTTAAAGTTTTTAATACATTTTTTAATAAGAGGCATAGAGACCCCCAGCACCCATTGTTTTAGAGCCCAGAATCCCCACTTTAAAATAAAGCCCCCTATATAAATTTTAATAGGTGATCACTGTGATAATAGTGATCACCTGGCCAGGAACTTGCCCAAAATACCAGAGAATTTTTAGCATTTTTGCTATCACTCCATTTAAACAGAACTAGAGCCTTGTCTTTTTATTTACCTATCAAAACTACATTTTTTTGATGTAGGCCCATTTTCGTATATTTCATGCCACCCTTTTAAATCTTTAATTTTTCCACAAATGTATCACTGAAATTATTTACATAACACTTGTGCAATCATGACACAAAATTTTTAAGAAAATAGAAATTCGATAGTGCTACGTTACCATATGAAAAAAGATGCCTGCAGCTCAGGAACAGCAGCTCTTGGTTCTTACTTGACAGCTGAGACTGCTGGAGCTTCCTGAAGCTGCAACATAGATATATGTTATGCAGTACAATGGGCTTTGTGCCGCACAACCTAGATCTATGTCATATGGCTATAGGGGCTAAAGGGACAGTCTAGTCCAAAAAAAACTTTCATGATTCAAATAGGGCATGTAAATTTTAAACAATTTTCCAATTTACTTTTATCACCAATTTTTCTTTGTTCTCTTGGTATTCTTAGTTGAAAGCTTAACCTAGGAGCTTCATATGCTAATTTCTTAGACCTTGAAGGCCGCCTCTTAAGAATGCATTTTAACAGGTTTTTCACCACTAGAGGGTGTTAGTTCATGTTTTTCATATAGATAACACTGTGCTCATGCACGTGAAGTTACCTGGGAGCCATCACTGATTGGCTAAACTGCAAGTCTGTCAAAAGAACTGAAATAAAGGGGCAGTCTGCAGAGGCTTAGATACAAGATAGTCACAGAGGTAAAAAAAAATATATAAATATAACTGTGTTGGTTATGCAAAACTAGGGAATGGGTAAAAAAGGGATTATCTATACTTTTAAAACAATAACAATTCTGGTGTAGACTGTCCCTTTAAATGTGACCAGCATGTAAAAACTAAAAATAGCTCAGCACAGCTATTGGTTAAGGAATTATATATTTCTTCTGTTAAGTGTGATCAGTCCACGGGTCATCATTACTTCTGGGATATTACTCCTCCCCAACAGGAAGTGCAAGAGGATTCACCCAGCAGAGCTGCATATAGCTCCTCCCCTCTACGTCACTCCCAGTCATTCTCTTGCACCCAACGACTAGATAGGATGTGTGAGAGGACTATGGTGATTATACTTAGTTTTATATCTTCAATCAAAAGTTTGTTATTTTAAAATAGCACCGGAGTGTGTTATTACCTCTCTGGCAGAGTTTGAAGAAGAATCTACCAGAGTTTTGCTATGATTTTAGCCGGAGTAGTTAAGATCATATTGCTGTTCTCGGCCATCTGAGGAGTGAGGTAAACTTCAGATCAGGGGACAGCGGGCAGATGAATCTGCATAGAGGTATGTAGCAGTTTTTATTTTCTGACAATGGAATTGATGAGAAAATCCTGCCATACCGATATAATGTCATGTATGTATACTTTACACTTCAGTATTCTGGGGAATGGTACTTCACTAGAATTACACTGTAAGAAATACATAAAGCTGTTTAATAACTAGAGATTATGTTTAACGTTTTTGCTGGAATGTAAAATCGTTTTCATTTGCTGAGGTACTGTGTGAATAAATGTTTGGGCACTATTTTTCCACTTGGCAGTTGCTTAATCTGTTTTTCTGACAGTTTCTGTTCTCCCTCACTGCTGTGTGTGAGGGGGAGGGGCCGTTTTTTGGCGCTTTTACTATGCATCAAATATTTCAGTCAGCAACTCATTGTATTCCCTGCATGATCCGGTTCATCTCTACAGAGCTCAGGGGTCTTCAAAACTTATTTTGAGGGAGGTAATTTCTCTCAGCAGAGCTGTGAGAATTATAGTTTGCCTGAGATAAAAAACGTTTATTCTGTAATTTGTTTCCTGCTTTCAGAATTTGTTATCTTTGCTAATGGGATTAAACCTTTGCTAAAGTTGTGTTGTTTACAAGGATTGAGGCTATAACTGTTTCAATTTATTAATTTTCAACTGTCATAGATCTTCTGTGCTTCTTAAAGGCACAGTACGTTTTAATATTATTCTAATTGAATTGTATTTCCAAGTTGCAAGTTTATTTGCTAGTGTGTTAAACATGTCTGATTCAGAGGATGATACCTGTGTCATTTGTTGCAATGCCAAAGTGGAGCCCAATAGAAATTTATGTACTAACTGTATTGATGCTACTTTAAATAAAAGTCAGTCTGTACAAATTGAACAAATTTCACCAAACAACGAGGGGAGAGTTATGCCGACTAACTCGCCTCACGTGTCAGTACCTACATCTCCCGCTCAGAGGGAGGTGCGTGATATTGTAGCGCCTAGTACATCTGGGCGGCCATTACAAATCACATTACAGGATATGGCTACTGTTATGACTGAGGTTTTGGCTAAATTACCAGAACTAAGAGGTAAGCGTGATCACTCTGGGGTGAGAACAGAGTGCGCTGATAATATTAGGGCCATGTCAGACACTGCGTCACAGGTGGCAGAACATGAGGACGGAGAACTTCATTCTGTGGGTGACGGTTCTGATCCAAACAGACTGGATTCAGATATTTCAAATTTTAAATTTAAACTGGAAAACCTCCGTGTATTACTAGGGGAGGTGTTAGCGGCTCTGAATGATTGTAACACAGTTGCAATACCAGAGAAAATGTGTAGGTTGGATAAATATTTTGCGGTACCGACGAGTACTGAGGTTTTTCCTATACCTAAGAGACTTACTGAAATTGTTACTAAGGAGTGGGATAGACCCGGTGTGCCGTTCTCACCCCCTCCGATATTTAGAAAAATGTTTCCAATAGACGCCACCACAAGGGACTTATGGCAAACGGTCCCTAAGGTGGAGGGAGCAGTTTCTACCTTAGCTAAGCGTACCACTATCCCGGTGGAGGATAGCTGTGCTTTTTCAGATCCAATGGATAAAAAGTTAGAGGGTTACCTTAAGAAAATGTTTGTTCAACAAGGTTTTATATTGCAACCCCTTGCATGCATTGCGCCGATCACGGCTGCAGCGGCATTCTGGATTGAGTCTCTGGAAGAGAACATTGGTTCAGCTACTCTGGACGACATTACGGACAGGCTTAGAGTCCTTAAACTAGCTAATTCATTCATTTCGGAGGCCGTAGTACATCTTACTAAACTTACGGCGAAGAATTCAGGATTCGCCATTCAGGCACGCAGGGCGCTGTCGTTAAAATCCTGGTCAGCTGATGTTACTTCTAAGTCTAAATTGCTTAATATACCTTTCAAAGGGCAGACCTTATTCGGGCCCGGGTTGAAAGAGATTATCGCTGACATTACAGGAGGTAAAGGCCATGCCCTGCCTCAGGACAAAGCCAAAGCCAAGACTAGACGGTCTAATTTTCGTTCCTTTCGTAATTTCAAAGCAGGAGCAGCATCAACTTCCTCTGCACCAAAACAGGAAGGAGCTGTTGCTCGCTACAGACAAGGCTGGAAACCTAACCAGTCCTGGAACAAGGGCAAGCAGACTAGGAAACCTGCTGCTGCCCCTAAAACAGCATGAATTGAGGGCCCCCGATCCGGGATCGGATCTAGTGGGGGGCAGACTTTCTCTCTTCACCCAGGCTTGGGCAAGAGATGTTCAGGATCCCTGGGCGCTAGAGATAATATCTCAGGGATACCTTCTGGACTTCAAATACTCTCCTCCAAGAGAGAGATTTCATCTGTCAAGATTGTCAACAATCCAGACAAAGAAAGAGGCGTTTCTACGCTGCGTACAAGAGCTCTTGTTAATGGGAGTAATCCATCCAGTTCCACGATCGGAACAGGGACAGGGGTTTTACTCAAATCTGTTTGTGGTTCCCAAAAAAGAGGGAACTTTCAGACCAATCCTGGACTTAAAGATCCTAAACAAATTCCTAAGAGTTCCATCGTTCAAGATGGAGACTATTCGGACAATTTTACCTATGATCCAAGAGGGTCAATACATGACCACTGTAGATTTAAAAGATGCTTACCTTCACATACCGATTCACAAAGATCATTATCGGTACCTAAGGTTTGCCTTCCTAGACAGGCATTACCAGTTTGTGGCTCTTCCATTCGGATTGGCTACAGCTCCAAGAATCTTCACAAAGGTTCTGGGTGCTCTTCTGGCGGTACTAAGACCGCGGGGAATCTCGGTAGCTCCATACCTAGACGACATTCTGATACAAGCTTCAAGCTTTCAAACTGCCAAGTCTCATACAGAGTTAGTGCTGGCATTTCTAAGGTCACATGGATGGAAGGTGAACGAAAAGAAAAGTTCACTCGTTCCACTCACAAGAGTTCCCTTCCTGGGGACTCTTATAGATTCTGTAGAAATGAAGATTTACCTGACAGAGGACAGGCTAACAAGACTTCAAAGTGCTTGCCGCACCCTTCATTCCATTCAACACCCGTCAGTGGCTCAATGCATGGAGGTAATCGGCTTAATGGTAGCGGCAATGGACATAGTACCCTTTGCACGCTTACACCTCAGACCACTGCAACTGTGCATGCTAAGTCAGTGGAATGGGGATTACTCAGACTTATCCCCTTCTCTGAATCTGGATCAAGAGACCAGAAATTCTCTTCTATGGTGGCTTTCTCGGCCACATCTGTCCAGGGGGATGCCATTCAGCAGACCAGACTGGACAATTGTAACAACCGACGCCAGCCTTCTAGGTTGGGGTGCCGTCTGGAATTCTCTGAAGGCTCAGGGACAATGGAGTCAGGAGGAGAGTCTCCTGCCAATAAACATTCTGGAATTGAGAGCAGTTCTCAATGCCCTCCTGGCTTGGCCCCAGTTGACAACTCGGGGGTTCATCAGGTTTCAGTCGGACAACATCACGACTGTAGCTTACATCAACCATCAGGGAGGGACAAGAAGCTCCCTAGCTATGATGGAAGTATCAAAGATAATTTGCTGGGCAGAGTCTCACTCTTGCCACCTGTCAGCAATCCACATCCCGGGAGTGGAGAACTGGGAGGCGGATTTCTTAAGTCGTCAGACTTTTCATCCGGGGGAGTGGGAACTTCATCCGGAGGTCTTTGCCCAAATACTTCGACGTTGGGGCAAACCAGAGATAGATCTCATGGCGTCTCGACAGAACGCCAAGCTTCCTCGTTACGGGTCCAGATCCAGGGATCCAGGAGCAGTCCTGATAGATGCTCTGACAGCACCTTGGGACTTCAGGATGGCTTACGTGTTTCCACCCTTCCCGTTGCTTCCTCGATTGATTGCCAGAATCAAACAAGAGAGAGCATCAGTGATTCTAATAGCACCTGCGTGGCCACGCAGGACTTGGTATGCAGACCTGGTGGACATGTCATCCTGTCCACCTTGGTCTCTACCTCTGAAACAGGACCTTCTGATACAGGGTCCCTTCAAACATCAAAATCTAACTTCTCTGAAGCTGACTGCTTGGAAATTGAACGCTTGATTTTATCAAGACGTGGATTTTCTGAGTCAGTTATTGATACCTTAATACAGGCTAGGAAACCATAAGATATGGCGTAAATACCTATATTGGTGTGAATCCAAAGGTTACTCTTGGAGTAAGGTTAGGATTCCTAGGATATTGTCTTTTCTACAAGAAGGTTTAGAAAAGGGTTTATCTGCTAGTTCATTAAAGGGACAGATCTCAGCTCTGTCCATTCTGTTACACAAACGTCTGTCAGAAGTTCCTGACGTCCAGGCTTTTTGTCAGGCTTTGGCCAGAATTAAGCCTGTGTTTAAAACTGTTGCTCCACCATGGAGTTTAAACCTTGTTCTTAATGTTTTACAGGGCGTTCCGTTTGAACCCCTTCATTCCATTGATATAAAGTTGTTATCTTGGAAAGTTCTATTTTTAATGGCTATTTCCTCGGCTCGAAGAGTCTCTGAATTATCAGCCTTACATTGTGATTCTCCTTATTTGATTTTTCATTCGGATAAGGTAGTCCTGCGTACTAAACCTGGGTTCTTACCTAAGGTAGTTACTAACAGGAATATCAATCAAGAGATTGTTGTTCCTTCTTTATGCCCAAATCCTTCTTCAAAGAAGGAACGTCTACTGCACAACCTGGATGTAGTCCGTGCTCTAAAATTTTACTTACAGGCAACTAAGGAATTTCGACAAACGTCTTCTCTGTTTGTCATTTACTCTGGGCAGAGGAGAGGTCAAAAAGCTTCCGCTACCTCTCTTTCTTTTTGGCTTCGTAGCATAATTCGTTTAGCTTATGAGACTGCTGGACAGCAGCCTCCTGAAAGAATTACAGCTCATTCTACTAGAGCTGTGGCTTCCACTTGGGCCTTCAAGAATGAGGCCTCTGTTGAACAGATTTGCAAGGCTGCAACTTGGTCTTCGCTTCATACTTTTTCCAAATTTTACAAATTTGACACTTTTGCTTCATCGGAGGCTATTTTTGGGAGAAAGGTTCTTCAGGCAGTGGTTCCTTCTGTATAAAGAGCCTGCCTATCCCTCCCGTCATCCGTGTACTTTTGCTTTGGTATTGGTATCCCAGAAGTAATGATGACCCGTGGACTGATCACACTTAACAGAAGAAAACATAATTTATGCTTACCTGATAAATTCCTTTGTTCTGTAGTGTGATCAGTCCACGGCCCGCCCTGTTTTTAAGGCAGGTAAATATTTTTTAATTTATACTCCAGTCACCACTTCACCCTTGGCTTTTCCTTTCTCGTTGGTCCTTGGTCGAATGACTGGGAGTGACGTAGAGGGGAGGAGCTATATGCAGCTCTGCTGGGTGAATCCTCTTGCACTTCCTGTTGGGGAGGAGTAATATCCCAGAAGTAATGATGACCCGTGGACTGATCACACTACAGAAGAAAGGAATTTATCAGGTAAGCATAAATTATGTTTTCATCTGAAAAAGCTTATTAACATTTTGTCTACAAATAGCTTTTTGATAAAGTTTTGCTGATAAATGTTTCTATTGGAATTGTATCTACCCTTTAGTACTTTGTTCTTTCTGTGTGATACTAGGAATATCTATTGTTTTTTTGTTCCACTTTAACAATGTTGTCAATGATTTCCTCTCCTGCAGTGGATGATGAGTTGCTAGCGCTGCAAAAACAGTCATCTGGACTTGCATCTTCAAGATCCCAAACCCAGAATGAGACAGACAGGCTACTGGAGGCTTGTATTAAAGACATGGGACTGTTGCGTGTTCTACCAGATCTAAAGCCGAAAATAAAATAGTTATATCTGGAATATGCTGCTTATAAAGAAATGGAACCAGTTTTGTAAATGGACACATTTCAAACAAAAACATACCCCTACCAGAAAGTTTTAATAAAAGAAATGTGCAATACAGATGTGCATTCAGTTTGTCACAAATGCACAATCCTCACAAAAAGTTAACAAAACTAATTTAAAGAATAACAAACATATTAACATATATACGTTATGCTTAAAATTAGGTCTTCAAGTTTAAATTACCTATAGCGCGGTGATTGGCCACGCTAATCCGAGCTTTCTTCACAGGACCTGCGCTAAAGGAGAAGCTCTGGGGTCCATGGCACACTGAAGAAAGGTTGGATTAGCGCGGCTCCCCACTGTGCATAGGTAAGTACCTAAAGGTGACACTGTGCCACACATTAATTTTAATGAAAACAAATGTAAATGTTAACTAATATTCATTTTGACTTAGTGCAGCACATGAATGTTCTGATAAACTAATTTTTCAGAATATTTGTTCGGAATGACTCTTCTGAAACAAATGATGCAGTGCTGTACATGTCTAAATTGTGCACCCAGATTTCACAGATGGTCTGTGCATGGTTTCTTAACATTAGTGGTTTAGACTCTCCATAATATTCATCTCAAACGTGGACATACTATAAATGTTGCAAGTCAGTGAACATTAATTCTACAATTTTTTTTTTTAATCTATATTACTGTATGCATTTACTTTTTACAGACAATTGCATTTCACATAACAAACCTGCAGAGGGCGAGATTGCTTCTTTTTTTTTTTTTACTGACGCTGCAAAACTCAATGTAGCAGCAACTAAAGAATAATATTGCTAATTATTGTTTTTGGAAAGATCTCTCAAAATATCCTGCATTTTTAAGATTGGAGATATGTCATGAAGATTTTGATAAAAGAAAATAACAAAAAAAGTATTTACATTTAAAAAGGTGTGCACATTTTGACAAAAGATTTTTAAACGTGTTCTTAAAATTGTAAAAATGTATTTTTGGTCTTTCAGGAGGACGATGGTGAAAGGAACACAATTGTCCTCCTGAAAGACCAAAAATACATTTTTACAATTTTAAGAACACGTTTAAAAATCTTTGTCAAAATGTGCACACCTTTTTAAATGTAAATACTTTATTTGTTTCTCTTGTTCCTCCATAAGAACATTTTCTATAATCTGCTATTTCTCAGACAATTTTTTTATGTTAAAAAACTTAGCTGGTTAGCATGTAATGTAGGTGTTCTTGGAAGCTTTGTATTTATTTTAACCTCCATATGTTAATGAGGAAACCCAAATAAACTGCTATAAATCAGTTCCTGGTGTGTGTAGCTTGATGCAATATGTAATGTTTTCTTCTTCAGTGTGATTTATTTGTCTGATCTGGTAATAAATTACAGTCTACTGTAGTCTTTTGATTTACCTGCTTTTTGCTTCAGTAAATTAGACAAACTGACAATTCCCTTCTGTAGGTGACTTTACTCTGCAAATTTCAGAAATACAATTGTTCTCAGCAGCCTTCATTTTTCCACTTGAAAATAGCTTTTTACTCATCCACTTTCAGTCCAAAATTACTTATCAGTATGCAAATGAAACCGTTAAATTCCGTTAATAATTTTTTCTAATAAGCTTTACAAATGCATTCCTTTGAGTGAAAAATAGGGCAAATCAATTCAAACCTATAGTTCCTACGTCTCATATATATATAGTATGCATGGTAAGGATATAAAATATCAGCTCCAGATATTAATACTGAATTACCTTAAAGGGATTTTAATAAATATAAACACATTTGTACTTGAATTTACAGGATTATTTTGTTTGATATACCCATTTTGATGATTGCTTTAATGGAGTGTTAAAAAAATATTATTTTCATCTCCATAATTTTTTTTTTCTCTTGTAAGGTGTATCCAGTCCACGGATCATCCATTACTTGTGGGATATTCTCATTCCCAACAGGAAGTTGCAAGAGGACACCCACAGCAGAGCTGTTATATAGCTCCTCCCCTAACTGTCATAGCCAGTCATTCTCTTACAACTCTCAACAAGCTAGGACGTTGTAGGAGAGAGTGGTTAAATATAGCTAGTTTATTTTCTTCAATCAAAAGTTTGTTATTTCTTCTGTTAAGTGTGATCAGTCCACGGGTCATCATTACTTCTGGGATATTACTCCTCCCCAACAGGAAGTGCAAGAGGATTCACCCAGCAGAGCTGCATATAGCTCCTCCCCTCTACATCACTCCCAGTCATTCTCTTGCACCCAACGACTAGATAGGATGTGTGAGAGGACTATGGTGATTATACTTAGTTTTATATCTTCAATCAAAAGTTTGTTATTTTAAAATAGCACCGGAGTGTGTTATTATCTCTCTGGCAGAGTTTGAAGAAGAATCTACCAGAGTTTTTGTTATGATTTTAGCCGGAGTAGTTAAGATCATATTGCTGTTTCTCGGCCATCTGAGGAGAGGTAAACTTCAGATCAGGGGACAGCGGGCAGATGAATCTGCATAGAGGTATGTAGCAGTTTTTATTTTCTGACAATGGAATTGATGAGAAAATCCTGCCATACCGATATAATGTCATGTATGTATACTTTACACTTCAGTATTCTGGGGAATGGTACTTCACTAGAATTACACTGTATGAAATACATAAAGCTGTTTAATAACTAGAGATTATGTTTAACGTTTTTGCTGGAATGTAAAATCGTTTTCATTTGCTGAGGTACTGAGTGAATAAATGTTTGGGCACTATTTTTCCACTTGGCAGTTGCTTAATCTGTTTTCTGACAGTTTCTGTTCTCCCTCACTGCTGTGTGTGAGGGGGAGGGGCCGTTTTTTGGCGCTTTCACTACGCATCAAATATTTCAGTCAGCAACTCATTGTATTCCCTGCATGATCCGGTTCATCTCTACAGAGCTCAGGGGTCTTCAAAACTTATTTTGAGGGAGGTAATTTCTCTCAGCAGAGCTGTGAGAATTATAGTTTGACTGGGATAAAAAACGTTTATTCTGTAATTTGTTTCCTGCTTTCAGAATTTGTTATCTTTGCTAATGGGATTAAACCTTTGCTAAAGTTGTGTTGTTTACAAGGATTGAGGCTATAACTGTTTCAATTTATTAATTTTCAACTGTCATAAATCTTCTGTGCTTCTTAAAGGCACAGTACGTTTTAATATTATTCTAATTGAATTGTATTTCCAAGTTGCAAGTTTATTTGCTAGTGTGTTAAACATGTCTGATTCAGAGGATGATACCTGTGTCATTTGTTGCAATGCCAAAGTGGAGCCCAATAGAAATTTATGTACTAACTGTATTGATGCTACTTTAAATAAAAGTCAATCTGTACAAATTGAACAAATTTCACCAAACAACGAGGGGAGAGTTATGCCGACTAACTCGCCTCACGTGTCAGTACCTACATCTCCCGCTCAGAGGGAGGTGCGTGATATTGTAGCGCCGAGTACATCTGGGCGGCCATTACAAATCACATTACAGGATATGGCTACTGTTATGACTGAGGTTTTGGCTAAATTACCAGAACTAAGAGGTAAGCGTGATCACTCTGGGGTGAGAACAGAGTGCGCTGATAATATTAGGGCCATGTCAGACACTGCGTCACAGGTGGCAGAACATGAGGACGGAGAACTTCATTCTGTGGGTGACGGTTCTGATCCAAACAGACTGGATTCAGATATTTCAAATTTTAAATTTAAACTGGAAAACCTCCGTGTATTACTAGGGGAGGTGTTAGCGGCTCTGAATGATTGTAACACAGTTGCAATACCAGAGAAAATGTGTAGGTTGGATAAATATTTTGCGGTACCGACGAGTACTGAGGTTTTTCCTATACCTAAGAGACTTACTGAAATTGTTACTAAGGAGTGGGATAGACCCGGTGTGCCGTTCTCACCCCCTCCGATATTTAGAAAAATGTTTCCAATAGACGCCACCACAAGGGACTTATGGCAAACGGTCCCTAAGGTGGAGGGAGCAGTTTCTACCTTAGCTAAGCGTACCACTATCCCGGTGGAGGATAGCTGTGCTTTTTCAGATCCAATGGATAAAAAGTTAGAGGGTTACCTTAAGAAAATGTTTGTTCAACAAGGTTTTATATTGCAACCCCTTGCATGCATTGCGCCGATCACGGCTGCAGCGGCATTCTGGATTGAGTCTCTGGAAGAGAACATTGGTTCAGCTACTCTGGACGACATTACGGACAGGCTTAGAGTCCTTAAACTAGCTAATTCATTCATTTCGGAGGCCGTAGTACATCTTACTAAACTTACGGCGAAAAATTCAGGATTCGCCATTCAGGCACGCAGGGCGCTGTGGCTAAAATCCTGGTCAGCTGATGTTACTTCTAAGTCTAAATTGCTTAATATACCTTTCAAAGGGCAGACCTTATTCGGGCCCGGGTTGAAAGAGATTATCGCTGACATTACAGGAGGTAAAGGCCATGCCCTGCCTCAGGACAAAGCCAAGACTAGACAGTCTAATTTTCGTTCCTTTCGTAATTTCAAAGCAGGAGCAGCATCAACTTCCTCTGCACCAAAACAGGAAGGAGCTGTTGCTCGCTACAGACAAGGCTGGAAACCTAACCAGTCCTGGAACAAGGGCAAGCAGACTAGGAAACCTGCTGCTGCCCCTAAAACAGCATGAATTGAGGGCCCCCGATCCGGGATCGGATCTAGTGGGGGGCAGACTTTCTCTCTTCGCCCAGGCTTGGGCAAGAGATGTTCAGGATCCCTGGGCGCTAGAGATAATATCTCAGGGATACCTACTGGACTTCAAATACTCTCCTCCAAGAGAGAGATTTCATCTGTCAAGATTGTCAACAATCCAGACAAAGAAAGAGGCGTTTCTACGCTGCGTACAAGAGCTCTTGTTAATGGGAGTAATCCATCCAGTTCCACGATCGGAACAGGGACAGGGGTTTTACTCAAATCTGTTTGTGGTTCCCAAAAAAGAGGGAACTTTCAGACCAATCCTGGAATTAAAGATCCTAAACAAATTCCTAAGAGTTCCATCGTTCAAGATGGAGACTATTCGGACAATTTTACCTATGATCCAAGAGGGTCAGTACATGACCACTGTAGATTTAAAAGATGCTTACCTTCACATACCGATTCACAAAGATCATTATCGGTACCTAAGGTTTGCCTTCCTAGACAGGCATTACCAGTTTGTGGCTCTTCCATTCGGATTGGCTACAGCTTCAAGAATCTTCACAAAGGTTCTGGGTGCTCTTCTGGCGGTACTAAGACCGCGGGGAATCTCGGTAGCTCCATACCTAGACGACATTCTGATACAAGCTTCAAGCTTTCAAACTGCCAAGTCTCATACAGAGTTAGTGCTGGCATTTCTAAGGTCACATGGATGGAAGGTGAACGAAAAGAAAAGTTCACTCGTTCCACTCACAAGAGTTCCCTTCCTGGGGACTCTTATAGATTCTGTAGAAATGAAGATTTACCTGACAGAGGACAGGCTAACAAGACTTCAAAGTGCTTGCCGCACCCTTCATTCCATTCAACACCCGTCAGTGGCTCAATGCATGGAGGTAATCGGCTTAATGGTAGCGGCAATGGACATAGTACCCTTTGCACGCTTACACCTCAGACCACTGCAACTGTGCATGCTAAGTCAGTGGAATGGGGATTACTCAGACTTATCCCCTTCTCTGAATCTGGATCAAGAGACCAGAAATTCTCTTCTATGGTGGCTTTCTCGGCCACATCTGTCCAGGGGGATGCCATTCAGCAGACCAGACTGGACAATTGTAACAACAGACGCCAGCCTTCTAGGTTGGGGTGCCGTCTGGAATTCTCTGAAGGCTCAGGGACAATGGAGTCAGGAGGAGAGTCTCCTGCCAATAAACATTCTGGAATTGAGAGCAGTTCTCAATGCCCTCCTGGCTTGGCCCCAGTTGACAACTCGGGGCTTCATCAGGTTTCAGTCGGACAACATCACGACTGTAGCTTACATCAACCATCAGGGAGGGACAAGAAGCTCCCTAGCTATGATGGAAGTATCAAAGATAATTCGCTGGGCAGAGTCTCACTCTTGCCACCTGTCAGCAATCCACATCCCGGGAGTGGAGAACTGGGAGGCGGATTTCTTAAGTCGTCAGACTTTTCATCCGGGGGAGTGGGAACTTCATCCGGAGGTCTTTGCCCAAATACTTCGACGTTGGGGCAAACCAGAGATAGATCTCATGGCGTCTCGTCAGAACGCCAAGCTTCCTCGCTACGGGTCCAGATCCAGGGATCCGGGAGCGGTTCTGATAGATGCTTTGACAGCACCTTGGACCTTCGGGATGGCTTATGTGTTTCCACCCTTCCCGATGCTTCCTCGATTGATTGCCAGAATCAAACAAGAGAGAGCATCAGTGATTCTAATAGCACCTGCGTGGCCACGCAGGACTTGGTATGCAGACCTGGTGGACATGTCATCCTGTCCACCTTGGTCTCTACCTCTGAAACAGGACCTTCTGATACAGGGTCCCTTCAAACATCAAAATCTAACTTCTCTGAAGCTGACTGCTTGGAAATTGAACGCTTGATTTTATCAAGACGTGGGTTTTCTGAGTCAGTTATTGATACCTTAATACAGGCTAGGAAACCTGTTACCAGAAAGATTTACCATAAGATATGGCGTAAATACCTATATTGGTGTGAATCCAAAGGTTACTCTTGGAGTAAGGTTAGGATTCCTAGGATATTGTCTTTTCTACAAGAAGGTTTAGAAAAGGGTTTATCTGCTAGTTCATTAAAGGGACAGATCTCAGCTCTGTCCATTCTGTTACACAAACGTCTGTCAGAAGTTCCTGACGTCCAGGCTTTTTGTCAGGCTTTGGCCAGGATTAAGCCTGTGTTTAAAACTGTTGCTCCACCATGGAGTTTAAACCTTGTTCTTAATGTTTTACAGGGCGTTCCGTTTGAACCCCTTCATTCCATTGATGTAAAGTTATTATCTTGGAAAGTTCTATTTTTAATGGCTATTTCCTCGGCTCGAAGAGTCTCTGAATTATCAGCCTTACATTGTGATTCTCCTTATTTGATTTTTCATTCGGATAAGGTAGTCCTGCGTACTAAACCTGGGTTCTTACCTAAGGTAGTTACTAACAGGAATATCAATCAAGAGATTGTTGTTCCTTCTTTATGCCCAAATCCTTCTTCAAAGAAGGAACGTCTACTGCACAACCTGGATGTAGTCCGTGCTCTAAAATTTTACTTACAGGCAACTAAGGAATTTCGACAAACGTCTTCTCTGTTTGTCATTTACTCTGGGCAGAGGAGAGGTCAAAAAGCTTCCGCTACCTCTCTTTCTTTTTGGCTTCGTAGCATAATTCGTTTAGCTTATGAGACTGCTGGACAGCAGCCTCCTGAAAGAATTACAGCTCATTCTACTAGAGCTGTGGCTTCCACTTGGGCCTTCAAGAATGAGGCCTCTGTTGAACAGATTTGCAAGGCTGCAACTTGGTCTTCGCTTCATACTTTTTCCAAATTTTACAAATTTGACACTTTTGCTTCATCGGAGGCTATTTTTGGGAGAAAGGTTCTTCAGGCAGTGGTTCCTTCTGTATAAAGAGCCTGCCTATCCCTCCCGTCATCCGTGTACTTTTGCTTTGGTATTGGTATCCCAGAAGTAATGATGACCCGTGGACTGATCACACTTAACAAAAGAAAACATAATTTATGCTTACCTGATAAATTCCTTTCTTCTGTAGTGTGATCAGTCCACGGCCCGCCCTGTTTTTAAGGCAGGTAAATATTTTTTAATTTATACTCCAGTCACCACTTCACCCTTGGCTTTTCCTTTCTCGTTGGTCCTTGGTCGAATGACTGGGAGTGACGTAGAGGGGAGGAGCTATATGCAGCTCTGCTGGGTGAATCCTCTTGCACTTCCTGTTGGGGAGGAGTAATATCCCAGAAGTAATGATGACCCGTGGACTGATCACACTACAGAAGAAAGGAATTTATCAGGTAAGCATAAATTATGTTTTTTAAATAGTACCGGAGTTGTGCTATTTTATCTCAGGCAGTAAATAGAAGAAGAATCTGCCTGAGGTTTCTATGATCTTAGCAGGTTGTAACTAAGATCCATTGCTATTCTCACATATGTCTGAGGGGATTACACAGATGAGGTAACTTCAGCGAGAGAATGGCGTGCAGTTTATTCTGCTATCAGGTATGTGCAGTTATAATTTTTTCTAGAGATGGAAAACACTAGAAAATGCTGCTGATACCAGATTAATGTAAGTTAAGCCTGAATACAGTGATTTAATAACGACTGGTATCATAATAACGACTGGTATCATGCTTACTCCCAGGGGTAATACCCTTATGATATTTACAATATAAAACGTTTGCTGGCATGTTTAATCGTTTTTATATATGCTTTGGTGATAAAACTTTATTGGGGCCTAGTTTTTTCCACATGGCTGGCTTAAATTTTGACTAGAAACAATTTCCACTGTTGTAGTATAAAAGTTACAGTTGGTGCAGTTAAAATTACAACCTGTGACATCCAGCTTCCCTCAAAGGCCCTCTGAATGCTATAGGACATCTCTAAAGGGCCCAAAGGCTTTCCAAAGTCGTTTATTGGGGAAGGTAGGGCCACAGCTTGCTGTGGCAGTTGGTTGTGACTGTTAAAAAACGTCTATTTCGTTTTTTTGATCCGTTTTTTGAACTAAGGGGTTAATCATTCATTTGCAAGTGGGTGCAATGCTCTGTTAGCCTATTATACACACTGTAAAAATTTCGTTTGATTTACTGCATTTTTTCACTGTTTTTCAAATTCTGCCAAAATTTGTTTCTCTTAAAGGCACAGTACCGTTTTTTATATTTGCTTGTTAACTTGATTTAAAGTGTTTTCCAAGCTTGCTAGTCTTATTGCTATTCTGTATAAACATGTCTGACATAGAAGAAACTCCTTGTTTATTATGTTTAAAAGCCATGGTGGAACCCCCTCTTAGAATGTGTACCAAATGTACTGATTTCATTTTATGCAATAAAGATAATTTCTTTCATGTAATTAGCAAGAGTCCATGAGCTAGTGACGTATGGGATATACATTCCTACCAGGAGGGGCAAAGTTTCCCAAACCTCAAAATGCCTATAAATACACCCCTCACCACACCCACAAATCAGTTTTACAAACTTTGCCTCCTATGGAGGTGGTGAAGTAAGTTTGTGCTAGATTCTACGTTGATATGCGCTCCGCAGCAGGTTGGAGCCCGGTTTTCCTCTCAGCGTGCAGTGAATGTCAGAGGGATGTGAGGAGAGTATTGCCTATTTGAATGCAGTGATCTCCTTCTACGGGGTCTATTTCATAGGTTCTCTGTTATCGGTCGTAGAGATTCATCTCTTACCTCCCTTTTCAGATCGACGATATACTCTTATATATACCATTTCCTCTACTGATTCTCGTTTCAGTACTGGTTTGGCTTTCTACTACATGTAGATGAGTGTCCTGGGGTAAGTAAGTCTTATTTTCTGTGACACTCTAAGCTATGGTTGGGCACTTTTATATAAAGTTCTAAATATATGTATTCAAACATTTATTTGCCTTGACTCAGGATGTTCAACGTTCCTTATTTCAGACAGTCAGTTTCATATTTGGGATAATGCATATGAATTAATAATTTTTTCTTACCTTAAAAATTTGACTTTTCCCTGTGGGCTGTTAGGCTTGCGGGGGCTGAAAATGCTTCATTTTATTGCGTCATTCTTGGCGCGGACTTTTTTGTCGCAAAATTTTTTTCTGTTTCCGCCGTCATACGTGTCGCCGGAAGTTGCGTCATTTTTGACGTTTTTTTGCGCCAAAGGTGTCGGCGTTCCGGATGTGGCGTCATTTTGGCGCCAAATAATGTGGGCGTCTTTTTTGGCGCTAAAAAAATATGGGCGTCACTATTGTCTCCACGTTATTTAAGTCTCATTATTTTGTGCTTCTGGTTGCTAGAAGCTTGTTCTATGGCATTTTTTTCCCATTCCTGAAACTGTCATTTAAGGAATTTGATCAATTTTGCTTTATATGTTGTTTTTTCTATTACATATTGCAAGATGTCCCACGTTGAAGCTGAGTCAGAAGATACTTCTGGAAAATCCCTGCCTGGTGCTGGAGCTACCAAAGCTAAGTATATCTGCTGTAAACTTTTGGTATCTTTTCCTCCAGCTGTTGTTTGTACTGTTTGTCATGACAAACTTGCTAATGCAGATAATATTTCCTTTAGTACTGTTACATTACCTGTTGCTGTTCCGTCAACATCTAATACTCAGAGTGTTCCTGATAACATAAGAGATTTTGTTTCTAAATCCATTAAGAAGGCTATGTCTGTTATTCCTCCTTCTAGTAAACGTAAAAAGTCTTTTAAAACTGCTCATTTTTCAGATGAATTTTTAACTGAACATCATCATTCTGATACTGATATTGGTTCTTCTGATTCAGAAGATTCTGTCTCAGAGGTTGATGCTGATAAATCTTCATATTTATTTAAAATGGAATTTATTTGTTCTTTACTTAAAGAAGTCCTAATTGCATTAGGATTCTAGTCCTCTTGATACTAAATCTAAACGTTTAGATAAGGTTTTTAAATCTCCTGTAGTTATTCCAGAAGTTTTTTCCTGTCCCTGGTGCTGTAATTTCCAGGGAATGGAATAATTTGGGTAATTCTTTTACTCCTTCTAAACGTTTTAAGCGATTATATCCTGTGCCATCTGAAAGATTAGAATTCTGGGACAAAATCCCTAAGGTTGATGGGGCTGTCTCTACTCTTGCTAAGCGTACTACTATTCCTACGGCAGATGGTACTTCCTTTAAGGATCCTTTAGATAGGAAAATTGAATCCTTTCTAAGAAAAGCTTACTTGTGTTCAGGTAATCTTCTTAGACCTGCTATATCTTTAGCGGATGTTGCTGCAGCTTCAACTTTTTGGTTAGAAGCTTTAGCGCAACAAGTAACAGATCATAATTCTCATAGCATTATTATTCTACATCATGCTAATAATTTTATTTGTGATGCCATCTTTGATATCATTAGAGTTGATGTCAGGTATATGTCTCTAGCTATTTTAGCTAGAAGAGCTTTATGGCTTAAAACTTGGAATGCTGATATGTCTTCTAAGTCTACTCTGCTTTCCCTTTCTTTCCAGGGTAATAAATTATTTGGTTCTCAGTTGGATTCTATTATCTCAACTGTTACAGGAGGGAAAGGAGCTTTTTTACCACAGGATAAAAAATCTAAAGGTAAATTTAGGTCTAATAATCGTTTTCGTTCCTTTCGTCACATCAAGGAACAAAAGCCTGATCCTTCATCCTCAGGAGCGGTATCAGTTTGGAAACCATCTCCAGTCTGGAATAAATCCAAGCCTTTTAGAAAACCAAAGCCAGCTCCCAAGTCCACATGAAGGTGCGGCCCTCATTCCAGCTCAGCTGGTAGGGGGCAGATTACGTTTTTTCAAAGAAATTTGGTTCAATTCCGTTCACAATCTCTGGATTCAGAACATTGTTTCAAAAGGGTTCAGAATTGGCTTCAAGATAAGGCCTCCTGCAAAGAGATTTTTTCTTTCCCGTGTCCCAGTAAACCTAGCGAAGGCTCAAGCATTTCTGAAATGTGTTTCAGATCTAGAGTTGGCTGGAGTAATTATACCAGTTCCAGTTCTGGAACAGGGGCTGGGGTTTTATTCAAATCTCTTCATTGTACCAAAGAAGGAGAATTCCTTCAGACCAGTTCTGGATCTAAAAATATTGAATCGTTATGTAAGGATACCAACATTCAAATGGTAACTGTAAGGACTATCCTGCCTTTTGTTCAGCAAGAGCATTATATGTCCACAATAGATTTACAGGGTGCATATCCGACTCATCCAGATCACTATCAGTTTCTGAGATTCTCTTTTCTAGACAAGCATTACCAGTTTGTGGCTCTACCGTTTGGCCTAGCTACAGCTCCAAGAATTTTTACAAAGGTTCTCGGTGCCCTTCTGTCTGTAATCAGAGAACAGGGTATTGTGGTATTTCCTTATTTGGACGATATCTTGGTACTTTCTCAGTCTTCACATTTAGCAGAATCTCATACGAATCGACTTGTGTTGTTTCTTCAAGATCATGGTTGGAGGATCAATTTACCAAAAAGTTCATTGATTCCTCAGACAAGGGTAACCTTTTTAGGTTTTCAGATAGATTCAGTGTCCATGACTCTGTCTTTGACAGACAAGAGACGTCTAAAGTTGATATCAGCTTGTCGAAACCTTCAGTCACAATCATTCCCTTCGGTAGCTTTATGCATGGAAATTCTAGGTCTTATGACTGCAGCATCGGACGCGATCCCCTTTGCTCGTTTTCACATGCGACCTCTTCAGCTCTGTATGCTGAACCAGTGGTGCAGGGATTACACAAAGATATCTCAATTAATATCTTTAACACCGATTGTACGACACTCTCTGAGGTGGTGGACAGATCACCATCGTTTAGGGCTTCTTTTGTTCTTCCGACCTGGACTGTATTTTCAACAGATGCAAGTCTGACAGGTTGGGGAGCTGTTTGGGGGTCTCTGACAGCACAAGGGGTTTGGGAATCTCAGGAGGTGAGATTACCGATCAATATTTTGGAACTCCGTGCAATTTTCAGAGCTCTTCAGTCATGGCCTCTTCTAAAGAGAGAATCGTTAATTTGTTTTCAGACAGACAATGTCACAACTGTGGCATACATCAATCATCAAGGAGGGACTCCCAGTCCTCTGGCTATGAAGGAAGTATCTCGAATTCTGGTATGGGCGGAATCCAGCTCCTGTCCAGTTTCTGCGGTTCATATCCCAGGTATAGACAATTGGGAAGCGGATTATCTCAGCCGCCAAACGTTACATCCGGGCGAATGGTCTCTTCACCCAGAGGTATTTCTTCAGATTGTTCAAATGTGGGGACTTCCAGAAATAGATCTGATGGCCTCTCATCTAAACAAGAAACTTCCCAGGTATCTGTCCAGATCCAGGGATCCTCAAGCGGAAGCAGTGGATGCATTGTCACTTCCTTGGAAGTATCATTCTGCCTATATCTTTCCGCCTTTAGTTCTTCTTCCAAGAGTAATCTCCAAGATTCTGAAGGAATGCTCGTTTGTTCTGCTGGTAGCTCCAGCATGGCCTCACAGGTTTTGGTATGCGGATCTTGTCCGGATGGCCTCTTGCCATCCGTGGACTCTTCCGTTAAGACCAGACCTTTTGTCGCAAGGTCCTTTTTTCCATCAGGATCTCAAATCCTTAAATTTAAAGGTATGGAGATTGAACGCTTGATTCTCAGTCAAAGAGGTTTCTATGACTCTGTGATTAATACTATGTTGCAGGCTCCTAAATCTGTATCTAGGGAGATATATTATAGAGTCTGGAAGACTTATATTTCTTGGTGTCTTTCTCATCATTTTTTCTGGCATTCTTTTAGAATTCCGAGAATTTTACAATTTCTTCAGGATGGTTTGGATAAAGGTTTGTCTGCAAGTTCCTTGAAAGGACAAATCTCTGCTCTTTCTGTTCTTTTTCACAGAAAGATTGCTAATCTTCCTGATATTCATTGTTTTGTACAAGCTTTGGTTCGTATAAAACCTGTCATTAAGTCAATTTCTCCTCCTTGGAGTTTGAATTTGGTTCTGGGGGCTCTTCAAGCTCCTCCGTTTGAACCTATGCATTCGTTGGACATCAAATTACTTTCTTGAAAAGTTTTGTTCCTTTTGGCTATCTCTTCTGCCAGACGAGTTTCTGAATTATCTGCTCTTTCTTGTGAGTCTCCTTTTCTGATTTTTCATCAGGATAAGGCGGTGTTGCGAACTTCTTTTAAATTTTTACCTAAGGTTGTGAATTCTAACAACATTAGTAGAGAAATTGTGGTTCCTTCATTGTGTCCTAATCCTAAGAATTCTAAGGAGAGATCATTGCATTCTTTGGATGTTGTTAGAGCTTTGAAATATTATGTTGACGCTACTAAGAATTTCCGAAAGACTTCTAGTCTATTTGTTATCTTTTCCGGTTCTAGGAAAGGTCAGAAGGCCTCTGCCATTTCTTTGGCATCTTGGTTGAAATCTTTAATTCATCATGCTTATGTCGAGTCGGGTAAAACTCCGCCTCAAAGGATTACAGCTCATTCTACTAGGTCAGTTTCTACTTCCTGGGCGTTTAGGAATGAAGCTTCGGTTGATCAGATTTGCAAAGCAGCAACTTGGTCTTCTTTGCATACTTTTACTAAATTCTACCATTTTGATGTGTTTTCTTCTTCTGAATCTGTTTTTGGTAGAAAAGTACTTCAGGCAGCTGTTTCAGTTTGAATCTTCTGCTTATAATTTAAACTTTATTTTGGGTGTGGATTATTTTTCAGCGGAATTGGCTGTCTTTATTTTATCCCTCCCTCTCTAGTGACTCTTGCGTGGAAAGATCCACATCTTGGGTAGTCATTATCCCATACGTCACTAGCTCATGGACTCTTACTAATTACATGAAAGAAAACATAATTTATGTAAGAACTTACCTGATAAATTAATTTCTTTCATATTAGCAAGAGTCCATGAGGCCCACCCTTTTTGTGGTGGTTATGATTTTTTTGTATAAAGCACAATTATTCCAATTCCTTATTTTTTATGCTTTTGCACTTTTTTCTTATCACCCCACTTCTTGGCTATTCGTTAAACTGATTTGTGGGTGTGGTGAGGGGTGTATTTATAGGCATTTTGAGGTTTGGGAAACTTTGCCCCTCCTGGTAGGAATGTATATCCCATACGTCACTAGCTCATGGACTCTTGCTAATATGAAAGAAATGAATTTATCAGGTAAGTTCTTACATAAATTATGTTTTTCTGTCTTTAAAAAATGTATCACCAGAGGAATCTGACGAGGGGGAAGTTATGCCGACTAACTTTCCCCACGTGTCAGACCCTTTGACTCCCGCTTAAAGGACTCACGCTCAAATGGCGCCAAGTACATCTAGGGCGCCCATAGCGTTTACTTTACAAGACATGGCGGCAGTCATGGATAATACACTGTCAGCGGTATTAGCCAGACTACCTGAACTTAGAGGTAAGCGAGATAGCTCTGGGGTGAGACAAAATGCAGAGCATACTGACGCTTTAAGAACCATGTCTGATACTGCCTCACAATATGCAGAAGCTGAGGAAAGAGAGCTTCAGTCAGTGGGTGATGTTAATGACTCAGCAAAGATACCTGATTCTAATATTTCTACATTTAAATTTAAGCTTGAACACCTCCGCGTGTTGCTTAGGGAGGTTTTAGCTGCTCTGAATGACTGTGATACCATTGCAGTGCCAGAGAAATTGTGAAGACTGTATAAATTCTTTGCAGTGCCAGTGTGTACTGATGTTTTTCCAAATACCTAAAAGGTTTACAGAAATTATTAATAAGGAATGGGATAGACCAGGTGTGCCGTTCTCTTCCCCTCCTATTTTTAGAAAAATGTTTCCAATAGACGCCACCACATGGGACTTATGGCAGACAGTCCCTAAGGTGGAGGGAGCAGTTTCTACTCTAGTAAAGCGTACTACTATCCTTGTCGAGGACAGTTGTGCTTTTTTTTTTTAGATCCAATGGATAAAAAATTAGAGGTTACCTTAAGAAAATATTTATTCAACAAGGTTTTATCCTACAGCCCCTTGCATGCATTGCCCCTGTCACTGCTGCTGCGGCGTACTGGTTTGAGTCTCTAGAAGAGGCTTTACAGGTAGCGACTCCATTGGATGACATACTTGGCAAACTTAGAGCACTTAAGCTAGCCAATTCTTTTATTCTGATGCCATTGTTCATTTGACTAAACTAACGGCTAAGAATTCTGGTTTTGCTATACAGGCGCGCAGAGCGCTATGGCTTAGATCATGGTCAGCTGACGTGACTTCAAAATCTAAGCTACTTAACATTCCCTTCAAGGGGCAGACCCTATTCGGGCCTGGTTGAAGGAGATTATTGCTGATATCACTGGAGGAAAAGGTCATGCCCTTCCTCAGGACAGGTCCAAATCTAGGGCCAAACAGTCTAATTTTCGTGCCTTTCAAAACTTCAAGGCAGGTGCGGCATCAACTTCCTCTAATAATAAACAAGAGGGAACTTTTGCTCAATCCAAGACGGTCTGGAGACCAAACCTGACATGGAAAAAAGGTAAGCAGGTAAAAAAGCCTGCTGCTGCCTCTAAGACAGCATGAAGGAACGGCCCCCTATCCGGGAACGGTTCTAGTAGGGGGCAGACTTTCACTATTTGCCCAGGCGTGGGCAAGAGATGTTCAGGATCCCTGGGCGTTGGAAATTATATCCCAGGGATATCTTCTGGACTTCAAAGCTTCCCCCCCAAAAGGGAGATTTCACCTTTCACAATTATCTGCACACCAGATAAAGAGAGAGGCATTCTTACACTGTGTACGAGTCCTCCTAGTTATGGGAGTGATCCATCCAGTTCCAAAGGAGGAACAGGGACAGGGTTTTTACTCAAATCTGTTTGTGGTTCCCAAAAAAGAGGGAACCTTCAGACCAATTTTGGATCTAAAGATCTTAAACAAATTCCTCAAAGTTCCGTCGTTCAAGATGGAAACTCTTCGTACCATCCTACCACTGATCCAGGAGGGTCAATATATGACTACAGTGGATCTAAAGGATGCTTATCTTCACATTCCGATACACAAAGATCATCATCGGTTTCTCAGGTTTGCCTTTTAAGACAGGCATTACCAGTTGTAGCTCTTCCCTTGGGATTAGCTACAGCCCCAAGAATCTTTACAAAGGTTCTAGGGTCACTTATGGTGGTCCTAAGGCTGCGGGGCATAGCAGTAGCCCCTTATTTAGACGACATCCTGATACAGGCGTCAAACTTCCAAATTGCCAAGTCTCATACGGACGTAGTACTGGCATTTCTGTGGTCGCATGGGTGGAAAGTGAACGAGGAAAAGAGTTCTCTATCCCCACTCACAAGAGTTCCTTTCTAGGGACTCTGATAGATTCTGTAGAAATGAAAATTCACCTGACGGAGTCCAGGTTATCAAAGCTTCTAAATTCCTGCCGGGTTCTTCATTCCATTCCGCGCCCTTCGGTGGTTCAGTGTATGGAAGTAATCGGCTTAATGGTAGCAGCAATGGACATAGTGCCGTTTGCACGCTTACATCTCAGACCGCTGCAACTATGCATGCTCAGTCAGTGGAGCGGGGATTACACAGATTTGTCCCCTCAACTGAATCTGGACCAAGAGACCAGGGATTCTCTTCTCTGGTGGCTATCTCGGGTCCATCTGTCCAAAGGTATGACCTTTCGCAGGCCAGATTGGACAATTGTTACGACAGATGCCAGCCTTCTAGGTTGGGGTGCAGTCTGGAACTCCCTGAAGGCTCAGGGATCGTGGACTCAGGAGGAGTCTCTCCTTCCATTAAATATTCTGGAACTAAGAGCGATATTCAAGGCTCTTCAGGCTTGGCCTCAGTTAGCAACTCTGAGGTACATCAGATTTCAGTCGGACAACATCACGACTGTAGCTTACATCAACCATCAAGGGGGAACGAGAAGTTCCCTAGAGATGTTAGAAGTTTAAAAAATAATTCGCTGGGCAGAGATTCACTCTTGTCAACTATCAGCTATCCATATCCCAGGTGTAGAGCACTGGGAGGCGGATTTTCTAAGTCGTCAGACTTTTCATCCGGGAGAGTGGGAACTCCATCCGGAGGCATTTGCACAACTGATTCATCGTTGGGGCAAACCAGAACTGGATCTCATGGCATCTCGCCAGAACGCCAAGCTTCCGTGTTACGGATCCAGGTCCAGGGATCCCAAGGCGACACTGATAGATGCTCTAGCAGCGCCCTGTTCTTTCAACCTGGCTTATGTGTTTCCACCGTTTCCTCTGCTCCCTCGACTGTTTGCCAAGATCAAGCAGGAGAGAGCATCAGTGATTCTGATAGCACCTGCGTGGCCACGCAGGACCTGGTATGCAGATCTAGTGGACATGTCATCCTTTCCACCAGGGTCTCTGCCTCTGAAACAGGACCTTCTATTTCAGGGTCCTTTCAACCATCCAAATCTAATTTCTCTGAGGCTGACTGCCTGGAGATTGAACGCTTGATTTTATCAAAGCGTGGCTTCTCCGAGTCAGTTATTGATACCTTAAGACAGGCACGAAAGCCTGTCACCAGGAAAATTTACCATAAGGTATGGCGTAGATATCTTTATTGGTGGGAATCCAAGGGTTACTCATGGAGTAAGGTCAGGATTGCTAGGATATTATCTTTTCTCCAAGAAGGTTTGGAAAAAGGATTGTCAGCAAGTTAAGCGTCTGGCAGATGTTCCAGACGTTCAGGCATTTTGTCAGGCTTTAGTTAGAATCAAGCCTGTGTTTAAACCTGTTGCTCCACCATGGAGTTTAAACTTGGTTCTTAAGGTTCTTCAAGGAGTTCCGTTTGAACCTCTTCATTCCATAGATATCAAGCTTTTATCTTGGAAAGTTCTCTTTTTTTTTTTTGGTAGCTATTTCCTCGGCTCGTAGAGTCTCTGAGCTATCTGCCTTACAATGTGATTCTCCTTATCTGATTTTTCATACGGATAAGGTAGTCTTGCGTACCAAACCTGGGTTCTTACCTAAGGTGGTATCTAACAAGACTATCAATCAAGAGATTGTTGTTCCATCCTTGTGTTACACAATTTGGACGTGGTCCGTGCTTTAAAGTTTTACTTACAAGCTACTAAAGATTTTCGTCAAACATCTGCTTTGTTTGTTGTCTACTCTGGACAGAGGAGAGGTCAAAAGGCTTCGGCAACCTCTTTTTCTTTTTGACTAAGAAGCTTAATCCGCTTAGCCTATGAGACTGCTGGACAGCAACCTCCTGAAAGGATTACAGCTCATTCCACTAGAGCTGTGGCTTCCACTTGGGCCTTTAAAAATGAGGCTTCTTTTGATCAGATTTGCAAGGCGACGACTTGGTCTTCGCTTCATATTTTTTCAAAATTTTACAAATGTGATACTTTTGCTTCTTCTGAGGCTATATTTGGGAGAAAGGTTTTACGGGCAGTGGTTCCTTCCATTTAAGTTCCTGCCTTGTCCCTCCCTTCATCCGTGTACTTTAGCTTTGGTATTGGTATCCCACAAGTAATGGATGATCCGTGGACTGGATACACCTTACAAGAGAAAACACAATTTATGCTTACCTGATAAATTTATTTCTCTTGTGGTGTATCCAGTCCACGGCCCGCCCTGTCATTTTAAGGCAGGTAATTTTTAAATTTAAACTACAGTAACCACTGCACCCTATGGTTCCTCCTTTCTCGGCTTGTTTTCGGTCGAATGACTGGCTATGACAGTTAGGGGAGGAGCTATATAACAGCTCTGCTGTGGGTGTCCTCTTGCAACTTCCTGTTGGGAATGAGAATATCCCACAAGTAATGGATGATCCGTGGACTGGACACACCACAAGAGAAATAAATTTATCAGGTAAGCATAAATTGTGGGTTTTTTTAAAAAAAAGACAGATAATCCCTTTATTACCCATTTCCCAATTTTGCATAACCAACATGGTTCCATTAATATACTTTTTACCTCTATGATTACCTTGTATCTAAGCCTCTGCAGACTGCAATCTATCTCTAAAAATAAGTTGAGCAAAAACATGTTCCTGCTAATTTCATAATAAGTTTAAACTGTTTGAACTTTTTCATGCAAAAATATTTGAACCTATATGACAAGTGTCCTTTTATATGTGCCATAGAAGTGTTTTGAGTTTAAATGGAAAATAAAGGGACATTCCAGCCAAAACTACAATCCTCCTGGATGCATTTCAGTTTTCAATAGAAGCATTTTTGTAATATACATCTATTAGCTAAAATGCTTCTAACAAAAGCTATAGCTTTTGTTGGAAGCAATTTGTTAATTGCTTACATGATACAAGCCCCACTGGTGCTCTGAACAGCTGTAGTATTTAAAATGCTGAGAATATCTAGCTATGCTTCACATGAATGTGCAGAGAAAAATGTTGACACAAAAACTGATAACTTTAACTAGAAGCATTTTTGCCAAAACATTTAGATTACAAATATGTTTCTATTCAAAGATTCAATTCATTTATGTGCATTTAAATTTTGACTGGAATATCCCTTTTAAAGGGGTGACACACGAAAGAGATTTTTTTTTTTTTAAACTTGAGTTAATAGTAACCCATTCACTTTGACTTTGGAAAAAGCTTCAAACAAACTGTCCAGCAGGAAACCCCTCTTCCACCATCTTCCTTTTACCATTTGTCTAAGTGAAGAGAGAAAGTTGCAAAGAACAAATGTAGAGAGAGAGAAGCTGGAAGAGCAAAAACAAACAAACCAGGAAGATTATAGCTTATTGTGCTTTCACTTAGTGTTCAAAATGATTAAAGGGCCAGTATAGTAAAAAAAGTGCATGCTTTTAAAACCATAGACCCTAGACTACTGTGTGTTCAAACTCTGCAAAGGATTAAACACACAGTAGAAATAACAACCAGGATTTGCTGAGCACTGATTCCCAGAGCGGAAAACACTGCATATCCAATCAGCAGAGCTAGTTGCATGAGTATTTCTACTGTGTGTTTAACCCTTTTTTTTTTTTTTACTGCAATGGCCCTATAATAGATAAATATAAAAATTCTGTGACAGAACATGATGGAGATGATTCTAAACTGTTAGGTCTGCACAAAATGATAATCATATTGGTGAGCATATTAGTCTGGCAATAAACAATCCAAACCGCTCACCCAAAGAAAAAGCGTAAAAAGCTCTTTCTAACTTTCTCCTGAAGGCAGCCTATGCAAAAGAATAAATGTTGAAGTGTGAATATTTTGTGAAGTTTAAGAGGTCCAAGTGGCTGCTTTACACAAAAACTACCTCAGGGCAAGCTACCACAACATTGCATCTAAATCATTAGCATGTACAGTAATTGAGATAGCTGGGCTTCGCTTCACTACCTGATATGCCAAAACAGTGATTGATAACCGGAAGAGAATGTTTTCAGACCTGAAGACACTTCTGCTCACTATAGTAGAAGACATATATCTGTCTTGTGAAAAGGTGTCATAGCTATTAGGTAATATTCCAGAGCTCTGACCATATCTAAAGTGTGTAAGAGTCTTCCTAGTAAATTGAAGAATTAGGACAAAACTACAAAAGAACAGCAATAAAAAAATTGATGTGCTGCTTCTGTTGATAATGTGTGTTACAGATGAACAGTTTACAAGTTGTGACGGATGAGCTTAAAGGCTGCCATTTTATTGCTTATATAACAAAACTGAGATAGAAAGGAAAGATCTGAGCTCAGAAGAAAGGGAAAAGCCAGTCTTGTGTTTAAAGAAGAAACCTGGGTATCTGGATCAAGAGCGAGGACAGAATGAAAGTGCCAAGATATAGAAGACATGTGTACCTTCATAGTTTTAAGAAAATCTCCTGGCAAAAAATGACATGGAAGAAATTCAAGATTTGAGGAAAAGAAACACACCTATGGGATTGACACAAGTGCTGTATAGGATCCCGACTGGAAATAGCCCTTAGCAGTGTTTCGCTTTTGTGCAGTCTTGAGCTTGTTAATGACAGGTGAAATAAATTCTGTAATAAGGATGTAAGAACAACAACTGACAAATAGGGGTAGATAAATGGACCCTGATACCAGAGGTCTGTACACTGTAGAAGACTTGTAAAAGATCCCACAGAAAGCATGATCAGATCTATAAACCAGAATGGTTGAATGAAAATTTTGTGTTGTGGACTCCTGAAACTAAGGGAAAAAATAGGCTAGAGAAAATCCCTTCACAAATTCTGTTTCAGAAACAATGGTTTTAGAACCGTAGATCTGAATTTAGAGGTTCAATTAGGAGACTTTGAAATCTGCTGAAGGAGTGTAGCTAAGCTCTGGAAATGATGAAAGCATGAAAACACCACTCTTCATCATTAAATATTTGAAGCTATATTAAAATACAATATGTTAACTTCTTAAGATTCCTAAGATTTTATGCTGACTTAACAAAGTTAAATCAAATTTGTCAAAGCTTTGCGTTACTGTTAAACAATAAAAATCTTGAACTACATGGGCTATAACTCCTTTTAGAATCTCTGATTCATTGCTATCAAACAATATTGTTCCCTGTATGTGCTTAAATGTGTGTGTTTGTGTAAGTATGCATTTGTGTATATATGTTTGTGTATGTATGTATATATATATATATATATATATATATATATATCCATAAAAAACAGCAACAGACCAGGATTTTCATCAAAGCATGTGGTCAAATTTATTGACGTTTCAGGGATATGTTTCCTCTTCTTCGGAACAATTATTACACACAAACGTGCTTAAATAGTGTACAAATACACACATTACCTCCCACTTCCTGTGTAAAAAAGTGCCAAAATGTACATTATATCCGGTGTTCATTACTTCCTACAAACCAATGAACTGGAAGTTATCATCTTTCACTACCGGTTTCTATAGTGCCGCATATTTACATGGTTATCCATCCTTTGCATAAACATTTAAGTAATCCATACTCTAAGGATGTGTATTTCTCTAGTGCATATAAAAAAACAAAAACATGCCGCTGCTAACTACAGCATTATCATGTAACCAGATGTTGTCAAATTACGTCACATCCGGTTTCGTAGATACCGAAACTTCCACTTACATACTATTTCCGGTCAGTGCCGTGTATCATAAACCATCCAACAAATATAAACAAAGTTACCAATACCCAACAGGTAAGTATTGAATGTGAACAAATATATCCCAACACTTTAAGGTCATTTCTAACAACCGGAATGATTTGGCAATATAAAAAAAATTGTACATAAGTGATGTGAAAAAACCTTTATACATATTCACACTTAGTGATCATACATGGTTATCACATTATATAGAAATCATGGTTCAGAAAGTGGATTAACTGATTCAATCACTGTATCGTATTGTTATATCATACACACACAAGATGCTATATGTTAATCGAGATGGTATATAGTAATAAGTAATATAGCATCTTGTGTACGTATGATATATCATGCTTAACAATAATAATTAGAGACTAATTATCAGAGTATCATCGCTTAAACCAGATCCCTAGAGGGTTCAGGATACGTAATATTCCAACATTTGGTAGAGAAAATCCTGAATTCAAGAGGAGATGGTGTAACATCTTAAACAAATGTTCATTAGACTTAGTATTACTGGTTATAGAAGAGGTTACCACCTTGTTAAGCACAGTAAGACAAACACAGACACTATGGAGGGCTGGTTGCATAAACTAGGACAGCAGGTAGATACATATAAAAATGAGTTAAGTGTTCAAAAACAGGAAACTTGACACAGTAAAAACAGACTATGTAAAAGGGAGAGTCTACAGATGGCTGACTAATTCTAGTGAAGGAAGACCACAAAGGAGGCAACGACCCAGACATATTAAATTTGATACTACTGATTCAAGTGGGGGAGACTCCTCAGACACAGAGATAACAGAAGTGGAGCTCTAGATAGTCCAGATATTTATCAATCCAACAGATGACAGAACTTTTTTATGGGTTCAAACACGTTCCCAAAGGGGAGGGGGGTACAGGCTACCATTTCTCAGGATGCAGAAGGGTCACACATAGACCCCCACGCAGGGGCAGGTAATGGAAGAAAATAGTATTGTCATCAATTTAAGCTCTCACACTCTTACTGATTTGTAAACTAGTGTGTTGAACAAAGGACTTTCCTTTGTTCCTAATACGAGAGTGACAGAAATTGGATTTATGATAGACATGTATAGATTCCAGAGACAATTAAAAGTGAAAGAATATTTCCAGTATAAAGAAAAATTGTCCATGAAGGGATTTCACATTTCTGGTAAAGAAAGTAAATTTGACCCCGTAAATTTTAGTGACAGTATAAAAACATTAATTAGAATGGTACAAGACCAGGAATAGATAGGTTTCCCACACAAACATGGAAAGACATTAACTAGGGGCCAATGTGAGGCCATCAAAATATTACAAAATGACAACACCATTGTCATTCGATGGGCGGATAAAGGGGGCGCTATTGTTTTACTAGATTATATAGATTAGCATGAGGATATCATGTCACAGCTGAATGACATAAATACTTACAAAAAACTTACCTTTGACCCTACCAAGAAATTAAAAAAACAACTAGAAACATTGATAGATTTGGGATTGAACCAGGGCTATTTGACAGAATCACTTAAGAAGTATATGATAACAGAATGTCCTAAAGTATCCATTCTCTATACTATCCCCAAAATTCACAACTCATTAGTGAAACCCCCGGGACACCCCATAGTATCTAGAGATTCGCTAATACAACCTATAGCTCAGTATATAGACTTTTTGCTACAACCAGTGGTTCAAGAGAACAAGGCTTTTTTAGTTGACTCTAATGAATTACTCAGACTCCTGAAGGGGGTGGAAATAAATTAACAGGATTTACTGGTTACATTAGACGTAAATAGTTTGTATACTATTCTCCCTCACATGGTAGGTTTGGATAGGGTTAAGGAAGCACTACTCTCTTCTGGGAAATATGTAGGTCCACCAATAGAATTTGTCTTGCAACTAGTTGAGTTTTGTCTCACAAAAAATTATTTCAAATTTGAAAGATCCTTCTATCTACAGACAGCTGGCACAGCAATGGGGTCTAATATGGCCCAATTGTATGCCAATCTTTTCATGTCTGGAGCTGAAAAGGATTTTTTATGGTCAAGAGATGTAGCTCAGGTAATTTTTTACAAGAGGTACATCGATGACATTTTTTTGATTTGGAGGGGAAGCACAGAAAGTTTACAACAGTGGTTTCATCAGTATAATAATACCAACACTACGGTCAGATTTAAAATGTCCTATAATGGGGGGGGGGGGGGAGACAGCTGCCAATATGGCAGGTCATGAAAATCTAGAGCTCCTGGCTCAGATCATCTTTTAAAAGCTAAAAAGGGGACTTTAACGACACCAAGGTTTATGATTTATGCATATATATATATATATATATATATATAGCGACAGCTCTACCTATTAATGCTTAGGAGCAATTTTGGAGCCTATTGCTGCGCCGCTCTAGCTGTTGCTAGGGACACGTGCCTGCTACTCTGCTCGTTGCCTAGGGCTGAGTCGGCTCCTGTTACGTGCAGCGGTAACGTCATTGCCGCACTCTCCTATAACTCTGAAGCTGGTCAGGATCTCCTGTGATGCGAATCCTGCGCCTATGTAAGTTGCTCACTTTCCGCCTATCACTGCCCAAGAATAGGTGTTACTTTATGTGCTCCCGGGTGTGATCGTTATTATTGTATTCTGGATTGCCATATCGTTATTGAACTATGCCTGTCCGACTACTCTGCTTTCTTAACCCCTAAAGCACTGGATTACTTAATTGTTAACAAACTCTTCCTGTCTGACTACTCTGCTTGCTTAACCCCTAAACTACTGGATTGTCATACAGTTGCTGAACATTGCCTGTCTGACCACTCTGCCTGTTTATCCCTTGAATCTTTGGACTGCCTTACTGTTGCCAAACTCTGCCTGCCTGAACATTCTAGTGTTTTACCCTTGAACTGCCTTACCACTGGTTTCTTTACCTGTTGCAGTCAAAGGCTATCCTTTTTGTCTCCAGTCCTTCAAGTTATTTAACCTTGAACTGCCTTACTGCACTACTCTCTTCTGGGAAATATGTAGGTCCACCAATAGAATTTGTCTTGCAACTAGTTGAGTTTTGTCTCACAAAAAATTATTTCAAATTTGAAAGATCCTTCTATCTACAGACAGCTGGCACAGCGATGGGGTCTAATATGGCCCAATTTTATGCCAATCTTTTCATGTCTGGAGCTGAAAAGGATTTTTTATGGTCAAGAGATGTAGCTCAGGTAATTTTTTACAAGAGGTACATCGATGACATTTTTTTGATTTGGAGGGGAAGCACAGAAAGTTTACAACAGTGGTTTCATCAGTATAATAATACCAACACTACGGTCAGATTTAAAATGTCCTATAATGGGGGGGGGATGGGAGACAGCTGCCTATATAGCAGGTCATGAAAATCTAGATCTCCTGGCTTAGATCATCTTTTAAAAGCTATAAGGGGACTTTAACAACACCAAGGTTTATGATTTATGCATATATATATATATATATATATATATATATATATATATATATATATATAGCGACAGCTCTACCTATTAATGCTTAGGAGCAATTTTGGAGCCTATTGCTGCGCCGCTCTAGCTGTTGCTAGGGACACGTGCCTGCTACTCTGCTCATTGCCTAGGGCTGAGTCGGCTCCTGTTACGTGCAGCGGTAACGTCATTGCCGCACTCTCCTATAACTATGAAGCTGGTCAGGATCTCCTGTGATGCGAATCCTGCGCCTATGTAAGTTGCTCACTTTCTGCCTATCACTGCCCAAGAATAGGTGTTACTTTGTGTGCTCCCGGGTGTGATCGTTATTATTGTATTCTGGATTGCCATATCGTTATTGAACTATGCCTGTCCGACTACTCTGCTTTCTTAACCCCTAAAGCACTGGATTACTTAATTGTTAACAAACTCTTCCTGTCTGACTACTCTGCTTGCTTAACCCCTAAACTACTGGATTGTCATACAGTTGCTGAACATTGCCTGTCTGACCACTCTGCCTGTTTATCCCTTGAAACTTTGGACTGCCTTACTGTTGCCGAACTCTGCCTGCCTGAACATTCTAGTGTTTTACCCTTGAACTGCCTTACCACTGGTTTCTTTACCTGTTGCAGTTAAAGGCTATCCTTTTTGTCTCCAGTCCTTCAAGTTATTTAACCTTGAACTGCCTTACCGCTGGTTTCTTTACCTGTTGCCATCAAAGGCTATCCTGTTTGTCTCCAGTCCTTTATGTGATTTACCTTTGAACTGCCTAACCGCTGATTCCCTACTTGTTGCCGTCAAAGACTACCCTGCCTATTGTGAGTACCGCTTACCTCATTTTGCGAACTTTCTCTCCTCTGGGATATTCCATATCATTCCAGCTTGACGCCCGGGATAACAAGACTACTGGCCAAGTTTGGTCTGATAGTGGAATATCCCACGAGCATTACACCTATTGTGTGCTTGACAACGGACCTTAGATCTTTAACAAGACCACAAGGTTGCTGACTATGGACACCATTCTTAGAGAAGTTGCTATCAGCTGAGATTTCTGAAACCTTGAGTGCCCATACACATTGAGTTCAGCTACCAGAGGAATGCTTTCCAGACAAGGCAATAATGGCCAACCACTTCTATAAGACAATTGAGAAACTTCTATCTGTGCACCTCACTCGGATTGAGGAGGAGATAATAGAAGCACTATACCATTATCCACATGAGACCCTTATAGTACAGATGATGGGCCTAGAAAGAACCACACAGAAATCAGCAACAACCCTTCTAATTTGGAGACCAGACACAGCTGATGTAGCAAGCTTCGAAGAGCGGACAACTACAACATTGGAGCGTGTACTTCCTATCACGGCCCTTCCTAAACAGAAGCAGCAACAGTATACAATGGAAGATACAGGCGCTGCAATGCTGAATCCCGCAGTGAGGCGGCCAATCACTGGGGGATCAGTGGACAAGTCTGTAACAGACGAGCATGTTGACAGTTATACACAGAGACCGGAGACTTCAAGAAAACTGCTCCGGAAAACAATGGAGGGAGAAGCAGTCTCACTAGGCTGTAAGCTTTTGCCTACAGAGACTGCTGATCAAAGGTCTGCACTTACCCCACTTTACCCCCACTAGGTAATAGAGTTCAGCTCAGAAATTGGAAGATGGATTCCTAATATTCGTACCGACGCGGGGTGATGATAGCATAGAGACATTATACCGCTTTTTGGACATTAAGGTTTTGGTTCCTACATGATTCTGGTTGCCCAATAAATATGTTTGCTAGTATATGGACTAAACCTATAGTTAAGGCACTTGCTAAGTTTCTATAGTTAATATATTTTATCTGAGTATTTAGCAGTATTACTTTTACATTTTTATGATCCTCCAGATTACAAGATCAAGGGTCTAAGACGATCACTACACTGTTACAAGGTGGTCTTTAAACCTAGGTATCCTGAAAACTATAAGACTCTTGGCTCCACTTAAAGTTAGCTCACACAAGGTGTTTAGATCTATTAATTGGATATAAATAGCATACAATATGTTTCTTATTTATCTGAAGTTGTCCATATTACCTCACCTGATACCTAAATGATCCTATTTGATTATGTATGTACAGAGTGCATCATTTTTGTTCAGTATATATGTGTGACCACTAACAATAAGTGATAAACATTTCCTCTTGAGATTGGTAGCCTACATCATTCAGCTCATTTCAACTGTTACAGATATTTTCCTTACTATCGGCTAGATTACGAGTTTTTGTCGGTAATGGTGTGCGTGACTAACGCACAGTTTTCCCTCACCGCTCACCTAAAGTAACGCTGGTATTACGTTTTTTTTTAAACCCGGCGTTAGCCGCAAAAAGGTGAGCGTAGAGCAGTATTTAACTCTACATCTCACCTCAATACCAGCGCTGCTTACGGTAGTGGTAAGCTGGCTAAACGTGCTCGATTCCTATGGGGAAATACATTTTATGTCTACACCTAACACCCTAACATGAACCCCAAGTCTAAATACCCCTAATTTTACACTTATTAACCCGTAATCTGCCGCCCCCAACATCGCCGACACCTACATTATATTAGTAACCCCTAATCTGCCGCTCCGACACCGCTGCCACCTACATTATACTTATTAACCCCTAATCTGCTGCCCCCAACATTGCCGACACCTACTTTTTATTTATTAACCCCTACTCTGCCGCCCCCAATGTCACCGCCACCTAACTACACTTATTAATCCCTAATCTGCCGCCGCTGCCAACGTCGCCACCACTATAATAAAGTTATTAACCCCTAAACCTAAGTCTAACCCTAACACCCCCCTAACTTAAATATAATTTAAATACATCTAAATAAAATTACTATTATTAACTAAATTATTCCTATTTAAAACTAAATACTTACCTGTAAAATAAACCCTAAGCTAGCTATAATATAACTAATAGTTACATTGTAGCCATTTTAGGATTTATTTTTATTTTACAGGCAAGTTTGTATTTATTTTAACTAGGTACAATAGTTATTTAATAGTTATTAACTATTTTATAACTTCCTAGTTAAAATAATTACAAATGTATCTGTAAAATAAACCCTAACCTAAGTTACAATTACACCTAACACTACACTATAATTAAATTAATTACCTAAACTAACTACAATTAATTACAATTAAATTAAATAAACTAAAGTACAAAAAAACCCCCACTAAATTACAGAAAATAATAAAATAATTACTAGAATTTTAAACTAATTACACCTAATCTAATCCCCCCAAAATAATAAAAATCCTTACCCTATACTAAATTACAAATAGCCCTTAAAAGGGCCTTTAGCTGGGCATTGCCCCAAAGTAATCAGCTCTTTTACCTCTAAAAAAAAAAAATACAATACCCCCCCAACATTAAAACCCACAACCCACACACCCAACTCTACTCTAAAACCCACCCAATCCCCTCTTAAAAAAACCTAACACTAACCACTTGAAGATCACCCTACCTTGTGACGTCTTCACCCAACCGGGCAGAAGTGGTCCTCCAGACGGGCAGAAGTCTTCATCCGATCCGGGCAGAAGAGGACCTAGTTAGTTAGTTTAGGTAATTAATTTAATTATAGTGTAGTGTTAGGTGTAATTGTAACTTAGGTTAGGGTTTATTTTACAGGTAAATTTGTAATTATTTTAACTAGGAATTTATTAAATATTAATAACTATTTAATAACTATTGTACCTAGTTAAAATAAATACAAACTTGCCTGTGAAATAAAAATAAATCCTAAGATGGCTACAAAGTAACTATTAGTTATATTGTAGCTATTTTAGGGTTTATTTTATAGGTAAGTATTTAGTTTTAAATAGGAATAATTTATTTAATTGTAGTCATTTTATTTTGATTTATTTAAATTATGTTTAAGTTAGGGTTAGGGTTAGACTTAGATTTTGGGGTTAATAAATTTAATATAGTTGCGGAGACGTTGGTGGCGGCAGATTAGGGGTTAATAATTGTAGGTAGGTGTCGGCGATGTTAGGGACGGCAGATTAGGGGTTAATAAAATTTAACTAGTGTTTGCGAGGCGGGAGTGCGGCGGTTTAGGGGTTAATATATTTATTGAAGTGGCCGCGATGTCCGGTCGGCAGATTAGGGGTTAAAAAATGTATTTAAGTGTTTGCGATGTGGTGGGGGGGGGCTCGGTTTAGGGGTTAATAATAGGTAGTTGATGGGTGTTAGTGTACTTTTTAGCACTTTAGTTAAGAGCTTTATGTTACGGCGTTAGCCCATACAACTCTTAAAAGGACACTGTACCCAAATTTTTTCTTTTGTAATTCAGAAAGAGCAGGCAATTTTAAGCAACTTTCTATTTTACTCCTATTATCAATTTGTCTTCATTCTCTTGCTATCTTTATTTGAAAAAGAAGGCATCTAAGCTTGTTTTGGGTTCAGTACTCTGGACAGCACTTTTTTATTGGTGAATAAATTTATCCACCAATCAGCAAGGACAACCCAGGTTGTTCAACAAAAATGGGCCGGCATCTAAACTTACATTCTTGCATTTCAAATAAAGATACCAAGAGAATGAAGAAAATTTGATAAAAGGAGTAAATTAGAAAGATGCTTAAAATGTCATGCTTAATCTGAATCACAAAAGAAAAAATTTGGGTACAGTGTCCCTTTAACCCCTTAATGACTGGAACATTTTTCAATTTTTTTACCCTTAATGACAATGGCTATTTTTACATTTCTGTGGTGTTTGTGTTCAGCTGTAATTTTCCTCTTACTCATTTACTGTACCCACACATATTATATACCGTTTTTCTCGCCATTAAATGGACTTTCTAAATATATCCTTATTTTCATTATAACTTATAATTTACTATAAAAAAATGATAAAATATGAGGAAAAAATGGAAAAAACACACTTTTTCTAACTTTGACCCCCAAAATCTGTTACACATCTACAACCACCAAAAAACACCCATGCTAAATAGTTTCTAAATTTTGAGTTTAGAAATACCCAATGTTTACATGTTCTTTTGCTTTTTTGCAAGTTATAGGGCAATAAATACAAGTAGCACTTTGCTATTTCTAAACCACTTTTTTTTTCAAAATTAGCGCTAGTTACATTGGAACACTGATATCTGTCAGGAATACCTGAATATCCATTGACATGTATATATATTTTTTTTAGAAGACATCCCAAAGTATTGATCTAGGCCCATTTTGGTATATTTCATGCCACCGTTTCACCGCCAAATGCGATCAAATTAAAAAAAATGTTCACTTTTTCACACATTTTGTCACAAACTTTAGGTTTCCCACTGAAATTATTTACAAACAGCTTCTGCAATTATGGCACAAATGGTTGTAAATGCTTTTCTGGGATCGCCTTTGTTCAGAAATAGCAGACTTATATGGCTTTGGCGTTGCTTTTTGGTAATTAGAAGGCCGCTAAATGCCGCTGCGCACCACACGTGTTTTATGCCCAGCAGTGAAGGGGTTAATTAGGGAGCATGTAGGAAGCTTGTAGGGTTAATTTTAGCTTTAGTTTAGTGTAGTAGACAACCCCAAGTATTGATCTAGGCCAATTTTGGTATATTTCATGCCACCATTTCACCGCCAAATGCGAGCAAATAAAAAAAACCTTTAAATTTTTCACAATTTTAGGTTTCTCACTGAAATTATTTACAAACAGTTTGTGCAATTATGGCACAAATGGTTGTAAAAGCTTCTCTGGGATCCCCTTTGTTCAGAAATAGCAGACATGTATGGCTTTGGCGTTGCTTTTTTTTAATTAGAAGGCCGCTAAATGCTGCTGCGCACAACACATGAATTATGCCCAGCAGTGAAGGAGTTAATTAGGTAGCTTGTAGGGCGCTGGCAGGGTTAATTTTAGCATTAGTGTAGAGATCAGCCTCCCACCTGACACATCCCACCCCCTGATCCCTCCCAAACAGCTCTCTTCCCTCCCCCACCCCACAATTGTCCCCGCCATCTTAAGTACTGGCAGAAAGTCTGCCAGTATTAAATAAAAGGAGTTTTTTTTATTTTATTTTTTTTTAAAATGTATTCAGCTGTAATGGAGCCCTGCCTTAGCCCCCAACCTCCCTGATCCCCCACCAAACAGCTCTATAACCCTCCCTGCTACTTAATTGCCGCCATCTTGGGTACTGGCAGCTGTCTGCCAGTACCCAATTTGCCCCCAAAAACAGTATTTTCAAACTTTTCTGTAGTGTAGCAGCCCCCCCTCAATACCCCCAACCCCCCCCAGATCCTTTTATATATATATTTTTTTAATGTTTTGAACTTTTTATTTTGAACTTTTTATTTTGTTACTTTTTTCCATTGGTGTCAGTGGTTAATATGCGTGCGCGCCCCCCATGCACAACGCGCGCGCCCCCCCCCCGTGCACACGCGTGCGCCCCATGCACACGCGTGCGCCCTCGTACACACGCACGCGCCCCCGTGCACACGCGCGCACGCCCGCACGCTGCCGCCTCCTTGCTACACTCCCCCCGGAAAACAGCACCCTTGTTACCAGTGCAGAGAGGGCCACAGAGTGGCTCTCTCTGCATCGGAGGCTTGTTAAAAGGTATTGCAGGATGCCTCCATATCGAGGCATCACTGCAATACCCTGAGAGCTGCTGGAAGCGATTGCGATCGCTTCCAGCACTCTGTAAGACAACTGACGTACCAGGTACGTCTATTGTCATTAACAGTTGGTTTTTGCTTGACGTACCTGGTACGTCAGTTGTCATTAAGGGGTTAACTACTGACTTTTAAATGCGGTATCAGTCTTGACAGGAGAGGCTGTACCACTCACTTTTTCCAAGACTCGTAATACCTGCATTAGGCAAATCCCATTAAAAAGATAGAATACGCAATTGACGTAAGTGGATTTGCGGTATGCTCGAGTCGTGGAAAAAAAGTGAGTGGTACACCTGTACCTGCAAGACTCGTAATACCAGCGGGCGTTAAAAAGCAGCGTTGGGACCTCTCAACGCTGCTTTTTAAGGCTAACGCAAGGCGGAAGTCACCTTACCTCTTATGTACTTTTGTTGTTATATATTTTAAACATTGGCCTTATGTCCTACTTCCTAAGTTGTGTAAAAGACTGACCTTTGTTTATACTTAGAGACTTGCTCCTTTAGCACGTCTCAACGACACAGTTCTATACATGTCATAGCTGAGAATACGCACATCAACAAATAGGCTAATCTTTACTAAGGTCATAAACCTGAGCCTCTGGGTTAGTGTATACCTACATGTTGAACATATAAATATATACTGGTGGAATCCACCAGTCCACCCGGCTTATAAGCTCCTGCTCTAGAGGTCTTAATATTTGCTGGTGTTGTAGTTCAGTTTTACACTACTTGCAGTGCGTAGTTTGCTTAAAGGATATGTACTGTATGATGCTGAATGTGAGACAATATGACAATAATATGCTTACGACCTTATGTAACACTCATAGCTCTTATCCCATATAGTTATTATGCATAGATCCACCCATTTGTAATAATTTTAGATATGTTATAATCTATATGTTTGCATATTATACATTGTAAATGCCTATTATGATAAGAAGGGTAGTTCATATGTTTCATAGTTAGTTATTAGCCCTTATATCTATCTTGCTATACCATTCGGCTCTGAGTTAACTAAGCCTTACTAACATTGCTCTCACTAGCCTACCTACTTACCCCCAATAGTAATATTTACCACACCCCAAATGCTGACTTTGCACAATATATTCCAGGCAATACCCTATATAGGCAGTATAGTTCAAATAGCACTTTTCAGCTAACGTTACCCTCCCCCCAGACATATTTCTTACAAGTTAAGCATAGCAAAATGCATCCCTTGAAAACCCGACCTTTTTTCATTCCCCCCCAAATCCCCCCTTAGCTAATGATATCTTCTTAGAGGTCAATGAGAGGCCTATATCTTCTTTTTGGGGACAACAGTTTGCTAGTTGTTTTATTATATGTTACAGGGATATATATGAATATATATATTGTTAAAAAATATTTTCAAAAATGAGGCACTGTACTGGTAAGTTAGCTTCTTCATACAGAATATGATATATTGAGACATTACTGTAGTTTATTCTATTATTCTATATTTAGTCTTACAGAACACTGTATCTTATATATGTTGTTCCATAACATTTGTCCAAAGTGAATTATGTTATGCTTACAAATCGTATTATATTGAATGTCTGTATTTCTTTATTGCCTCAATAAAAATTATAATAAAAAAAAAATGTCCAATAATGAGAATTCCATAGAATTTTTGGATCTATTAATAACTAAGGGACAGTCTTGACTGGAAACCACACTGTATACTAAACCGACTGACCGTAACTCACTGTTGATGGAAGACAGCTGCCATGCCCCATCTCTGTCCAAAGGGTATTATCAAATCCCAGTTCATAAGAGCAATTAGGAACAATCCTAACATTGAGAAGGGGGTCTCACAGGTAGAGGAGATGCAGAACAAATTCCTTAAAAGAGGATACAACAAAGCCACTATTTTTACAGAAGGAAGTGAGGAATCGTGAAATGGATAGTATCATCTTCACTACCACATTTGCTCCCAACACATCCAGAGTAGGACACTCGATTAGAAAATTCTGGCATATTATGTTATCAGACACAAAACTGAAATTCACCAAATATATCACCCCTATTGTTGGTTACAGATGTAACACCAATATGAGGGACTTATTGGTCATCTCAGACTTAACTAGATGCTACATGAAAGAGGATGCACAAATGGGGCTACGTAAGGGATGCTATAAATGCTCAAATTGTACCACCTGCATGGACTGATCGCTACTAAGAAATTCAATCATCCTCATAACAACAAGAAATACACTATAAACCATTCTATCACATGCACTACCACACATGTGGTATTCATTTTGATCTGTCCATGCGGTATGCATCGCATAGGAAAAACCCAAGGGACTATCCGGGAATGTATTGCCAACCATATGATGGCAATGAGACAAGCAATCAAGATGGGCGAATATGAACAGCCCATAGCACGCCATTGGATGGAGGCTAAACATCCGGTAGCATCAGTCAGGGTGATCCTGATTGACCATATTCCCAAACCAGCATGTGGTGGAGACAGGAACAAGCTGCTCCTGAGAAGAGAAGCAAAATAGATGTTCAGGCTGGACACTATCTACCCTAAGGGACTTAACTCTATGCCCGATTTTGGTTCTCTAATATAAAAAGTATTAGTAATGCATAATATGTGTATGAGGGAAGGAAGAGTGATCGCTTATGAGGACAGGATGGGAGTTCCTTTCTGTCTATGAACTGGAGGTGAATCCTTGATCTATGTCTTTGGTTAATACGTTTGCGATAGCGGACTGGATGAGTCTGTACATTCACACGGTAACTCCCTAGACCAGATACTCTGTATACAGCCACTCAATCATAATGCATCGATTTCTTTTTGAAACTATAGGGCTGGAGATATTAAGATATAAAATGTTAATGGGAATGGTATATTGTAATTAGTAATATAGCATATTGTGTACATATGATATAACTAATTAATATGATACAGTGATTGAATCAGTTAATTCACTTTCTGAACCATCATTTGTATATAATGTGATAACCATGTATGATCACTAAGTGTGAATATGTTTGAAGGTTTTTTTTCACATCACTTATGCACACTTTTTTTTATATTGCCAAATCATTCCGGTTGTTAGAAATGACCTTAAAGTATTGGATACATTTGTTCACATTCAATACATACCTGTTCGGTATTGGTAACTTTGTTTGTATTTGTTGGATGGTTTATGATACACAGCACTGACCGGAAATAGTACGTAAGCGGAAGTTCCTGTATCTACGAAACCAGATGTGATGTAATTTGACAACATCCAGTTACACGATAATGCTGTAGTTAGCAGCGGCACATGTTTTTGGTTTTTTATATGCACAAGAGGAATACACATTCTTAGAGTATGGAGTACTTAAATGTTTATGAAGTGCAAAGGATGGATAACCATGTAAATATGTTGACATTATAGAAACCGGAAGTGAAAGATGATAACTTCCGGTTCATTGGTTTGTAGGAAGTAATGAAAACCGGATATGATGTACATTTTGCTACTTTTTTACACAGGAGACGGGAGGTAATGTGTGTGTTTGTACACTTTTTAAGTACGATGTTTGTGTGTAATAATTTGTTCTGAAGAAGGGGAAACATATCCCCAAAACATCAATAAATTTGACCACATGCTTTGAGGAAAATCCTGGTTTCCTGCTGTTTTTTTGGATGCCTATTAAATACAAGCTGAACAGCTAGGTGGTTGACTACAGGAGGGTGGATTCATATTGGGACTTAGATTTTTTATGTATACAGTATATATATATATATATATATATGTGTGTGTGTGTGTGTATAAAAATGTAAACATGTTTATAATTTTTACAAACAAGGTAATTGAAGTGCTTCTTATGGTGCAGGTATGATTAATAATAGATAAAGTTAATTGTGGCACTGAGTAATATTAGGGACTTGCCAGTAAAAAAAAAAGACTCTTTTGATGTTATATGCTTAAAAGGCTTGTGTATCTGCCAAAACGCGTAGCATTTCCTTTTTTGTGGAATCCTGCTTTTTAGCATATCCCCAACTGATGCTGATGTGACCTGTTATCGGAGAAACACTCATTTTTTTTCTGTGTGTGCTTTTGCAGGGTCCTTTGTGTTTTCGATGATCAGTTTGTGTAACAGTATCCATTTTAATACAAATTATAATAACATTTATGTTTTAAACTTTATCTCTAAGGCAGCGGATAGTGCACTTAGAAACTCTAAACCTCATCACACCCTTCCAGGTGTGACGCTGTCTGTGCTTTGCGGAAGTGATTAAGTCATTAAAATGCCATGGGTAGAAACATTGGTATATTTCTGTAAGTACTAGCTATTATTGTTACCAAGATTAAATGATTACATTACGGAAATAGGGGCGTTTCTCTAAGATAGGGAGAGTCCACAGCTTCATTCATTACTGTTGGGAAATACAACACCTGGCCACCAGGAGGAGGCAAAGACACCCCAGCCAAAGGCTTAAATATCCCTCCCACTTCCTCATTACCCCAGTCATTCTTTGCCTTTCTTCACGTTAAGAGGTGGCAGAGACATGTCAGAAGATTTGGAGAGTGCTGAAAAAGGGTATCTGCCCTTCGAGATAGGACTGGAGTTTTAAGTAGTCATGTCAACCTCTCAGTGAAAGTATTAATGAAAGTTAGAGTCTGGAGATGCAGCGAAATTATTCGCTTAAATGCAAAGGCCTCTGGCTTTGCGGTCATAGCCCACCGGGCGCTCTGGTTGAAGTCTTGGTCTGCGGATATGACTTCTAAGTCTAGACTCCTTTCTCTTCCCTTCAAGGGAAAGATTTTATTTGGTCCAGGCCTGGGCTTCATTATTTCTACGGTTACCGGAGGCAAGGGTGCCTTCCTACCACAAGATAAGAAGAACAAGTCTAAGGGACGACAATCTTCTCATTTTCGTTCCTTTCGTTCTGACAAATCCCAATGACAACAATCCTCCTGCAAGCCCGAGCAACCCAAAAGTGCTTGGAAGCCGGCAAGAATAAGAAGCCCACCGAAAATCAATCGGCATGAAGGGGCGGCCCCTGATCCAGGATCGGATCATGTAGGGGGCAGACTGTCTTTTTTCAGACGCCTGGTTCAAGGACATACAGGATCCGTGGGTCCTGGAGGTGGTATCTCAGGGATACAAGATAGGCTTCAAATCTCATCCACCAAGGGGCAGATTCCTTCTCTCGAATCTGTCTACCCAACCAGAAAATAGGGATGCCTTTCTAGGGTGCGTTCGGGATCTATCCTCCTTAGGGGTTGTTGTCCCGGTGCCTATCGAAGAAAGAGGTTTGGGGTTTTATTCAAACATTTTTGTGGTCCCAAAGAAGGAGGGAACTTTCCGCCCAATTCTGGACCTAAAGTGCTTAAACAAATTCCTCAGCGTCCCTTCCTTTAAGATGGAGACCATAAGGTCCATCCTTCCTTTAATTCAGGAAGCCCAGTTTATGACCACTATAGATCTGAAGGACGCTGAGGTTTGCATTCCTGGACCAGCACTTCCAGATCATTGCCTTTCCGTTTGGCCTAGCTACTGCTCTTTACGAAGGGTCTGGGGGCTCTTCTAGCCGTTGCCAGAACTTATGGTATTGCAGTAGCCCCATACTTGGACGATATTCTGGTACAAGCATCATACTTTCGTATTGCGGTAGAATTCTTGGAGTCCCTTCTTAGTCTTCTTCGATCACATGGATGGAAGATAAATTTGGAAAAGAGTTCTCTTATCCCAAGTACCAGAGTGGAATTCCTTGGTACTATAATAGACTTCCTATCCATGAGGATATCTCTAACAGACCAGAGATGTTGCAAGCTAACTTCGGCATGTCTTGCCCTCCGGACCTCCTTGAGTCCCTCTGTGGCTCAGTGTATGGAGGTGATTGGTCTCATGGTGTCCTGCATGGACATCATTCCTTTTGCCAGGTTCCGTCTCAGACCTTTGCAACTGTGCATGCTGAGGCAGTGGAACGGCAATCATTTAGATCTGTCTCAACAGATTGTATTAGACAGCCGGTCGAGAGAATCACTCTCTTAGTGGCTCTGTCCAGATCATTGTCCCGAGAGACATGCTTCTTAAGATCATCCTGGGAGATTGTAACTATGGATGCAAGCCTATCCAGATGGGGAGCTGTTTGGGGTGGAAGGCACAGGGGTTGCGGACTCAGGAGTCGTCCTCCCTCCCGATCAATATTTTGGAATTACGGGCAATCTTCAAGGCCTTGAAGGCTTGGCCACTTCTGGGTTCGTCCCAGTTTATCAGATTCCAATTAAACAATATAACCTTGGTGGCTTACATCAACCATCAGGGGGGAATGAGAAGTTCCTTGGTGATGAATGAAGTATCTCAGATTCTAGAGTGGGCAGAGGCCCACAGCTGTTTGCTGTCAGTGATCCACATTCTGGGTGAGGACAACTGGGAGTTGGATTTTCTCAGCAGCTAATCCTTCCATCCAGGGGAATGGTCTCTCCATCCCGAGGTGTTTGCAGAGATATGCAGCAAGTGGGGGACACTGGAGATAGATATCATGGCATCCCGTCTCAATACGTCTCTATAACAACAAAAACAAGTAGAATTCATTAACTCTTGTTCTAGGTATATTATACACTTGAGCAGCAGAACCACAACGTGTTTCTCAGCTAATTTGCTGATACGCTCAAGAGTAAAAAAAAGTTCCCTTGATTTTATTATGTTGTCGGCTTTTAATACATTTTATAAATTCTGAATGCTGCATGACTGGCTTTGTCTTCAGAAGCCAGGGAATCAGGGGGTTCCTAACCCTGAATTTAGCTGATACTTTTTTTTTTGTTTCTATAATCTTTTATTGAGGTTATGCGCAAAAATAACACATAAAATAAAATCTTTTAGCATAACAGGCAAAATATCCATGGCATACAATACAATGATACACATTGAGAATAAAATGTTAGAAAAAAATGTGAGCTACAGAAACCTCCATTGTTTAAATACTTTTAGCTTTCATGAGTGGCTAATTAGCTGGTCACTTATGGACTCTTTGGTATAGCTAATACTGGTGGAGCAAGTTAGCCATACCAGGGACCTTATCAGGTCCAATGTCACATAAAAGTTAAGAGAATATAATCCTAATAAAAATAATAATGTGTAATCAATAAAACAAAGCATAGTAGTTAAAATAGTATATAAGCTTACATAGAAGTTGGTTTGTCAGCGGGTAAGCACCGTTTGGCATTGAGGTGGGGCAAGGGGGGACGCATTGATGAACATATGCTATGGAAATAATAAGAGCAATGCGTAATATATGCTGGAGTGTAGTGTGATGAGGAACCTCATTTTTCTATTTTACTAACAATTAAGCAAACCTTGCTCAATAACCTTGAAGGAAAGGAATCTTTGTGCAAACTAAAAGACAATAAACCCATCACATCTTAATAACTAAACTGTAATAGCTGTTATTTAGATCATATAAATAAGATAAACCGCGACCTGTTAGGCATAGTAGCAAAAACTTAGAGCTCCTTGACCAATACAATTTAGTTATGTATGACATTAAAGATATAAGGTTCAATATGTTAGTCTGTTTTGTATCCCCATCTAAGAGGATTAGCGATACACCCTATGTAAGCTGCAGCGAACACAAAATTAACTCTTGTTTTATAATGGTAAATGACTAGTTCTAAGTAACTTAGAGTACCTTCTTAGTGTGATCTTAAAGGATGAGGACTCCCCCCCCCCCCGTGAAACCAAGACATATATACTGCATGATGCCACCCCGACCGCAGGCAGCCTCTCATATACAATACGATAGTCTCATATTAGGGAGGAATCCATGTTGTCAATTTAGGTCATGGTACACATGGTGCCAGAGGGGCTTCTCATATATGGGCACAAAGTTCCATGTATGTGAATATAACAGTAACTGATCAACCGTATTATCTCATGGGCATCACTAGACTTAGCATAGTTAGAAATGTAACCAATTAATAGGCCATATTGAAGCTCAGATAACAAATACAGATACATACGGTACACAATAATAAACAATCATCATATATTTCAACATAGTCATAAGAGAGAAGGAAAAGGTACAGAACATCTTAGGGGAGTTTACTCTGGTCTCCTGCAGTTGGGCTAAGCAATTATCAAATCAACTATCCAACTCCTGCCCTCGTATAACATAACTCTGATTGTGATATAACAAGGGTATCTGTCCCAGTCATAGCTAACAGTTCCCCTATTTGTAGGGTGTCCTCCATTGTTACAGGTGGAAAATCCCCCAGACATAATACCCCCAGTACATGAGTCACGGGCCCATGATTGTACATAGAGGCATCATTGCTATCAGCTCCGGACTGTCTAGTACCTTCTTCATGGCACATTTCCCTAGGAGGTGCCTCAGGGGCACTGTGATGGGGGGGGTACATGGGTGGCATTCCAAAGGGTCGGCTGTATCTCCCCCAAGAACCAACAAAGAAGAGCCCCTCTGCTCCACTACATTGCGATGATCAGATTTGGTGCCCTTCAACTCCATGTTAATCGCTACTCCGGTTGTTGTCAGCCATCTTCAGCCATCTTGGACCTCAGTATCAGCCAATGGCATTTCCTGATGGTGTGCAGGAGTAGATAAGTCAAATGCCTCAATGGGGATCTCCTTATCTTCTTTCCCCTCCATTGAAGACATAGCACCTAAATGAGGACATTCTGCAGGCTAGGTGAACTGCATCGCTCTAGTCTCGCTTAATTTAACACAGATCACAGCTTTTTGTGGGAGTTCCTCTGAGGCTCCTTGCTGTACAAGTGAGATCAGGTCCCCAAAGCTACGATGTATTTGTTGCTCAAATCTAGCGAGTATGGTGCATAGCTCCTGTAGTAACGACTCCCCCTTGAGAGTGGTCATAATGAGCCTGTTAACCCCAATGCTCATGGGGGGGGTGATGAAATTTGTAGAAGGCCGAGGCCTATTTACTCTGTGGCGTAGCTCTGTGTTAAGATGTCCCACGGGCTTAATATCTGTATATAAGCAAACAGCTGTGCTCTACAAAGCTGGAAACAGTTTCAAAAATGAGTGATTCTGCATAGTTTCATAGATATTTCAATGCTAATTGGGATTTCTCCTGGAGCTTCAGATAGTGCAACTTATCATGGCTGCCTCTTAGACACGCCCCCCCCCCCTTTAGCTGATACTTTATTATGAAATATTTATAGATGTGCCCACTATGCCTAACTGTATATGCTGGCTCAGTGCCTGAAAATTAAGATGCAAACAAACCAAAATACTCTATGTCCTCTTTTTCTCACTATTTATATAAATTCTGAACTCTCAATATAATTCTGCTAGCATAATGTATCTGAACATTCAGCCCTATTGATTGGTATCACATAATTTGACTGAGCATTTTACCTGCTCAAAAGTTTCTAAAGAATTGTGCAGTGAGGAACATTTAAAGAAAACTTTATTCTTAAGAATCAAGATGCTGACACACACATAAAGCGTGAAATATGTATTCCTAATAAAAATAATAATCATAATAATAAAACTATGAACTGTAGCTGGACATGAGCCTTTCTCCCACACTGACTGGAGAGGTAAGTTAGTACCTTATGCCCAAGCAGCCACAGTATTAGATTGGGACCATTTTATTAGCTATTTCAGCAGTGTTGTTTTCCAGTGAAGTTATCTAGTGTATGAGTACCGTAAAGCTGCACACCACACTACCAAGCAAAAATCAGGTAAGGTTAAAGTTGTCAGGATCTTATCTTTTCTCCAGGATGGGCTGGAGAAAGGCCTTTCTGCTAGTTCCCTGAGGGGACAGATTTTGGCCCTGTCGGTTTTATTGCACAAAAGACTGGCTGAGCTTCCAGATGTGCAGTCCTTTGTTAAGGCTCTGATTAGGATCAGACCTGTGTTTAGATCTGGGGCTCCTCCTTGGAGCCTAAATCTTGTTCTTCGGGTTTTGCAACAGGTTCTGTTTGAGCCTCTGCATTCCGTTGACATTAAATTGTTATCTTGGAAGGTTCTCTTTTAATTGGCTATTGCCTCTGTGCACATAGTTTCTGAGATCTCTGCTTTGTAGTGTGAGCCCCCTTATCTAATTTGTCATGCAGATAAGATAGTTTTACATACTAAATTAGGTTTTCTTCCTAAGGTTGTGTCAGATCGCAACATCAATCAGGAGATTGTGGTTCCTTCTTTGTGTCTTAATCCTTCTTCATCGAAGGAACGCTTACTTCACAATTTGGATGTGGTTCACGCCTTAAAGTTCTATCTTCAGGCTACTAAGGAGTTTAGACAATCGTCCACGGCCACCACCCTTTTTTCTTGTCTATGAGCGGTCACCTATTATTTATTTTATTCTTCTGGCACTAGTTATACCCTAATGTTTATCCTACTTTTCCTTGTTCCCTTGGCAGAATGACTAGGGTAATAAGGAAATGGGAGGGATATTTAAGCCTTTGACTGGGGTATCTTTGCCTCCTCCTGGTGGCCAGGTGTTGTATTTCCCAACAGTAGGGAATTAAGCCGTGGACTCTCCCTATCCGTAAGGAAAGGAATTTATCTGGTAAGCATAAATTATGTTTTTATTTTGGGTGCTTTAAGTTTCCTTTGACTTCTTACTACCAAAATAATGCCAATTCTGTAATGTGTTCACTGTTCCTAGCACAATTTATTAAGATTTAACAAGACATATGACTGTGTATATGGGGGGAAAAAAACATCATTATGCATGTGGAAGAAAAGATGAGGGCTCATTTACCACCATGATTATATCCCATGTGCTTATTGCTTTGTCAAGTCGTAGCCATTTTCGTTACTAGGCAGCCCTGGGTTTTTTGGCTCCTCAAATAAAAGAAAGGCTCTTCTCTTTCAAAAGCAGAATTACTTCTCCCATTTTGTTGTTGATTACAGGTGTCTATTTCAGAGCCAGAGTACAGATGACTGCCACTTCCATGGCAATCTGTTACCTAGAGCCTCATGGCTGCACTTTAATAAGAGAGGTATTGTAGGGGTGTGTTATGTTTTAAAGTTTAGTAACATACACAGACCCTGTTCCTCCACACAAAATGTATCCTCCTTATATTAGGTAGTGATTGGTTTTATAAGACCTACCATAAGAGGGGCATGTGTTTATATCCATCTAAGTTACAACAGGGTAAGACAGGGATTACAAAAAGGCCTGCATTACACTTCATGTCTAGTAGTGTTGGTTTTTACCTTTTCCACACAATTCTTATTCTTTCAAATGAGCCCACTCTTGCTGCTCTATGTGTTGCAGGATATTCCATATTTATTTATTTAAGGGGAAACCCATTCTTTAATCAAAGGAACACATAGACATGTTGTGGTGGACAAAATAGAGGCTCTTCAGAAGTCGTATTCCAAACTGCAGGAGCAAAGTATGGTTGTTTATATGCTTTCAGACAAACACATTTATGTTACTATTTAGGAACTGCAGTGTGAAGCACAACTTCAATTTCATAATATGCTGTTGCAGCATTATTTTTTTCAGACAACTGGGGTATTGGTAGTTTATTTATTTAATAGTAATTCATTTAATCAGCTATAGTTTAAGTTAAATCATCCAGTTCTGATTTTTAAGTTGCTCATTATAGCAAAATCTGAATTTTTCCAAATAATACAGCATTAATTATATGTAGATAGAAGTGAATAGTCTTGATCCATTGTGTGTATTATTGTGGAATATGCTGTCGTCAGTTTAGAGCAGGAGTTTTCAAACTTGTCCTCTGGCCTCATTAACAGGCAAGATTTTGGGTGAAAGGAGGGTAACCATGTTTACTGATCAGCTTATTATTTCACCTGTGCTCCAGTTCAGATATCCTGAATATCTGGCTTGTTAGGGAGGCCTGAGGATAGGGTTGAGAAAACCCTGGTTTAGAGCGGCCAGTTGATCAGCCATTGTACAATGAAGATGCCTGCCTTCTTTTTCTAACAAGCTTAGAACCAATCGGCCTCCATCTTGCTTCTCATCTTTGATGCAATAAAGTGACTAATATAAGTCTATTTTAACTTGTTTTTATTGAGGAGATAGAAATTAAAATTACATAGTAGTGAACCAGCCATTGATGTTCACAGCAAGAACTATAAAAACAGAAACTCTGAAAGAGATCAATGTTTCAAATCCCGACTGACTGTGAGCAAGCATTATTATTGTATGCAAAAGATTTGTCGTATACAATTTGCATCAAATATAAATCAGATAAAGAACATATGCAATATTATTGCTCCTATAATAACAAAAATGAGTAGAATTCATTAACTCTTGTTCTAGGTATATTATACGCTTGAACAGCAGAACCGCAACGTGTTTCTCAGCTAATTTGCTGTTTCCTCAGGATACGCTCAAGAGTTAATATATGTTCCCTTGATTTTATTATGTTGTCGGCTTTTAATACATTTTATAAATTCTGAATGCTGCATGACTGACTTTGTCTTCACAGTGAGTTCCTGACCCTGAATTTAGCCGATACTTTATTATGAAATATTTATAGATGTGCCCAGTGTGCCTAAATGTATATGCAGGCTCAGTGCCTGAAAATTAAGATGCAAACAAACCAAAATACTCTCTGTCCTCTTTTTCCTCACTATTTATATAAATTCCGAACTCTCAATATAATTCCCCCAGCATATTGTATCTGAACATTCAGCCCTCTAGATTGGTCTCACATAATTTGACTGACCTTTTTACCTGCTTGTGCAGTGAGGAACATTTAAGGAAAACTTTGTTCTTAAGAATCAAGATGCTGACACACACATAAAGCGTGAACATGTATTCTTGCATTGCAAATATAATGCTATTGATAAATTAGCAACTAATAAAAATAATAATAATAATAATAAAACTCTGAACTGTAGCTACACATGAGCCTATCTCCCACACTGACTGGAGAGGTAAGTTAGTACCTTATCTCCATGCAGCCACAGTATTAGATTGGGACCATTTTATTAGCTATTTCAGCAGTGTTGTTTTCCAATAACGTTATCTAGTATATGAGTAACGTAAAGCTAAACACCACACTACCAAGCAAAAATCAGGTAGGTTCAACCAATTCCTCAAATAAATAAAATATAAAATGACTAGCGCTTGGATAAAATATACAATAAACTCTCAGAAGAAAACAATAAGTAATTATGGAAGCTCAAATAAAGTTGCTTCTATCTGTGAAACAATGTCAAATAGTATCAAATGCAACTAATTGCCAAAATGTATAAAAGGAAAGGGACACAGCTATAGGAAAATAAATGAAGACTTAAAACCGTATTTGCTAAACTTGATAAAGATTTTGATATTTGAAAAATTATTCTACAAATATATTGCACACAAAGGGATTTTACAGTGACATACATACACATGCACAGGGAAACATGGATTTATATGTATAGAGATATGTTTAAATATGGAGATAATGAAAATATTTCACATTACAATCTTATGCAGATTAAATAATATCTCAGATGGTTTTCAAAAAGATATTCACATATAGATCTCGAGATATCTAGACATACCGGATGGGCAAAAAAGTATTTAGTCAGCCACCAATTGTGCAAGTTCTCCCACTTAAGAAGATGAGAGAGGCCTGTAATTGTTATAATAGGTATACCTCAACTATGAGAGACAAAATGTGGAAACAAATCCAGACAATCACATTGTCTGATTTGGAAAGAATTTATTTGCATATTATGGTGGAAAATAAGTATTTGGTCAATATCAAAAGTTAATCTCAATACTTTGCTATATATCCTTTGTTGGCAATGACAGAGGTCAAATGTTTTCTGTAAGTCTTCACAAGGTTGTCACACACTGTTGCTGGTATGTTGGCCCATTCCTGCATGCAGATCTCCTCTAGAGCAGTGATGTTTTGGGGCTGTCCCTTTGCAACACAGACTCTCAACTCCCTCCAAAGGTTTTCTATGGGGTTGAGATCTGGAGATGGCTAGGTCACTCCAGGACCTTGAAATGCTTCTTACAAAGCCACTCCTTTGTTGCCTGGGCAGTGTGTTTGGGATCATTGTCATGCTGAAAGACCCAGCCACGTTTCATCTTCAATGCCATTGCTGATGGAAGGAGGTTTGCACTCAAAATCTCATGATACATGGCCCCATTCATTCTTTCATGTACACGGATCAGTTGTCCTGTTCCCTTTACAGAGCAACAGCCCCAAAGCATGATGTTGCCACCCCCATGCTTCACAGTAGGAATTGGGTTTCTTTGGTTGCAACTCAGCATTCTCTCTCCTCCAAACACGACGAGTTGTGTTTCTACCAAACAGTTCTACTTTGGTTTCATCTGACCATATGACATTCTCCCAATCCGCTTCTGGATCATCCAAATGCTCTCTAGCATACTTCAGACGGGCCCGGACATGTACTGGCTTAAGCAGGGGGACACATCTGGCACTGCAGGATCTGAGTCCCTGGCGGCGTAGTGTGTTACTGATGGTAGCCTTTGTTACGTTGGTCCCAGTTCTCTGAAGGTCATTCACTAGGTCCCCCCTTGTGGTTCTGGGATGTTTGCTCACCATTCTTGTGATAATTTTAACCCCACGGGTGAGATCTTCCGTGGAGCCCCAGATTGAGGGAGATTATCAGTGGTCTTGTATGTCTTCCATTTTCTAATTATTGCTCCCACAGTTGATTTCTTCACACCAAGCTGCTCGCCTATTGCAGATTCAGTCTTCCCAGCCTGGTGCAGGTCTACAATTTTGTTTCTGGTGTCCTTCGACAGCTCTTTGGTCTTTACCATAGTGGAGTTTGGAGTGTGACTGTTTGAGGTTGTGGACAGGTGTATTTTATGGTGCTCGGACAAAATTCCGACGGACAAAATGCCGAAGCACATTCGTCCGTCAGACATATGTCTGAGATACACTGCTTCCGACTGCACGCCGAACAGCGCAATCACGTAATTGCGTAATTGTCATCAGTAAAAAAGTGGAGAATTTAAATATATATTGTGGCTACTGAGGTAAAAAAACAACACAAACACTTAAATAAATAAATTTAAAAAAAACATCAAATTAAAAAAACGGAGTTCATAAAGACGTGTAAAGGAGGAAGAAAAATGTTATATGAAGGTTATGCATACATTGTAGACAAAAAAAAAGAAAATGTAACATATTGGCGATGTGAAAAAAAAGGTTTTTGTGGAGGAAGGCTAAAAACCATTAATGATATAATTGAAAAAGATGCATCAAATCATTCACATCCACCTAATGCAGCAAGAATTTTATCTATGAAAACAATTGAAAAAATAAAAGAAGTTGCTAAAAATTCAGAAGTAACATCAAGCATAATACAAAATTGCACATCTAATTTCCCCCTTGAAGCAGCAGGAGCTCTACCTAAAAAAGAAACTCTTGCCAGAATGGTACGTCGACATCGAACAACACCAAATGGAAACATTTTAAATGATGATTTAAGAAAAATAACCAGAGGAGAAGATTTCATCATGTACGAAAGTGAAAATTTAATCATTCTGTCTACTAAAAAACATGTAGATCTTCTTTCAAAAAAACAACACTGGCTCTGTGACGGAACATTTGACTCAGCTCCTTTAGGCTTTCAGTTGTATACAATACATGTTTTAATAGAAGATAACCATACCATACCATTAGTATACTGCATTTCAAAAAATAAAAATCAGGAAACTTATAATTTAATTTTTAGTATTATAAAAGAAAAAAATCCAGATATCAATCCTATATCAATTACAGTAGATTTTGAAAGAGCAGCAATAAATTGCATGACAAATATTTTACAAAATACAATAATTTATGGATGCTTTTTCCATTTTTCCCAATGCCTGTGGAGAAAAATACAATCTTTGGGCTTAAAAATATGGTATAATAATGAAAAAAATGCTCTGATCATAAAATGCTTAGAAGCATTAGCATTTATGCCAGTGGAAGATGTAGTTGAAACATTTAATGACTTTGTAAAATCAATAGAAAAACAAAACAGTAACATTTTATCTGAATTTTTAAATTATTTTGAAAAAACCTGGATTGGCGAACTACAACAAGGTACAAGAAGAAAACCTACTTTCAATATTACGATGTGGAACACTTTTGAAAGAACAAAACTAGGGTTACCTAGAACAAACAACTCTCTAGAAGGATGGCACAGAGCATTTGACCAACTAATGTCTATAACCCACCCAAGCATTTGCAGACTAGTTTCAAAAATAAGAAAAGAACAAGCAGAATGGGAGTTAACAATTGAAAAAATTGATTCTGGAGTTGAACTGAGAAAACAAAAAAAAAATATGAAATCATAAACAACAGGATTATGAAAGTTTTAGAAAAATACAGTCAATACTCAAGATTAGACTTTTTAAAGGCAATAGCACATAATATATAACATTTACTTAAATAAATCAAGATACATTCGGCCGAGGGCAGATACGATCCAAAATTTTCTGTTACAATCAGTGACTCGGGCGCCGCAACCGCCTCTGGGAACCTATCCATGGGTCCCTACCCTCACAATGTACTTTTAACACATAATATAATTATTATAATTATAATATTATATATTATAATTAAAATGTTATATATAAGTTGATTTAATTGTCTTTTGTCAGTCCACTATTAAAAATGTTATAAATGTTATATATAAGTTGATTTAATTGTCTTTTGTCAGTCCACTATTAAAAATGTTATAAAACCGTGATTTTTAAGCTTCATTCCCACCCAGCAGCCGGATAAATGTCTTTCGGAATATTGTCCGTCGGACAAATGTCCGTCGGACAAGCGTCAGTCGGATAACAGTCCGGCCACGGTATTTTATACTGATAACAAGTTCAAACAGGTGCCATTAATACAGGTAATGAGTGGAGGACAGAGGAGCCTCTTAAAGAAGAAGATACAGGACTGTGAAAGCCAGAAATCTTGCTTGTTTGTAGGTGACCAAATACTTATTTTCCACCATAATATGCAAATAAATTCTTTCCAAATCAGACAATGTGATTGTCTGGATTTGTTTCCACATTTTGTCTCTCATAGTTGAGGTATACCTATGATGAAAATTACAGGCCTCTCTCATCTTCTTAAGTGGGAGAACTTACACAATTGGTGGGCTGACTAAATACTTTTTTCCCCAATGTATGTATTATATTCATATACATATCTCGCTATACATAGATATATCTGTCCAAAAATCATCACATATATACAGAAATATATATTTAGAAATAAATAGAACATACTCCTTTTCGAAAAGAGAATACGTCATGGGCTTTGCAAAACAGATTGGGGTTTTGTTTTTTTTTCTATTTGTCTTCTCCATTGACTTCTATGGGGTAATACGTGAATGCGCATTTATGGATTATGCAGATTAACGTGTGCGCAAAATAAGTTATTTTACATCTTGTGATACCTGTGCAACCACAAATGTGAAAAAAACATAACGTGCTCGGTGTTTTTGCAATTGCAAAAAACAGATTTGCTGCGTGACTTAATCTTGCCCACAATGTGGTATTATCCAATTGTTTCAGCTTCTTGGCGGCCAAGTGGTGTCTTTCTTGATCCCGCAAAACTCTTGAACAGCTATTCTGCTAAGGGAAAGAAGGATGATCACACACTGCTGTAAAGAGCAAAATGTTACACAGAGCAAGTGTTGTAGCCATCTCAGAATGCTGCCTGTTGGAAGTCTGATATATAAGTTTATGTAGGTTATTATTTAAATAGTTTAATAAATTAGCGCTGCGGAAGCTGTTGGCGCTCTACAAATAACCGATAATAATAATCATTAACAGTACTAAAACAACTTTAATACATGACAGATCCATCTATAAACTGAACATGAAAGTGTCCGAAAACAATTTTGCTTGCACATAAGAGAGAAATTCTAACAAATACATAATGCCGTCATGATGTCATATTTTTCTATACAAATTTCCATTACTCATATTAATTCTTCTCTACCCTAGAAACATAGTGAGACTAATAATATTATATCCCAATATATAGGCAATACTTTCAATCTGGAGTCTTAGAAATTTTGCTTTCATGGGAAGGATTTTGAAGGTTCAAATCAACTTTATTTTATTGTTTTAGGCATAAATGTCCCCAGAGACTGTTTATGTATCAACATTCTATGTAAACACTTTTTTCCAAGAAGCCAAAAAAAAGGTGCCTGCAGGCTCGCCAGAAACAGCAGTTATGAAGCAGCGGTCACAAAGACCGCTGCTCCATAACTTGTCCACCTGCTCTGAGCAGGCGGACAGACATCGCAACAATACAACCCGATCGAGTACGATCGGGTTGATTGACACCCCCTATTGGCCGCAAGTCTGCAGGGGGTGGCTTTGCACCAGCAGCTCTTGTGAGCTGCTGGTGCAATGCTGAATACGGCGAGCGTATTGCTCGCCGTATTCAGCGAAGTCTGGCGGACCTGATCCGCACTGGCGGATCAGGTCCGCCAGACTTTCATCACTAGAGGCCTATAACTGAGGTTACAAAAAACAGATTTTAAGAATAAATGGGATGTTTAAAATAAGTGTGACCATTCAAACAAATCTAACATTTATTTATATTGCACCTGCTTTTGTTTTGCCAAATATATTGATTCCAAAAATGTTTTGAAAATGTTGTTTTTCACTTTGTAGACTTGCTGAACACATTTTGCAAGACTTTTTAGCTGTGATCTATACAGGGCAATTTGCAGGAAACATAGGCCTAGATTTAGAGTTCGGCGGTAAAAGGGCTGTTAACGCTCCGCGGGTTTTTTTTCTGGCCGCACCATAAATTTAACTCTGGTATCGAGAGTTCAAACAAATGCTGCGTTAGGCTCCAAAAAAGGAGCGTAGAGCATTTTTACCGCAAATGCAACTCTCGATACCAGAGTTGCTTACGGACGCGGCCGGCATCAAAAACGTGCTCGTGCACGATTCTCCCATAGGAAACAATGGGGCTGTTTGAGCTGAAAAAAAACCTAACACCTGCAAAAAAGCAGCGTTCAGCTCCTAACGCAGCCCCATTGTTTCCTATGGGGAAACACCTCCTAAGTCTGCACCTAACACCCTAACATGTACCCCGAGTCTAAACACCCCTAACCTTACACTTATTAACCCCTAATCTGCCGCCCCCGCTATCGCTGACCCCCTGCATTACACTTTTAACCCCTAATCTGCCGCTCCGTAAACCGCCGCCACCTACGTTATCCCTATGTACCCCTAATCTGCTGCCCTAACATCGCCGACCCCTATGTTATATTTATTAACCCCTAATCTGCCCCCCACAACGTCGCCGACACCTACCTACACTTATTAACCCCTAATCTGCCGAGCGGACCTGAGCGCTACTATAATAAAGTTATTAACCCCTAATCCGCCTCACTAACCCTATCATAAATAGTATTAACCCCTAATCTGCCCTCCCTAACATCGCCGACACCTACCTTCAATTATTAACCCCTAATCTGCCGACCGGAGCTCACCGCTATTCTAATAAATGTATTAACCCCTAAAGCTAAGTCTAACCCTAACACTAACACCCCCCTAAGTTAAATATAATTTTTATCTAACGAAATAAATTAACTCTTATTAAATAAATAATTCCTATTTAAAGCTAAATACTTACCTGTAAAATAAATCCTAATATAGCTACAATATAAATTATAATTATATTATACCTATTTTAGGATTAATATTTATTTTACAGGCAACTTTGTAATTATTTTAACCAGGTACAATAGCTATTAAATAGTTAAGAACTATTTAATAGTTACCTAGTTAAAATAATTACAAATTTACCTGTAAAATAAATCCTAACCTAAGATATAATTAAACCTAACACTACCCTATCAATAAAATAATTAAATAAACTACCTACAATTACCTACAATTAACCTAACACTTCACTATCAATAAATTAATTAAACACAATTGCTACAAATAAATAAAATTAAATAAACTATCTAAAGTACAAAAAATAAAAAAGAACTAAGTTACAGAAAATAATAAAATATTTACAAACATAAGAAAAATATTACAACAATTTTAAACTAATTACACCTACTCTAAGCCCCCTAATAAAATAACAAAGCCCCCAAAAATAAAAAATTCCCTACCCTATTCTAAAATACAAATATTACAAGCTCTTTTACCTTACCAGCCCTGAACAGGGCCCTTTGCGGGGCATGCCCCAAGAATTTCAGCTCTTTTGCCTGTAAAAAAAAACATACTATACCCCCCCCCCCAACATTACAACCCACCACCCACATACCCCTAATCTAACCCAAACCCCCCTTAAATAAACCTAACACTACCCCCCTGATGATCTTCCTACCTTGTCTTCACCATGCCAGGTTCACCGATCCGTCCTGGCTCCAAGATCTTCATCCAACCCAAGCGGGGGCTAGACATCCACTGAAGAAGTCCAGAAGAGGGTCCAAAGTCTTCCTCCTATCCGGCAAGAAGAGGACATCCGGACCGGCAAACATCTTCTCCAAGCGGCATCTTCTATCTTCTTCCATCCGATGACGACCGGCTCCATCTTGAAGACCTCCAGCGCGGATCCATCCTCTTCTTCCGACGACTAGACGACGAATGACGGTTCCTTTAAGGGACGTCATCCAAGATGGCGTCCCTCGAATTCCGATTGGCTGATAGGATTCTATCAGCCAATCGGAATTAAGGTAGGAATTTTCTGATTGGCTGATGGAATCAGCCAATCAGAATATAGTTCAATCCGATTGGCTGATCCAATCAGCCAATCAGATTGAGCTCGCATTCTATTGGCTGATCGGAACAGCCAATAGAATGCGAGCTCAATCTGATTGGCTGATTGGATCAGCCAATCGGATTGAACTATATTCTGATTGGCTGATTCCATCAGCCAATCAGAAAATTCCTACCTTAATTCCGATTGGCTGATAGAATCCTATCAGCCAATCGGAATTCGAGGGACGCCATCTTGGATGACGTCCCTTAAAGGAACCGTCATTCGTCGTCTAGTCGTCGGAAGAAGAGGATGGATCCGCGCTGGAGGTCTTCAAGATGGAGCCGGTCGTCATCGGATGGAAGAAGATAGAAGATGCCGCTTGGAGAAGATGTTTGCCGGTCCGGATGTCCTCTTCTTGCCGGATAGGAGGAAGACTTTGGACCCTCTTCTGGACTTCTTCAGTGGATGTCTAGCCCCCGCTTGGGTTGGATGAAGATCTTGGAGCCAGGACGGATCGGTGAACCTGGCATGGTGAAGACAAGGTAGGAAGATCATCAGGGGGGTAGTGTTAGGTTTATTTAAGGGGGGTTTGGGTTAGATTAGGGGTATGTGGGTGGTGGGTTGTAATGTTGGGGGGGGGGTATAGTATGTTTTTTTTTACAGGCAAAAGAGCTGAAATTCTTGGGGCATGCCCCGCAAAGGGCCCTGTTCAGGGCTGGTAAGGTAAAAGAGCTTGTAATATTTGTATTTTAGAATAGGGTAGGGAATTTTTTATTTTGGGGGGCTTTGTTATTTTATTAGGGGGCTTAGAGTAGGTGTAATTAGTTTAAAATTGTTGTAATATTTTTCTTATGTTTGTAAATATTTTATTATTTTCTGTAACTTAGTTCTTTTTTATTTTTTGTACTTTAGATAGTTTATTTAATTTTATTTATTTGTAGCAATTGTGTTTAATTAATTTATTGATAGTGAAGTGTTAGGTTAATTGTAGGTAATTGTAGGTAGTTTATTTAATTATTTTATTGATAGGGTAGTGTTAGGTTTAATTATATCTTAGGTTAGGATTTATTTTACAGGTAAATTTGTAATTATTTTAACTAGGTAACTATTAAATAGTTCTTAACTATTTAATAGCTATTGTACCTGGTTAAAATAATTACAAAGTTGCCTGTAAAATAAATATTAATCCTAAAATAGGTATAATATAATTATAATTTATATTGTAGCTATATTAGGATTTATTTTACAGGTAAGTATTTAGCTTTAAATAGGAATTATTTATTTAATAAGAGTTAATTTATTTCGTTAGATAAAAATTATATTTAACTTAGGGGGGGTGTTAGTGTTAGGGTTAGACTTAGCTTTAGGGGTTAATACATTTATTAGAATAGCGGTGAGCTCCGGTCGGCAGATTAGGGGTTAATAATTGAAGGTAGGTGTCGGCGATGTTAGGGAGGGCAGATTAGGGGTTAATACTATTTATGATAGGGTTAGTGAGGCGGATTAGGGGTTAATAACTTTATTATAATAGCGCTCAGGTCCGCTCGGCAGATTAGGGGTTAATAAGTGTAGGTAGGTGTCGGCGACGTTGTGGGGGGCAGATTAGGGGTTAATAAATATAACATAGGGGTCGGCGATGTTAGGGGTAGCAGATTAGGGGTACATAGGGATAACGTAGGTGGCGGTCGGCAGATTAGGGGTTAAAAATTTTAATCGAGTGGCGGCGATGTGGGGGGGACCTCGGTTTAGGGGTACATAGGTAGTTTATGGGTGTTAGTGTACTTTAGGGTACAGTAGTTAAGAGCTTTATAAACCGGCGTTAGCCAGAAAGCTCTTAACTCCTGCTATTTTCAGGCGGCTGGAATCTTGTCGTTAGAGCTCTAACGCTCACTGCAGAAACGACTCTAAATACCAGCGTTAGAAAGATCCCATTGAAAAGATAGGCTACGCAAATGGCGTAGGGGGATCTGCGGTATGGAAAAGTCGCGGCTGAAAAGTGAGCGTTAGACCCTTTAATCACTGACTCCAAATACCAGCGGGCGCCCAAAACCAGCGTTAGGAGCCTCTAACGCTGGTTTTGACGGCTACCGCCGAACTCTAAATCTAGGCCATAGTGTTTTTTTTCATGAGATTATTTTACCTAGAGACAATGACAGTTTTTAAAATGTATAGTTCTTCAGAATGTACTTTTGTCGATTTGATCTGATGTGTAAATTGTTTAGTTATAATTTGTCATTTTGATTGTATTTATTATTTTACTGTTAGTGTGTATTGTGTGATATCATAAGCAGTAACGGTTTATTATGAATTTAATTAAAGGAAGGGACATTCTATTAATTTCTTCTGGGTTTTTATATATGCTGCTGTGTATAAGATATAGTTATACTTATTTGCATTATTTTATATACATGAAGGTACAGTATATATATATATATATATATATATATATATATATATATATAAAACATGGAAGGGAACTGCACTCCAAGACCGGATCAGGTACACATCCTGTGACTCAGTAACATCCAGCCCTGGGTGCTAAATAGCACTCCAAAAAAGCTGTGATGTCACCAGAGCCACAGGCAGTTAACCCCAGTCCAGAATGGGTGCAAGAACCAAGGGAGATTACAAATAAAAAGTAATACAACACATAGAAACACCCAGCACTCACCAGCTAGCTCACAGCTAAGATAAAATCACAACTGGAAAGGTTAGTCACCGCATCTGGCCAAATGGGAAAGCTCAGGCACCACGTCAAGGTCCTTTCCTTAGCCTGAGTCCCTAACACAGGCACACCATCATGCGAGCTCACAAAGCTAAACAAACTGAGAACAAAGAAGGGGTGCACAGGTGGCTGTAATCACCCATAGAAAATACAAAACATGGAAGGGAACTGCACTCCAAGACCGGATCAGGTACACATCCTGTGACTCAGTAACATCCAGCCCTGGGTGCTAAATAGCACTCCAAAAAAGCTGTGATGTCACCAGAGCCACAGGCAGTTAACCCCAGTCCGGAATGGGTGCAAGAACCAAGGGAGATTACAAATAAAAAGTAATACAACACATAGAAACACCCAGCACTCACCAGCTAGCTCACAGCTAAGATAAAATCACAACTGGAAAGGTTAGTCACCGCATCTGGCCAAATGGGAAAGCTCAGGCACCACGTCAAGGTCCTTTCCTTAGCCTGAGTCCCTAACACAGGCACACCATCATGCGAGCTCACAAAGCTAAACAAACTGAGAACAAAGAAGGGGTGCACAGGTGGCTGTAATCACCCATAGAAAATACAAAACATGGAAGGGAACTGCACTCCAAGACCGGATCAGGTACACATCCTGTGACTCAGTAACATCCAGCCCTGGGTGCTAAATAGCACTCCAAAAAAGCTGTGATGTCACCAGAGCCACAGGCAGTTAACCCCAGTCCGGAATGGGTGCAAGAACCAAGGGAGATTACAAATAAAAAGTAATATATACACATACACACATCTGATTTTTGGGACAACTGTCCCTTCCTCAGACAAATCCCTAAAGGAACGGATAACCCAAAATGTCACATGTCTTTTGAATAAACTTGTCCACTTGCTACAAGCCCTGTGAATCGGGGTGCCTTGCATGCATTAAAATCTAAGAAATAAATCCTGATATCCTGGCAGTGGCGTGAGATCCTCCCCTTGGAACTGTTGATATATCTAGATAGATGATTGATTGATAGATAGATAGATAGATAGATAGATAGATGGAATAAGCAGTGAACAAAAATAACTGAATGTTATACTAAAAGTGTACCTTAAGCTACCATGGCTTGAATTCAGTTGTCAAAAATGCTTAAAATCCCTGATGGAAAATATTATTGCTATATTGCTACAGCACCAAGAATTGGAGACAGCTTTATTTGTTGTTAAGTGAGTTATACTGCTGTTCAGAGAAGAAGACTGGGAAATCTTTCTACAAATCTAAATAAATAAACATGGTCAAGAAGCCAGCTCTGGCGCCAGCAAGAAGAGCCAAGATCACTTCCCTTGTGTCTGATATTGGAAATGCCGGCCATGTTGTATGCTCTAATTGCAAAATAAATCTAAGTATTTGTTTAAAGAGATCTGTGTGTGTGGCGGGAGGGTGGGGGGTTAATGATGAAGAAATATGCTCAGATTAAGTATATTGTGGATTTTATCTGTATTATAAAGCTATAAACCAGTTTGGTTATTTGTTTATATAAAGTAACATAATAGTGTATTTTTTGTTTGTTCTTTCTAAAAGAAGGAATTTAAAAATGTAAAATAGAATTATTTTTTTTTTAAGAATGGATGATCCTGTGCTGAAAATAAAAAATAAATTCAATGGCTTTGTTTATTAAGGTTGTGAGAGTTAAACTTGCTTTTGGTTGCAAAATAAAGTTTTAACATTTTCATGCAAACATACTTTTAGAATGATTAAATAATGCTCTTTCAAGCGCATTTTAGTTAACTGTCCCTTTAAATATTTATTTTACAGTCTTCTTTTATGGTTTAGTTAATAAATGCTGATGCCTTCCCCAGACCCACACTATGGTCTCGATTTATCAAGCCATGGCGGACAGGTCTTATGACCACTGCTTGATAAATACTGACTGCAGGTTCTCTTGTGAGAATCTGCAGTCGTAGTGAGGCGAAGGGCTTGATAAATCAGTTGTTTGTAATCTCTATAGCAACCTAAAGGAGATATGCAATGTCAAATAAAATAAATAATTGGTTGCAGCTTTTGTATACACTATGTATACAGTAAATATAGATTGGGTGTAGGTTACCAGCAAGAAGAAATAGTAGTCACAAGAAAACAAAAAGTTTCTAGTCCACCAAATAATTTAAAAAAGCATAACTTGTAGGTTTTAGTGAACTAGTGGATATTTCCAGGCTCATTTATATGTCATGCAGTATGTTGCTAGGCAACATATATGCGTGCATTTCATTTGCTGGTATAAGACATGTACCTTCTATAAAATTGCTCATTTATTCATTTTGTTATTTTTAGATTTAAGGGAACATTAAACACTAAATACATTTTATCATCATAGTATTGAGGTTATTCCCCGCCTCCCTCTAGGCATGGGTGCTGCCAGGAAATAATTTGAGACTGGAAGGGGCGAAGACACGTGCGGGCGCACATGTGGTAACTCAAGTGGGATAGAGTTCAGCCTCTTGTTTACTCCGACAAGCATATCCTTGGGGGCGTTTATTATTGCGGCCAGCGGATTTCTTAGCTCAAGTATTGAGCAGCTTGTATGCCATGCGCCTTATACAAAACAGGAGCGGCTGCAGATCCGGTCCCTGTGCAGGAGATTGAAGGCCTCCTTTCCCAGGCCTACCTAGCCAATACTGGCTCTGACACCGGGACGCTACTGCATTACAGGGTGGTAACTATTTAAAAGCCCAGAGTAGCGGGAGCAAGACGGACCCGGCGGAGGTCCCCGACAATCAGGGGATAACTCCGGGAGGTGGAGGATTGCTCCAAATAAGTTTCAGCAGCTCTGACTTGATTACCTGTCGGTGGCAGAGCAGTGAAGGCCCCCACAGATTGCTGGAACAGGACGATCATTGGTACGCGACTTGGTTCTTCTTAGTCTCCCGAATTGAGGGGAAATTCGGAGGGCTCCATTGATATTTAGAGATCCGGAAGTAATATCAAGAGCTGTATAGTGCATTTAATATTAACAAGTGGGTTTCTGGTCAGCACAGTGTATCAGCTTCTGCAAAGGTCTGCAAGTGCCAGAGCAGTTGGTTCACACATTTTTTTTAATGGCTGCGAGAAAAGGTTCCTGAAAGGTGATTTGAAAGTCACATCAAGGTCCCCAGTGCGGAAATTTCGGGACCTGAATTCCATCTATAGCTACTACCCACTTACTACATCAAAGCAAAGTACAAGGAGTACTAACCTGATGCCCACAGGGTTGGAAGTGATATATAAAATCCCATATCACATGGAGTATTAATTTATTACACTCTGGTGGGTTCCTGGCTTGTTCAATTTAACAGGCAACGTTAAAAATTTCAGCTGGAAAAATTTAGATCGTATAATACACAAAGGTGATCATGGTGAAAGGCTGCTAAGAGGTGATTTACTACAGCTAAGTGTGTTGTAAATATTTATTGTGTAACCAAGTATTCTGAATGCATGTAAAGTTACAAGATTGAAAGCTATTTTAAGAACCTCAGTCTGGGGCAGTTTGGGACTGGACTCATATCTACAGTAACTACATACAGTACTCACTCTGCTTTGAGCAAGGTACTCTTAAAAAGCTATATAGTCTTTAAGAACTAGACACAGTTGTATAATCTAGAGACGTTGGAATTGGGGAGAATTTGTTCAGGGAACATTACTTTCAAACATATATCATCTCAGCACTAAAGAGGACTTTAAATATGGTATAAATGCATGTTGAATTTAAAGTTCCCTTTATTTACCTATGCTGTTTTCTTCAAGAGATATTACCTATATTAATATAACTGAAATCTAAAGAAAACGATGCCTAATGATAAAATAGGCCTAAAAAGGTGTAACAAACGCAAAGTAACAATATTCTTGCTCTGGTCTCTATCATACTAAATTCTTATTTTCATATACGGCCAGATTATAAGTTTTGCGTTATGAGCGGCTCGGTAATAACTTTGCGTTAGCGGGCAATATGGCAGCGTTGAACTCCATATCGCACACAAATACCAGCGCTGCTTTGAGCTGGTTTTACATGCTCGTGCAGGATTTCCCCATAGACATCAATGGGGAGAGCCAGCTAAAAAAAAGCCTAACACCTGCAATATAGGAACGTAAAGCTCCATAACGCAGCCCCATTGATTCCTATGGAAAAAGAAAATTTATGTTTACACCTAACACCCTAACATAAACCCTGAGTCTAAACACCCCTAATCTGCTGCCCCTGACATCGCCGACACCTACATTACACTTATTAACCCCTAATCTACCACCCCTGACATCGCTGACACCAACATTACACTTATTAACCCCTAATCTGCCGCCCCCGACATCGCCCCCACCTACCTACACTTATTAACCCCGAATCTGCCGCCCCCAATGTCGCCGCCACCTACATAAATGTATTAACCGCTAATCTGCCGCCCCCAATGTCGCTGCCGCCACTATACTAAAGTTATTAACCCCTAAACCTCTGGCCTCCCACATCATTAACACTAAATAAATATATTAACCCCTAAACCTAAGTCTAACCCTAACCCCCCTAACTTTAATACAATTAAAATAAATCTAAATACAAATTACTATCATTAATTAAATAATTACAATTTAAAACTAAATACTTACCTGTAAATAAACCCTAAGCTAGCTACAATATAACTTATTTCACAGCTAAGTTTGTATTTGTTTTAACTAGGTATTATTAACTATTTACTAACTATTTAGTTAAGATAAATACAAATTTACCTGTAAAATAAAACCTAACCTGTCTTACACTAACACCTAACATTACACTAAATTTAAATAAATTACATTAATTAAATACAATTAACTAAATTACAAAAAAGAATAAACACTAAATTACACAAAATAAAAAAGAAATTATCAAATATTTAAACTAATTACACCTAATCTAATAGCCCTATCAAAATAAAAAGCCCCCCCCCCCCCCAAAAAAAAAAACCCTAGCCTAAACTAAACTGCCAATAGCCCTTAAAAGGGCCTTTGCGGGGCATTGCCGCAAAGAAATCAGCTCTTTTACCTGAAAAAAATATACAAACAACCCCCAACAGTAAAACTCACCACCCACACAACCAAACCCCCCAAATAAAATCATATCTAAAAAACCTAAGCTCCCCATTGCCCTGAAAAGGGCATTTGGATGGGCCTTGCCCTTAAAATGGCATTTAGTTCTTTTTCATTGCCCAAACCCCTAATCTAAAAATAAAATCCACCCAATAAACCCTTAATAAAACCTAACACTATCCCCTGAAGATCCACTTACAGTTTTTTAAGACCGGACATCCATCCTCATCAAGCCGGGATAAGGCTTCATCCAAGCGGGCAGAAGTGCTCAATGAAGCCAGGAGAAGTCTTCATCCAAGCGGCAAGAAGTCGTCCTCCAGGCAGGCAGAAGTCTTCATCCAGACGGCATCTTCTATCTTCATCCTTCCGACGCGGAGCAGCTCCATCTTCAAGACATCCGGCGTGGAGTATCCTCTTCTTTCGAATCCTCTTGAAAAATTAAGGTTCCTTTAAATGACGTCATCCAAGATGGCGTCCCTTGAATTCCGATTGGCTGATAGAATTTATTTTGTTATTTTTAGATTTTATCAGCCAATCGAAATTAAAGGGTAATAAATCCTATTGGCTGATGCAATCAGCCAATAGGATTGAGCTTCAATCCTATTGGCTGAATAAATCAGCCAATAGGATTGAGCTTGCATTCCTTTGGCTGTTCCAATCAGCCAATTGAATGCGAGCTCAATCCTATTGGCTGATTGGATCAGCCAATAGGATTTTTTACCCTTTAATTCCAATTGGCTGAATTCTATCAGCCAATCGAAATTCAAGGGACGGCATCTTGGATGGTGTCATTTAAAGGAACCTTCATTCTTCAAGAGGATTCAAAAGAAGAGGATTCTCCGTCCCGGATGTCTTGAAGATGAAGCTGCTCCACGTCGGAAGGATGAAGATAGAAGATGCCATCTGGATGAAGACTTCTGCCCACCTGGAGGACGACGTCTTGCCGCTTGGATGAAGACTTCTCCTGGCTTTGTTGAGGTCTTCTGCCCGCTTGGATGAAGACTTCTCCCGACTTGATGATGATGGATGTCCAGTCTTCAAAAACTGTAAGTGGATCTTCGCAGGTTAGTGTTAGGTTTTATTAAGGGTTTATTGGGTGGGTTTTATTTTTAGATTAGAGGTTTGGGCAACGAAAAAGAGCTAAATGCCCTTTTAAGGGCAAGGCCCATCCAAATGCCCTTTTCAGGGCAATGGGGAACTTAGTTTTTTTAAATAGGATTTTATTTAGGGGGCTTGGTTGTGTGGGTGGTGGGTTTTACTGTTGTGGGGTTGTTTGTATTTTTTTTTTACAGGTAAAAGAGCTGATTTCTTTGGGGCAATGCCCCGTAAAAGGCCCTTTTAAGGGCTATTGGCAGTTTAGTTGCTCAAAACTGTATGGGTTGGAGAAGTGGTGGGTACTCCATGTATAAATAGGAAAAACGGAATAGTATATCTTTTTAATAAAAATCTTCAGTATAAAATGATGAGAACTGAGATGGATCTAGACGAAAGATACCTAATTCTACAGGTTGAAGTAGAGGGAATGCTTTTAACATTATGCAATGTTTACGGATCCAATAAAATAGATAAAACCTTTTGGGCAAATTTACAATGAAAACTTTTACCCTTTTTTTCAGAAAATCTAATCATTGCAGGAGATTTCAACCTGACAGGGTACCCAGCATTGGATAGATTGAAGCCCTCCTTGAACAGGAATAGTAAACAAGAAACAAATTGTTTAAGAGCTTCTGTAACTTATTACACGTAAAGGTGGATACAAAATCCAGATTGAAAGAAATTTTCATGTAAATCCCAATCACATCAAACTATGTCAAGAATAGACTATTTCTTAGTAAGCTAAAAAATGCTGGGATTGGAGTTGACGACTGATATACAAGAAATAATAATATCAGATCATGCTATTCTTACGCTGAATATTAGAACTAGAAGCCTACAAGAAAGAAACTTTAATAAGTTTTTCTTTCCAAGATACCTTACAGCAAATGTACAGTTTAAAGCATGGCTATGAATAAAATGGGCTGACTTTATTTAACTGAACTCCTCTCCAGAAATTAATTCTGAAACTCTGTGGGAAACCTTTAAAGCAGTAATAAGGGGGGGGGGGGATCAAAGCATATTTGGTAATCCAAAAGTGCAAAAGTCTAGCCAGAGATATACAGCTTTCAAGCCAGCTGCGTATTGTATATAACTCCTATATCAGTGATCCATCTAGAAATTTATGGGACTCATACTATAGAATAAAAAGGGAAAGAGAAGTCTTCCTAGCACAAAAAGTGGAACAAGAATTTAGGACAAGGTTTTTCTGCTATAGACACAGGGGTAAAGCTGGATAATCTAAAAATGAGATATATGATTGAAGCCCTGAAGACTCCAATAGGTAGAATTTCAAATATTAAATAAATAAATACATTTTGTATTTCTTCCCAGAACTATGCTCAGAAACTGAAATAAATATGCAAACTAAGGTAGATTTTTGGGAGAAAATCCAGGTTCCAAAACTGGATAAAGCTAGATTAGATGAGCTGAATAGCCCTATAACACTTATGGAAGTAATAAATGCCATTAAGAAAACAGCCGCTAACAAAGCTACAGGGCCAGATCAGATCCCAGCTGAATTGTATATTTTTTTTTCTGAAGATATTGCACCTTTATTAGTAACATTATTTAATCAATACTTTCTTAATAGTACACCATGTAAAAATAATTTGCTGTATCCTTAATAGCTTTGACCCTTAAAAAAATAAAGGCCCAGAAGAGATCGACTCGTACAGGCCAATCTCGTTATTAAATTGTGACTGCAAAATTCTTATGTGTATCATAGCAACTAGAATTAAACTGGTTATTGGGTCTCTTATCCCCTTAACGACACACGTCGTACAGGGTATCTCACACACAAACTGGTCTTTAAAGACCAGCGACGTACCCTGTACTTCGCTAGGGTTTTAAAGCAGCTGGAAGCGATCCTGATCGCTTCCAGCCACTTTCAAGGTATTGCCGTGATGCCTCGATATTTAGGCATCACTGTAATACGTTTTTCCCAAGACCGATGCAGAGAGAGCCACTCTGTGGCCCTCTCTGCACCGGTAGCGATGGTGCCGATTGTTGGTGGGTGGGAGCAGCTGTAGGGAGGTGGGTGGGCGGCCCATCGCTACCCGGCATCCTGTTCCTGTATGTACAATGTGCAGGCCGGGAGCATGCGGGGGGGGCTGCAGGGGGCGCGCACATGCATGTGTGTGTGCGCGTGCAGCAACCACTGCCACCAATGTAATTGAATGGGAAGGAGGTAGAGGGAGGGGGGGGGGGAAATAATTATCAATTTATCTGGGAGGGGGAGAGGGAGGGGGTATTGAGGGGGGCAACTACACTACAGAAAGATGTTAGGGAAGCAAACTGGGTACTTGCAGACAGCTGCCAGTACCCAAGATGTCAGCAAATAGGTAGCGGGGGGAGGGTTAGAGAGCTGTTTTGGGGGGAAACAGGGAGGTTGGGGCCTAAGGGGGGTCCATCACAGCTGAACAGATATTAAAAAAATAATAATAAAAAACTTTTATTTTAGTACTGGCAGGGATCAGGGGGTGGGATGTGTCAGGTGGGAGGCTGATCTCTACACTAAAGCTAAAATTAACCCTTCAAGCTCCCCATCACTGCTGGGCATAATACAAGTGTGGTGCACAGCAGCATTTAGCTGCCTACTAATTACCAAAAAGCAATGCCAAAGCCATATATGTCTGCTATTTCTGAACAAAGGGGATCCCAGAGAAGCATTTACAACCATTTGTGCCATAATTGCACAAGCTGTTTGTAAATAATTTCAGCGAGAAACCCAAAGTTAGTAAACAAGTGAACGTTTTTTTTTATTTGATCGAATTTGGCGGTGAAATGGTGCGCAGCGGCATTTAGCGGCCTTCTAATTACCAAAAAGCAATGCCAAAGCCATATATGTCTGCTATTTCTAAACAAAGGGAATCCCAGAGAAGCATTTACAACCATTTGTGCCATAATTGCACAAGTTTGTAAATAATTTCAGTGAGAAACCTAAAGTTTGTGAAAAAGTGAACAATTTTTTTTTATTTGATCGCATTTAGCGGGGAAATGGTGGCATGAAATAAACCAAAATGGGCCTAGATCAATATTTTGGGTTGTCGACTAAAAAAAAATATATACATGTCAAGGGATATTCAGGGATTCCAGGATTTTGGTGCCTTTTCAGGTTATAAAGTTAATAAACTGAAAACAGAAATTTATTGGTAAACCAAAATAGAGATTATTCTCAAACTATGCCTTTTAAAGACGCTAAGGAATCATTCACATATTTAGGAATCAAATTATCCAAAAAAATTAATGAGTGGTATGACTTTAACTACCCTCCAATTTTTCTAAAAATAAAGCATGTCGGGTAAAATAATTCTAATAAAAATGCTGTTAATTCCTAAACTGCTTTATTTTATGCAAAATCTCCTAATTATGATTTTTTTTTAAAAATGATCTAATTGCGTTTAAACAGGCATCATTATAATTCCTGTGGGGAGGGAAACGGAAGGCTCTTGCATTTAAAAAACTCTCTTTTCAGAACTGAAGGGGGACTCACAATGCCAGATATTGAAATATATAATTTAGTATGTATTGGAAAGATTGCAATGGATTGGCTAGTGGGAGCGGATTATTATGCAGTGTCTCAGTTGGAGGAAATTTTAACACAACCTTATTCTCTTGCTGCTTTCCTCAATACCGCCCCGGATAAATGTCCCACTAAAATTAGGCAACTTATGGTTATACAAAACGTGATAGTGGCATGGCGGAAAATACTTAAAATCCTACATATTAATCCTTCATTCCCTAAATATTTGCCTATTACTGGCAACCCCAACTTTATACCAGCATTAGACTCTAAAATGTTAAAAAATTGGGCACTGAAAGGAATAAAGTTTGTTTACCAATTTATAGACAAAGACTTAAAGGGACAGTAAACTCCAGAATTTTTGTTGTTTAAAAATGTAGATAATCTCTTTATTACCCATTCCCCAGTTTTGCATAACCAACACAGTTATAATAATATACTTTTTACCTCTGTGATTACCTTGTATCTAAGCCTCTGCAAATTGCCCCTTTATTTCAGTTTTTTGACAGGGTTGCAGTTTTAGCCAATCAGTGCTGACTCCTAGGAGCTTCACGTGCCTGAGCTCAATGTTATCTATGTGAAAAACATGAACTAACGCTTTATGCCCTGGAGAAATTCCCTCCCGTAATCTCCGTAAACTTCAATTATTATTGAATATCTTTCAAGTTCAACTAGAAAAGAAAGGGAAAAAAAGAATTTATACATCAGGTTTAGATGCAGCGATAATCTCAATAGATGCAGAGGAGGCCTTTGACTCCATTACTTGGGATCATTTGTTTAAAACTTTAAAGAAGTATGGTGTTGAAGGACCTTTTCTGCAGCTTACTCGTTTAATTTACAACTCATCATCGGCCTCTATTATTATTAATGACACCCCCCTCAGATTACTTCTAATTTCAAAAGGGATCAAGGCAGGGGTGCCCACTTTCCCTCTACTTATTTAATTTGGCCCTTGAGCCTCTAGCTATACAATTAAGGAAAGATCTAGAAGGGATTAAAATAGGTAAAAGAAAGATGACGACATTACTATACGCCAATGATCTTTTAGTTTTAACAATAAACACCAAAAAAAACATACCAATATTCACCCAAATTTTACAGGATTTTGGTGCCTTTTCAGGTTATAAAGTTAATACACTGAAAACAGAAATTTATTGGTAAACCAAAATAGAGATTATTCTCAAACTATGCCTTTTAAAGACGCTAAGGAATCATTCACATATTTAGGAATCAAACTATCCAAAAAAATTAATGAGTGGTATGACTTTAACTACCCTCCAATTTTTCTAAAAATAAAGCATGATATGGAAAAATGGGCAACATTTAAGTTATCACTGTCGGGGTAAAATAATTCTAATAAAATGCTGTTAATTCCTAAACTGCTTTATTTATGCAAAAATCTCCTAATTATGATTTTTTTTTAAAATTATCTAATTGCGTTTAAACAGGCATCATTATAATTCCTGTGGGGAGGGAAACGGAAAGCTCTTGCATTTAAAAAACTCTCTTTTCAGAACTGAAGGGGGACTCACAATGCCAGATATTGAAATATATAATTTAGTATGTATTGGAAAGATTGCAATGGATTGGCTAGTGGGAGCGGATTATTATGCAGTGTCTCAGTTGGAGGAAATTTTAACACAACCTTATTCTCTTGCTGCTCTCCTCAATACCCGCCCCGGATAAATGTCCCACTAAAATTAGGCAACTCTGCAAATTGCCCCTTTATTTCAGTTTTTTTGACAGGCTTGCAGTTTTAGCCAATCAGGTGCTGACTCCTAGGAGCTTCACGTGCCTGAGCTCAATGTTATCTATGTGAAAAACATGAACTAACGCCCTCTAGTGGTAAAAAACTGTCCAAAATGCTTTCAGATTAGAGGCGGCCCTCCAAGGTCTAAGAAATTAGCACATGAACCTCCTAGGTTTAGCTTTCAACTAAGAATACCAAGAGAACAAAGCAAAATTGGTAATAAAAGTAAATTGGAAAGTTGTTTAAATTTTGCATGCCCTATTTAAATCATGAAAGTTTTTTTTTACTTGACTGTCCCTTTAAGGACATGTAAAGCCTTCATTAAACTTAAACAAGAATTCGACATACCGAATAGAGATTTTTTTTTGCTTTCTTACAGGCCTGTCATTATGTTCAGGATTTTGTGAATAACAATGTTGGGGAGAAAACATGGCATACTTTGGAACCCGCTTTGAAGCTTTCAATGCGGGGTAAACATACTATTTCAGTTATATATAAGATAATTATAACCTCCTGTGGTCAAAGTAACTTACAAAGTCTAACTGATATTTGGCAGATCCCCCCAGAAAGAATTTAAGAAAGCTTTAAACTTTTAGATGCAGCGTCAATTTCCTCTTCATGGAGAGAAACCCATACTAAATTAATAAATAAATCTTATATTACACCAGAGGTGAAGGCCAGATGGGTTAAAACAGGGGTATGCTGTCCAAGATGCAAGACTTTAAAAGCGGACTTATATCATTGTTTCTGGAATTTGTTAAAATTAAAAAGATTTGGCAGAAGATAAATAACTGGGTAAATAAAATCAATCAGAGTAATATCCAAATAACCGATAAACATGTTTTTTTTTTGTTGGCCAAAAAGAAAATGTCTTTAAAAATACTCGGCAATTAAATATTATAATTATAACAGGCAGACTTCTGATTTTAAGGTATTGGAAATCCAGTAAAACCCCCAGTTTGAGAGAATTTATACAGAAACTTAAAAATCAAATTATACTGGAACAACTTGACACCACAGTAAGCTCTGAAACCCAAGATAAACGTTTTTTCTATAAATGGAAAAATATAATCCTAAATTTCCTTGAGGAAATTCAGATACAATTAATTGCACCCTTTAGGGGTACTATTTACCTTGAAATGGCTATAGCAAATAATGAATATCCTGCGTGATAAGTAAGGGGGGATGGATGGACGCGAGGAGGGGGTGTTTTTTTTTCGTTCGCTCAATTCTAGTTTTTATTTTATTCTGTGTTGAAAATTACCATACAAGTATTTAAGTGGTTATAAGGCGTAAAGGAAATTTATTATGAAAATATAAGATATGTTTAGTCTATATATACCTTTCTAGATTTCTCCCCTTATTTACAGGGTTTAATTTGAGACATTATAGAGAAATATGTTGTATAGCTGATTATGTAACGTATATAAGACAATTGTGAAAGTCTATACAGGTTATTATTTACTATTTGTCATTTCTTTGCTGTTACCACTTGTGTTATTGCTTTAACTACTTCAGAATTGTACTTTGTCATAGTATATAAATAAAGAAAGACAAAAAAAGGCATGGGTGCTGCCATGTTGAAATCTAGCTTTCACTACTTTCCAGTGCTGACCAATTTGCACATGTGCGGCAGCTGTCCTTCAGATACCTGTAATGTAAACTAGTTCCATAATGCATCACCCATGATTAGAGGGAGGTACATGGTATATATTTTGTGGTTTGGTCCCTTTAATAATAGCCTGGATGTTTGACCTATGAAGTCTTTCATTATGATCTATTTCTCCAACATAGGTGTGTCCCGGTCCACGGCGTCATCCTTACTTGTGGGATATTCTCTTCCCAACAGGAAATGGCAAAGAGCCCAGCAAAGCTGGTCACATGATCCCTCCTAGGCTCCCGCCTACCCCAGTCATTCTCTTTGCCGTTGTACAGGCAACATCTCCACGGAGATGGCTTAGAGTTTTTTAGTGTTTAACTGTAGTTTTTATTATTCAATCAAGAGTTTGTTATTTTAAAATAGTGCTGGTATGTACTATTTACTCTGAAACAGAAAAGAGATGAAGATTTCTGTTTGTAAGAGGAAAATGATTTTAGCAACCGTTACTAAAATCGATGGCTGTTCCACACAGGACTGTTGAGGAGGAATTAACTTCAGTTGGGGGAACAGTGAGCAGACTTTTGCTGCTTGAGGTATGACACATTCTAACAAGACGATGTAATGCTGGAAGCTGTCATTTTCCCTATGGGATCCGGTAAGCCCTTTTTTATTACAGAGTAAATAAGGGCTTCACAAGGGCTTGTTAAGACTGTAGACATTTTCTGGGCTAAATCGATTCATATATAACATATTTAGCCTTGAGGAATCATTTAATATGGGTATTTTTGTAAAATAATATCGGCAGGCACTGTTTTAGACACCTTATTCTCTAGGGGCTTTCCCTAATCATAGGCAGAGCCTCATTTTCGCGCCGGTATTGCGCACTTGTTTTTGAGAAGCATGACATGCAGTCGCATGTGTGAGGAGCTCTGATACATAAAAAAGACTTTCTGAAGGCGTCATTTGGTATCGTATTCCCCTTTGGGCTTGGTTGGGTCTCAGCAAAGCAGATACCAGGGACTGTAAAGGGGTGAAAGATAAAAACGGCTCCGGTTCCGTTATTTTAAGGGTTAAAGCTTCCAAATTTGGTGTGCAATACTTTTAAGGCTTTAAGACACTGTGGTGAAATTTTGGTGAATTTTGAACAATTCCTTCATATTTTTTCGCAATTGCAGTAATAAAGTGTGTTCAGTTTAAAATTTAAAGTGACAGTAACGGTTTTATTTTAAAACGTTTTTTGTATTTTGTTATCAAGTTTATGCCTGTTTAACATGTCTGAACTACCAGATAGACTGTGTTCTGAATGTGGGGAAGCCAAGGTTCCTTCTCATTTAAATAGATGTGATTTATGTGACACTGAAAATGATGCCCAAGATGGATTCCTCAAGTGAGGGGAGGTAAGCATGGTACTGCATCATTCCCTCCTTCGTCTACACCAGTCTTGCCCACTCAGGAGGCCCCTAGTACATCTAGCGCGCCAATACTCCTTACTATGCAACAATTAACGGCTGTAATGGATAATTCTATCAAAAACATTTTAGCCAAAATGCCCACTTATCAGCGTAAGCGCGACTGCTCTGTTTTAGATACTGAAGAGCATGAGGACGCTGATGATAATGGTTCTGATATGCCCCTACACCAGTCTGAGGGGGCCAGGGAGGTTTTGTCTGAGGGAGAAATTTCAGATTCACCGAATCCAGTTTCAAAGAAGGAACGTTTGTTGCACAATTTGGATGTTGTTCGCGCTCTAAAATTCTATTTAGATGCTACAAAGGATTTTAGACAAACATCTTCCTTGTTTGTTGTTTATTCTGGTAAAAGGAGAGGTCAAAAAGCAACTTCTTACCTCTCTCTCTTTTTGGATTAAAAGCATCATCAGATTGGCTTATGAGACTGCCGGACGGCAGCCTCCTGAAAGAATCACAGCTCATTCCACTAGGGCTGTGGCTTCCAACATGGGCCTTCATGAACGAGGCTTCTGTTGATCAGATATGTAGGGGCAGCGACTTGGTCTTCACTGCACAACTTTTACCGAATTTTACAAGTTGATACTTTTGCTTCTTCTGAGGCCTATTTTTGGGAGAAAGGTTTTGCAAACCGTGGGTGCCGTTCCATTTAGGTGACCTAGATTTGCTCCCTCCTTCATTCCGTGTCCTAAAGCTTTGGTATTGGTTCCCACAAGTAAGGATGACGCCGTGGACCGGACACACCTATGTTGGAGGAAAACAGAATTTATGTTTACCCTGATAAATTACTTTCTCCAACGGTGTTGTCCGGCTCCACGGCCCGCCCTGGTGTTTTAATCAGGTCTGATAATTTATTTTCTTTAACTTACAGTCACCACGGTATTCATATGGTTTCTCCTATGCAAATATTCCTCCTTTACGTCGGTCGAATGACTGGGGTAGGCGAGCCTAGGAGGGATCATGTGACCAGCTTTGCTGGGCTCTTTGCCATTTCCTGTTGGGAAGAGAATATCCCACAAGTAGGATGACGCCGTGACCGACACACCGTTGGAGAAAGTAATTTATCAGGTAAACATAAATTCTGTTTTCTTTGGCTTTAACATTCTTAAGGCTTGTTCATTTGGAATATGGCGATTAGGACTTGTTCATTTGGAGTATACAAATTAGCACCATTTATTTTTTTCAAAATTCTTTTTTGTTAGTTAAAAAACAAAGAATCAGGAACAACAGATGGTACAAATTACCCATAGTATGGTGTAGAGAGATGAACAACCGTCTATACAAAGTTCCCAAATCTCAAAATACACTATGGGTAGCAAACATCTCAATTAATACAATAGTTTAGCCTTTGTTATTACAATATTGCAGTACAGTAACATAGATGTTACAAAGGGATCATAAAGTTGACCAAATAGTAAAATTAGGACCATTTTATGTTTTTTTTATAACATTCATGACACTGGGACTGTTCAGAAGCTGTTTGGCTATATTTGAGTGTACCAAGTACAGGTCACTTCTACTAAGAGAAAAAAGGATTTGTGGTGTGTACCAATATTACTGATATGTTTATTTTGCTGGTTATTTACACCTGTTTGCTTGGTTACAACATACCATGTGCTAACAGATCTCTAAACGTATATCACTAGTAAACTGTTTCCCTGGTCTTTTTTCTGTTGTTTCAGATGAGAGGAGTTTTTTTTTTTTATAGAATTGTTGAATTGTTCTTTTAGTTGGAGCTTAGTTTACATCCACAAACCTACATCAATATAAAAATGTCAATTACACACAACCTTTTCACATTTATTTTTGTTTTGCAGATTATGTAATCATAGGGTGGTAACTTGTACATTACTAATAAACCTACATTTTGATAACTTTTTACCATTCATAACCTTTTATCATTTACTTTATTGTTGACTAGACAGTTAGTGTCACATTATAAATCTATAAAACTCATGTATGTCTTTCCTTTGCAAATGATATAATACTCACCCTTAAGAGGAATAGTCAAATAACATTAGAGTGAGTAATCTGTGAGATATAAGCGATTAGTCGAATTCCATTAATGTTTCTCGGTTCGAACAATTACTGTCAGTTCATATCTTTTTGTTAAATGAGACATCTTGAATCAAACGCAAACTATGGAAGTTAATAATGATATAGATAACAAGCCTCTCCAATGCACAAGAATGTCTTTTTTATAATGAGGCATAAGAATAGTTTAAAACTGCTCTGATTTTCTTCAGTGATACTGTATGGAAATGAGAGAAACAAATTTGCCCCTACCCTCATTATAATGTAAGAATTAGTGAACCCTAATGCATACAAGCACATATTGCCAATATTTTTCAATCATGTCTTCATGGTTTATTTATGATAAGCATAAAAATAATTGAAAGTAAATTAACACTTTAGGCCAGGGCCGAAGATCATGAGATACTTTTCTTACCTGAACACTTACAAAGGTTGTGTTTCTGTTTGTGTCATTATGCAGAGTTATGCATACGTTATTGAAAATGATACAAGTGACTATAAGGGCAGACTTTGCCTTAAAGGCGGACAGCTCAAATCGCAAACAGGATCAAAAAAGTACTGACTACTCTTTCACATAGTTGGGACTCATACTGGTGATTACATTATAATCATTGATATTCAGCTCTACAATTGGGATAGATAAAGCTGTTCCAAGATAAAGGCGGTATACCGTCTGTCACATTAGATATCCTATTTTCTATGGTTACACACATTTTTGAAAGATTCCATTTGGATGACATTTGATTTACCATAACTATCCCAGTATTCTATACAAGTATTTGTACTTACATACTCTAATATCCCGATGGCATTTGACATGTGATAGCTATGCTAAATTTGTTGTTTGTTTTTCCATGATACTTTAGTAAACACCATTTTACTCCCAAAATAAAATATCATCACCAAGTCTTAAAAATCCAAAGTCTAAAAAAATAATAAAAATAAAATAAAAATAAAAAATAAATATATATATATATATATACGTTTGTGTGTGTGTATATATATATATATATATATATATATATATATATATATATATATATACTATATATATATACAGTATCTCATAAAAGATGAGTACACCCTCACATTTTGTTAAAATATTTTATTATATCTTTTCATGTGAAAACACTGAAGAAATGACCCTTTGCTACAATGTAAAGTAGTGAGTGTACAGCCTGTATAGCAGTGTACATTTGCTGTCCCCTTAAAATAACTCAACACACAGTCATTAATGTCTAAACCTTTGCAACAAAAGTGAGTACACCCCTAAGTGGAAATGTCCAATTGGGCCCAATTAGCCATTTTCCCTCCCCGTTGTCATGTGACTCATTTGAGTGTTACAAGGTCTCAGTGTGAATGGGGTGCAGGGCATGTTAAATTTGGTTTTATCGCTCTCACACTTTCTCATACTGGTCACTGGAAGTTCAACATGGCACCTCATGGCAAAGGAACTCTCTAAAGGATCCGATGATAAAGGTCCGATGAGACCAGAGTACACTTATTTGATTCAGATGGTGTCAAGGGGTGTGTTGGCGGCAACCAGGTGAAGAGAACAAAGACAAGTGTGTCTTGCCTACAGTCAAGCATGGTGGTGGGAGTGTCATGGTCTGGGCCTGCATGAGTGCTGCCATTACTGGGGAGCTACAGTTCATTGAGGGAACCATGAATGCCAACATGCACTGTGGCATGCTGAAGCAGAGCATGATCCCCTCCCTTCAGAGACTGGGCTGCACGGAGAGTTTTCCAACATGATAACGACCCCAAACACACCTCCAAGACGACCACAGCCTTGCTAAAGAAGCTGAGGGTAAAGGTGATGGACTGGCCAAGCATTTCTCCAGACCTAAACCCTATTGAGCATCTGTGGGGCATCCTTAAACGACAGTGGAATAGCACAAGGTTCTCCAACATCCACCAGCTCCGTGATGTTGTCATGGGAGGAGTGAAGAGGACTCCAGTGGCAACCTGTGAAGCTCTGGTGAACTCCATGCCCAATAGGGTTAAGGCAGTGCTGAGAAAATATGGTGGCCACACAAAATATTGACACTTTGGGCGCAATTTGGACATTTCCACTTAGGGGTGTACTCACTTTTGGTGCCAACAGGTTTAGACATTTATGGCTGTGTGTTGAGTTATTTTGAGGGTACAGCAAATTTACACTGTTATACAGGCTGTACACTCACTACTTACATTGTAGCAAAGTGTCATTTTCTTCAGTGTTGTCACATAAAAAGATATAATAAAATATTTACAAAAATGTGAGAGGTGTACTCACTTTTGTGAGATACTGTGTGTATATATATAGTATATATATATATATATATATATATATATATATATATATATATAAATATATAGATAGATAGATAGATAGATAGATATAGGCAAATTACTTTAGGCCCACTAAACCCTCCCCTGTGTTGCCACCAATCACAAGTGGCCATGTGCAAAATTCAGACCAAACCAAAACAATAAGGAATGGATAAATAATACAAAATTCAGCAAATTGATAGTGTAATAATAAATATATAAACGTGTATCTGTATTATATGATCAAATGAGCACTGATCACGCAAATCATATTGCCGAATATAAAATTATTATGGGTTATAAAATACCTCTGAGATTCACACCTCCAAAAAAACGTATAATGGATTCTACCGAAATGAAAAACGCCCCTAACTGCTGATAGGTTCTCCTACTATAACCACACAACACACTCAGGCGTGTACAAACCTATAATCAACACACATCATCTGCCAATCGTATTCCTAGTACTCCTCTAATTATATGTTGTAATCACCTTCATTAACAAGATTACTTACCGTAATTGACCATAACACAACCATAGGCTCAGATCGCCACAATATGTTTATACCGGTAAACAAACTAAACCCCACCTCTCATATTCCCAATAGGTCCGAGTGTGGGGACGCCTCTCCCCTTATTTACATACCGTTGGGCTAGACAAACCCGTATCAAAAGTAACTAAATACACACCCTATGAGGTAGAACACATAGGCCTAGATTTGGAGTTTGGCGGTAGCCGTGAAAACCAGCGTTAGAGGCTCCTAACGCTGATTTTAGGCTACCGCCGGTATTGGAGTCAGTCAAAAAAGGGTCTAACGCTCACTTTTCAGGCCCGCGACTTTTCATACCGCAGATCCCCTTACGTCAATTGCGTATCCTATCTTTTCAATGGGATCTCCTAACTCCGGTATTTAGAGTCGTGTCTGAAGTGAGCGTTAGAAATCTAACGACAAAACTCCAGCCGCAGAAAAAAGTCAGTAGTTAAGAGCTTTCTGGCTAACGCCGGTTCATAAAGCTCTTAACTACTGTGCTCTAAAGTACACTAACACCCCATAAACTACCTATGTACCCCTAAACCGAGGCCCCCCCACATCACTGACACTCGAATAAAATTTTTAAACCCTAATCTGGCCGACCGCCACCTACGTTATACTTATGTACCCCTAATCTGCTGCGGAACAGCCAATAGAATACAAGCTCAATCTGATTGGCTGATTGGATCAGCCAATCGGATTGAACTTGATTCTGATTGGCTGATTCCATCAGCCAATCAGAATAGTCCTACCTTAATTCCGATTGGCTGATAGAATCCTATCAGCCAATCGGAATTCGAGGGACGCCATCTTGGATGACGTCATTTAAGGAACCGTCATTCGTCGTTCAGTCGTCGGCCAGGATGGATGTTCCGCGTCGGAGGTCTTCAGGATGCTGCCGCTCCGCTCCGGATGGATGACGATAGAAGATGCCTCTTGGATGAAGACCTCAATCGGATGGAAGACCTCTTCTGCCCCGCTTGGATGAAGACTTCTACCGGATGGAGGACCTCTTCGTGCTCCGCTTGGATGAAGAATTTGGCTCGGCTGGGTGAAGACGACTCAAGGTAGGGAGATCTTCAGGGCTTAGTGTTAGGTTTATTTAAGGGGGGTTTGGGGTTAGATTAGGGGTATGTGGGTGGTGGGTTGTAATGTTGGGGGGGGGGGTATTGTATGTTTTTTTTTAACAGGCAAAAGAGCTGAACTTCTTGGGGCATGCCCCGCAAAGGGCCCTGTTCAGGGCTGGTAAGTGTAAAAGAGCTTTGAACTTTAGTAATTTAGAATAGGGTAGGGCATTTTTTTATTTTGGGGGGGCTTTGTTATTTTATTAGGGGGGCTTAGAGTAGGGTGTAATTAGTTTAAAATTGTTGTAATATATTTCTAATGTTTGTAAATATTTTTTTATTTTTTGTAACTTAGTTCTTTTTTATTTTTTGTACTTTAGTTAGTTTATTTCCATTGTATTTATTTGTAGGAATTGTATTTAATTTATTTATTGATAGTGTAGTGTTAGGTTAATTGTAGATAATTATAGGTATTTAATTTAATTTATTTATTGATAGTGTAGTGTTAGGTTTAATTGTAACTTAGGTTAGGATTATTTTACAGGTAAATTTGTAATTATTTTAACTATTTTAGCTATTAAATAGTTCTTAACTATTTAATAGCTATTGTACCTGGTTAAAATAAATACAAAGTTACCTGTAAAATAAATATTAATCCTAAAATAGCTATAATATCATTATAATTTATATTGTATCTATATTAGGATTTATTTTACAGGTAAGTATTTAGCTTTAAATAGGAATAATTTATTTAAGAAGAGTTTCATTAATGTCGTTAGATTAAAATTATATTTAATTTAGGGGGGTGTTAGTGTTAGACTTAGCTTTAGGGGTAATACATTTATTAGAATAGCGGTGAGCTCCAGTCAGCAGATTAGGGGTTACTAATTGAAGTTAGGTGTCGGGCGATGTTAGGGAGGGCAGATTAGGGGTTAATACTATTTATTATAGGGTTAGTGAGGCGGATTAGGGGTGTAATAACTTTATAATAATAGCGGTGCGTTCCGGCTCGGCAGATTAGGGGTTAATAAGTGTAGGCAGGTGGAGGCGACATTGTGGGGGGCAGATTAGGGTTAATAAATATAATATAGGGGTCGGCGGTGTTAGGGGAAGCAGATTAGGGGTACATAGGGATAATGTAAGTAGCGACGGTTTACGGAGCGGCAGATTAGGGGTTAATAATAATATGCAGGTGTCAGCGATAGTGGGGGCGGCAGATTAGGGGTTAATAAGTGTAAGGCTAGGGGTGTTTAGACTCGGGGTACATGTTAGAGTGTTAGGTGCAGACGTAGGAAGTGTTTTCCCATAGCAAACAATGGGGCTGCGTTAGGAGCTGAACGCAGCTTTTTTGCAGGTGTTAGGTTTTTTTTCAGCTCAAACAGTCCCATTGTTTCCTATGGGGGAATCGTGCACGAGCACGTTTTTGAGGCTGGCCGCGTCCGTAAGCAACTCTGGTATCGAGAGTTGCAGTGGCGTTAAATATGCTCTACGCTCCTTTTTTGGAGCCTAACGCAGCCATTCTGTCGACTCTCAATACCAGAGTTATTTTAAAGGTGCGGCCAGAAAAAAGCCAGCATTAGATACGCGGGTCGTTACCGACAAAACTCTAAATCTAGCCGTAAGTGTCTATCAATAAGTACCAACTCCTCCGTGAACCGCATGTCTGTATCTTCAGACAGTGTTCCGATTGCCACAAGCTGCAGATAAACCCAGAGAGCCACCTACACGTCATACTCGTCAAACTCGATCTTGATTGGTGTTTACACCACACACCTCCACAAGCGCTCACATTCATAACTCGATCACGATTGGTGTTTAAGCGATACACCTCCACAGTATGCATAAGAAGCAGGATTATCCAGTACTGTTGATAGGCCAAACTGGGAGTAGTGTCATCCCTGTCAAACACACCCCGTGTTAGAGAAATCCTAATACCCAATATTAAAAAAACTGTTCAATACCGCAACTGCTACCATATGATGCCCGAACATGACAAAATAGTGCACAGAGCACAATCAACCCCTGCTTCCATCACAAAAATTCGGAGATCTCCCACACTCACTGCCTGATCTTCACAGGCTAATGTTGTGGTAAAATACCACCTTCAAAACATGCAGTAATCATCACATCTAATTGTCCCTGCACAGATAAATAATGTGTTTATGTATAACCTACACCGGTAGACATATATAGATCTATCTTAATATTCAGTATAATAGAGAACTCATCCCGATAAGTAACATACAAATCCCTAGGCTATCATACTGACATGTAATTACTGTTTTCATAGTGTAGATCAACCCTGTCTCATATAGGTAATGTCATCCTTTAGGTGCGCTACAGGCCCTGAACATCCAAACAATATCACAAATCATACTGACATGGAATACTGTTTCATAGTGTAGATCAACCCTGTCTCATATAGGTAATGTCATCCTTTAGGTGCGCTACAGGCCCTGAACATCCAAACAATATCACAAATCGCTAGTAGAAAAGATCAAGCAAAATAATCACAATCAGTACCCTGATAGACTAATATTAAATAGTATGGAATGGAAATATGGCTTAATCTTTTTTTTTTTAATATTGGGTATTAGGATTTCTCTAACACGGGGGTGTGTTTGACAGGGATGACACTACTCCCAGTTTGGCATATCAACAGTACTGGATAATCCTGCTTATTATGCATACTGTGGCGATGTATCGCTTAAACACCAATCGTGATCGAGTATGATGTGAGCGCTTGTGGAGGTGTGTGGTGTAAACACCAATCAAGATCGAGTTTGACGAGTATGACGTGTAGATGGCTCTCTGGGTTTATCTGCAGCTTGTGGCGATCGGAACACTGTCTGAAGATACAGACATGCGGTTCACGGAGGAGTTGGTACTTATTGCTAGACACTTAGTGTTCTACCTCATAGGGTGTGTATTTAGTGACTTTTGATACGGGTTTGTCTAGCACAACGGTATGTAAATAAAGGGAGAGGCGTCCCCACGCTCGACCTAATGGAATATGAGAGGTGGGGTTTTAGTTTATTTACCGGTATAAACATATTGTTACTATCTGAGCCTATGGTTGTGTTATGGTCAATTATGGTAAGTAATCTCTTTAATGAAGGTGATGACAACATATAATTAGAGGAGTACTAGGAATACGATTGGCAGATGATGTGTGTTGATTATAGGTTTGTACACGCCTGAGTGTGTTGTGTGGTTATAGTAGGAGAACCTATCAGCAGTTAGGGGCGTTTTTCATTCCGGTAGAATCCATTATACGTTTTTTTGGAGGTGTGAATCTCAGAGATATTTTATAACCCATAATAATGTTTATTCGGCAATATGATTTGCGTGATCAGTGCTCATTTGATCATATAATACAGATACACGTTATATATTTATTATTACACTATCAATTTGCTGAATTTTGTATTATTTATCCATTCCTTATTGTTTTGGTTTGGTCTGAATTTTGCACACGGCCACTTGTGATTGGTGGCAACACAGGGGAGGGTTTAGTGGGCCTATTTAAGTTTGATTTTTGCAATGTTTGTTTGTCAGAAGAAAGGACAGTTTTGGTCCCGAAACGTTACTATAATAAATCTTTGTTATTGATGTCAAAAGTCCAGAGAGTGCTTGAAGTCATTTGCCTGTTACATACCCTTAAGAGCACCCTGGCAGTTGTGGATGGTTGGTGAGAGTGCAGGTACTGAACTTTGCTGCTATAGATAGATATAGATATATACTGTGTATATATATATATATATATATATATATATATATATACATTCAAAGAAATAAGTTAAAGAAATTAAAAAGATTAAAGAAATCCCATCGCACACAGGGCAAGTAAGTAGTGTTGCCGCATTATGGATATTTCATAGATATTCCATCTTGGATTTATTTTTCAGAAGCGTATTAGCATACAGAGCTCACCCACAGAGACCCCCCTTGGCTTGTCTCTATATATCCCAGACTATACAGTGGAGGTTGATTTTGTGTTGAACTAGGGAGATATATGCCTCTATTGATTCTAAGAAGTTAATTTTGCCTCTCATGTTCTCACACCTGGGTGTATCCAACTTTTTCCTTTCCTTAGCTATAACTAGTTTCACCACAACAAATAGGTAGACGCAAAATTATTACCACTGAGTAACAATCTTTAGGTATAGCTAATACAGGGTAGCACAATGAGAGTCATTCGAGTGTACATAACAGCTTGCGACCAACCTTTCATCTCAGCTGTAACATTTAGTGCCTGTTCTCAAGAGTTCGTATATGCCATCTTTAGGAATATAGGTGGTCTCAAAATATCTTTGTAGGTGATAGAAAAAGATTTAGTGCTGCCGCCACTCCACTAGGAACTGGTAACTGTAATATCTTAATCACTGCCCTAGGTATGCTGTTTTTCCAAGTAATCTTATTGCATACTTGTTGGAACCATGCTAGAAGTGTTTTTGAAATAGGCATTGGTAAGAAACTAAAAAAGTAAGTCAGTTTAGGAATCAGATTCATTTTAAAAGCTGTTATACATTCTAGCCAAGAGAGGCACAGGACATTGCATCTACTGGCCTCTAGTTATCAAGCTGTCTACTTACCTGCATTCGACGGCCCCATTACGCTCGCCTAACATCGCCGCTGCAGACCTGAATACGTTCGCCAAATTTATCAAGAAAGCTGTCAAAATGCCGCGCACCAAGTATGGTGCGATGAGCAGCGGACTGTTGTTAACTGACAGTCATCGATCTCGCTGCTCATCGGCTTATTTGCAGCTTTCTTACTAGCCTAGCCTGTCACTAAGCACCCACACTATACTATAATGTTTTAACCCCTATACCGCCACTCACGGAGCCCCCCGCACCTAAATAAAGTTATTAACCCCTAAACTGCCGCTCCTGGACCCCGACGCAACTATAATAAATATATTAACCCCTAAACCGCCGCTCCCGGACCCCGCCGCCACCTACATTATACATATTAACCCCTAATCTTCCGCCCCTATACCGCCGCCACCTAAATAAAGTTATTAACCCGTATCCTGCCACTCCCGGACCCCGCCGCAACTAATAACATTTTTTAACCCCTAAACCGCCGCTCCCGGAGCCCACCGCCACCTACATTATACATATTAACCCCTATCCTGCCCCCCCTACACTGCCGCCACTATAATAAAGTAATTAACCCCTAAACCTAAGTCTAACCCTAACACCCCCTAACTTAAATATAATTAAAATAAATCTAAATAAATATTACTATTATTAACTAAATAATTCCTATTTAAAACTAAATACTTACCTATAAAATAAACCCTAAGATAGCTAAAATATAACTAATAGTTACACTGTAGCTATTTTAGGATTTATTTTTATTTTACAGGCAACTTTGTATTTATTTTAACTAGCTACAATAGTTATTAAATAGTTATTAACTATTTAATAACTACCTAGCTAAAATAAAGACAAAATTACCTGTAAAATAAAACCTAACCTAAGTTACAATTACACCTAACACTACACTATCATTAAATAATTACATAAATTAACTACAATTAAATAAAACTAATTACAATTAACTAAAATTAACTAAAGTACAAAAAAAAACAAACACTAAATTACAGAAAATAAAAAAAATATTACAAGAATTTTAAACTAATTACACCTAATCTAAGCCTCCTAATAAAATAAAAAATCCCCCCAAAATAATAAAATTCCCTACCCTATACTAAATTACAAATAGCCCTTAAAAGGGCCTTTTGCGGGGCATTGCCCCAAAGTAATCAGCTTTTACCTGTAAAAAAAGAAATACAACCCCCCCAACATTAAAACCCACACACCCCAACCCTACTCTAAAACCCACCCAAACCCCCCTTAAAAAAACCTAACACTAACCCCCTGAAGATCACCCTAACCTTGAGACATCTTCACCCAGCCGGGCACAAGTGGACCTCCAGACCGCAGAAGTCTTCATCCTATCCGGGCAGAAGAGGACATCCAGACCAGCAGAAGGCTTCATCCTATCTGGGCAGAAGAGGACATCCAGACCTGGAGAAGGGCTTCATCCAGGCGGCATCTTCTATCTCCTTCCATCCGACGAGGAGCGGCTCCATCTTGAAAACATCCGACGCGGAGCATCCATCGATCCCGAAGACTAAACCACGAATGACGGTTCCTTTAAATGACGTCATCCAAGATGGTGTCCCTTGAATTCCGATTGGCTGATAGAATTCTATCAGCCAATCGGAATTAAGGTAGGAAAAATCCTATTGGCTGATGCAATCAGCCAATCGGATTGAAGTTCAATCCGATTGGCTGATCCAATCAGCCAATAGGATTGAGCTCGCATTCTATTGGCTGATCGGAACAGCTAATAGAATGCGAGATCAATCCTATTGGCTGATTGCATCAGCCAATAGGATTTTTCCTACCTTAATTCCGATTGGCTGATAGAATTCTATCAGCCAATCGGAATTCAAGGGACGCCGTCTTGGATGACATAATTTAAAGGAACCGTCATTCGTCATTTAGTCGTCGGGATCGATGGATGCTCTGCGTCGGATGTCTTCAAGATGGAGCCGCTCCTCGTTGGATGGAAGAAGATAGAAGATGCCGCCTGGATGAAGCCTTCTGCCGGTCTGGATGTCCTCTTCTGCCCGGATAGGATGAAGCCTTCTGCTGGTCTGGATGTCCTCTTTTGCCCGGATAGGATGAAGACTTCTGCCAGTCTGGAGGTTCACTTGTGCCCGGCTGGGTGAAGACGTCTCAAGGTAAGGTGATCTTCAGGGGTTAGTGTTAGGTTTTTTTAAGGAGGGTTTGGGTGGGTTTTAGAGTAGGGTTGGGTGTGTGGGTGGTGGCTTTTAATGTTGGGGGGGTTGTATTTCTTTTTTTACAGGTAAAAGAGCTGATTACTTTGGGGCAATGCCCCGCAAAAAGCCCTTTTAAGGGCTATTTGTAATTTAGTATAGGGTAGGATTTTTTATTTTATTAGGGGCTTAGATTAGGTGTAATTAGTTTAAAATTCTTGTAATTTTTTTTATTTTCTGTAATTTAGTGGGGGGTTTTTTTGTACTTTAGTTAATTTTATTTAATTTTATTTAATTGTAGGTTATTGTATTTAATTTAGTTAATTTATTTAATTATAGTGTAGTGTTAGGTGTAATTGTAACTTAGGTTAGGATTTATTTTACCGGTAAATTTGACTTTATTTTAGCTAGGTAGTTATTAAATAGTTAATAACTATTTAATAACTATTGTACCTAGTTAAAATAAATACAAAGTTGTTTGTAAAATAAAAATAAACCCTAAGCTAGCTACAATGTAACTATTAGTTATAGTGTAGCTATCTTAGGGTTTATTTTACAGGTAAGTATTTAGTTTTAAATAGGAATAATTTAGTTAATATTAGTTATTTTATTTAGATTAATTTAAATAATATTTAAGTTAGGGGGGTGTCAGGGTTAAACTTAGGTTTAGGGGTTAATAACTTTAATGTAGTGGCGGTGGTGTAGGGGGGGGCAGGATAGGGGTTAATAAGTTTAATGTAGGGGGCAGCGGGGTCCGGGTGGTTTAGGGGGTTAAACAATTTATTTAGTTGCGGCGGGGTCCGGGAGCGGCGGTTTAGGGGTTAAACATTTTATTTAGTTGCGGCGGTGTCCGGGAGCGGCGGTTTAGGGGTTAATACGTATAATGTAGTTGGCGGCGGTGTAGGGGGAGGCAGATTAGGGGTGTTTAGACTCTGGGTACATGTTAGGGTGTTAGGTGCAGACACTTCCCATAGGAATCAATGGGATATCTGGCAGCAGCAAACATGAGCTTTCGCTGCTTTCAGACTCCCATTGATTCCTATGGGATCCGCCGCCTCCAGGGCGGAATAGTGGCGAGCGTACTTGGTTGTTCTTTGATAACTTCCAAAATTAGTCAGATTGTGCCGAACTTGCGTTCGGAACATCTGGAGTGACGTAAGCATCGATCTGTGTCGGACTGAGTCTGGCGGATCATATATTACGTCACAAAATTCTACTTTTGCCGGTCTGTAGGGCTTGATAACTATGGCGAATCAGCCTCGCCACAAATACGCTGCGGAATTCCAGTTTATTTGCGGTTGACGGCTTGATAAATAGAGGCCACTGTCTCTATCCTTAAAAACTCATAAAAGTTGATAGAAATTAGTATCTATAATTTTAGGGATACTATGGGAAAGAAAGACCTCTAATTGTTTTAAGTGCTTGTATGTGTTGATTGACTTGATTCAAAGAAGATATTGAGAAGGCACCATGTATTGTTGGGGCCTTGTCTCCCTGGCATGAAACCAATCTGAGAGAAATAGAGTGAAAGTTCTCACATGTACTGGCATCCTTACATGGTTTGGGAATTGTAATAATAGATGTGTACAAGGAATTCGTCATGAATCGTCGTTGCTTGTGTGCTAAAGAAAGGGCCTGTAATAATAAGGGAGTTAACAGATCTTGAAAAGTCTTATAAAATATATGAGTATAGCCATCCAGGCCTAGTGACTTGTGGGAATTCAAAATTTTTTATACCAGACACTATTTCTTTAGGGAATAAGGTAGAGTCCATTTTCTATTGATCATCATTGAGTTCAGGAAGTTAATAGAAGATAAAAAATCCAGAATGGCCTCATCTCCTGGGGATACTGAAATACGTCACTCAAGGTTTTACTATGAGGAATCAGCACCTGTGAGGTGCGCTGACATAATTTATTTGCCAACAACCTTTTTCCCCTTTGTATAAAATATATTTTTAAGGGGGAGCAACTGGTCTTGAGTTGTCTATTTTAACAAAGAGGGATCTAGTGTCTTTTTATGGGTGGCTTGCAAAGAATATAAAAAAGTATGAAGTAGTGACAGTGTTAGCTGTTACTTGATAAAGATACCTCTTACCAAATCTGGGTATAAGTCTGTGTCTTATCCTGTCACTGGCCATATTAAAGTGATATGTTGTGAGTTTGATTTTTTTGCTTGATGATGTAATCTATCAGCACCATTTTGGAATATTTTTGAGTGCACATGTCACCATGCAGTTTCTTAAATTCTTGCACCTTTTCATAGTAGGAATGATTTAAAGTCACATGGTCATTCTACTGCTCACCACTTCAATAAATATTACATTGGTACTTTATTATGCTTACATTAAGGTTTGGTTGTTATTTTGTTGTTCTTGTTGTTATAGATTAAACCTTTGCTATTAGGGATGCTGTCACTTAAGAAAAAACAGAAACTTATACTTACCGATAAATTTCTTTCTTTCGGGATGGTGAGAATCTATAGGTGTCCATAACATGTGGGATATATTTCCCTACACCAGCAGGAGGTCAAGAACCCTCATAAGAGTTTTTAGTCCCTCCCACCTTCTCTCCCCACTCAGTTTATGTATAGCTGACCAGAGGAGAGAGACATAAAAGGTAGGAAAGACATAAAGCAGGGTTAAGAGGTGCAAATAAGAACTGTCGTCCATATTAGAAAATATCCGGGTGGCTCCTATGGACTCTCATCATCCTGAAAGAAAGAAATTTATTGGTAAGTATAAATTCTATTTTCTTTCATAAGATGATGAGAGTCCATAGGTGTCCATAAAATGTGGGATACAATACCCAAGCTAAGAGTCTATGTTAAGGTTGGTCAAAATGATGGCAGTTTCTATTTGCCAGACACTGCAGACTGAAGGACTTTCCTGACAAAAGCAGTTTTCAGAAGAAGCATACATATTAAAATAATAAGATTTAGAAAAGGTATGCAGAGAAGACCAAGTTGCCACCTTGCAAATTTGTTCCAATGAGGCGTCATTTTGAAGGCCCAGAAAGTAGACATAGACCTAGTACAATGAGCAGTTACTCTTTTTGGAGGTGGTTTTCTGAAACCAAGTAAGCCTTACAAATAGTGTTCATTAGCCCGGATGCCAAGACCACTGATTTTGCCTTTTGACCCATCCTGAGACCTGAAAAGTGGACAAATAAGCTAGCAGTCTGTCTACAATCTTTAGTAGCCTGACAATAACATTTTAAGGCTCTTACTACATCCAAATTGGGCAGTAAGCATTCCTTAGGGCTAGAAGGATATGAGCACAGCGAAGGAACAACAATTTCCTGATTAATATTCTCTGAAGGCACTCCCTTCAGAAGAAAATAATATTTAGTTTGGAGGACCGCTTTATCCTGATGAAAAACCCAGAAGGTGTGATCAGAAGAAAGAGCTGATAATTCAGAAACTCTTCCATCAGAAGAAATGGCTAGCAGAAAGAGAACCTTCTATGACAAAAACTTTAGGTTCAGTGTATTCATAGGTTCAAAGGGGGGACCTTGCAGAACAGAAAGAATCAGATTCAAATTCCAAGTGTGTGAAATGAGCATAATAACAGTGCAAACTTTCACCAAGGCTTGTACAAAAGTTTGAACATCAGGCAACTTAGCCAGTTTCTAATGAAACAAACAGATAATGTCAAAATCTGACCCTTTAAAGAACTATCTGATAAATCCTTATCCAGTCCATTCTAAAGGAACTGAAGAATTCTGGGTATTCTAAAAAATTTCAAGAGAAACCTCTGGAAGAACACCAAAGAAAGTAAGCTTTCCAAATCCTATGATAATTTCTCTGCGTGACAGGCTTTTTGGCTTGCAGTAGAGTAAAGATAACAGAATATGTAAAACCTCTGTTTTTAAGAACTAGGCGTTCAACCTCCACGCCGTCAAGTTTAGAGATTTGAGATCCGGGTGATACAAATGTCTTTGAGACAGCAGATCTTTCCTTAGTGGTAGAGACCATGGAGAAAGAGATGACATCTGAATTAAGTCTGCATACCAAGTTCTGCCATGTTGGAGCTATGAGAATTACTGAAGCTGATTCCTGTTTGATTCAGGCAATGACTCTTGCCGTCAGTTTTGCATATCATTTTGGAGTCTATTAAAGATTTGCTTTGAACTCTGGAGGAAAAACAGTGGAATACCCTTGAGCCACATAAATAGGCATGGGTGCTAAATGTCTGCCAGGTGCCATGCTGATAGGATTATGTACTGCAAACTGGAGATGTGGGACACAATTTGCACACAACTGGTTAATTTGGTCTACTGGAACAGTTTTGCATAATAAACAGGGATAATGGACTACAGGATGTTCCCTAGGTGTCTCTTCCAATGGGTCAGCCATATTAGATGTGGGTGCAGGCATGGCTCCAAAATGATAAGCAAAACTGATGGAAGATGGAAATAAGGATATATTCCTGAAAATTTAAATGGCAAGTGTATTCACCCAAAATACAGCAAACAACCTATATGTACACATCAGAAACCCAGCAATCTTGTCAGAAAAAAATTCCCTTTAGAAAATATTTTCAACACCCACCCCCTCAGCAGCTCCTATGAGGGTACTCACTCCACTCCTGGGCAAAGAAAGTGTGGAAACTGGGCCCAGATAACTTCTAAAGCCTGTAGACTTTCAATGTTAAAATGTTAGCCAGCCATTGATCCGGATGAGAGAGAAGAGAAAGGGGGCCAAAGGGAGGAGCGCTTAACTCTGGAACGATGTGCAGGACAAGGCCTGTGAGTAAAACACAAAAAACACTATTTACAGCAATAAAATATGTCAAATGCTCCCCTTTGATTTCCCCTCTGCCTCTCACCCCAGCTGCATCCATACGGCTAGATTTAGAGTTTTATCGGTAACGACCCGCGTATCTAACGCTGGCTTTTTTCTGGCCGCACCTTTAAAATAACTCTGGTATTGAGAGTCCACAGAATGGCTGCGTTAGGCTCCAAAAAAGGAGCGTAGAGCATATTTAACGCCACCTCAACTCTCGATACCAGAGTTGCTTACGGACGCGGCCAGCCTCAAAAACGTGCTCGTGCACGATTCCCCCATAGGAAACAATGGGGCTGTTTGAGCTGAAAAAAAACCTAACACCTGCAAAAAAGCCGCGTTCAGCTCCTAACGCAGCCCCATTGTTTGCTATGGGGAAACACTTCCTACGTCTGCACCTAACACTCTAACATGTACCCCGAGTCTAAACACCCCTAGCCTTACACTTATTAACCCCTAATCTGCCGCCCCCGCTATCGCTGACCCCTGAATATTATTATTAACCCCTAATCTGCCGCTCCGTAAACCGTCACTACTTACATTATCCCTATGTACCCCTAATCTGCTGCCCCTATATTATATTTATTAACCCCTAATCTGCCCCCCACAACGTCGCCTCCACCTGCCTACACTTATTAACCCCTAATCTGCCGAGCGGACCGCACCACTATTATTATAAAGTTATTAACCCCTAATCCCCCTCACTAACCCTATAATAAATAGTATTAACCCCTAATCTGCCCTCCCTAACATCGCCGACACCTAACTTCAATTATTAACCCCTAATCTGCCGACTGGAGCTCACCGCTATTCTAATAAATGTATTAACCCCTAAAGCTAAGTCTAACCCTAACACTAACCCCCCCTAAATTAAATATAATTTTAATCTAACAAAATTAATTAACTCTTCTTAAATAAATTATTCCTATTTAAAGCTAAATACTTACCTGTAAAATAAATCCTAATATAGCTACAATATAAATTATAATTATATTATAGCTATTTTAGGATTAATATTTATTTTACAGGTAACTTTGTATTTATTTTAACCAGGTACAATAGCTATTAAATAGTTAAGAACTATTTAATAGCTAAAATAGTTAAAATAATTACAAATTTACCTGTAAAATAAATCCTAACCTAAGTTACAATTAAACCTAACACTACACTATCAATAAATTAATTAAATAAAATACCTATAATTATCTACAATTAAACCTAACACTACACTATCAATAAATAAATTAAATACAATTCCTACAAATAACTACAATGAAATAAACTAACTAAAGTACAAAAAATAAAAAAGAACTAAGTTACAAAAAATAAAAAAATATTTACAAACATTAGAAATATATTACAACAATTTTAAACTAATTACACCTACTCTAAGCCCCCTAATAAAATAACAAAGCCCCCCAAAATAAAAAAAATGCCCTACCCTATTCTAAATTACTAAAGTTCAAAGCTCTTTTACCTTACCAGCCCTGAACAGGACCCTTTGCGGGGCATGCCCCAAGAAGTTCAGCTCTTTTGCCTGTAAAAAAAAACATACAATACCCCCCCCAACATTACAACCCGCCACCCACATACCCCTAATCTAACCCAAACCCCCCTTAAATAAACCTAACACTAAGCCCCTGAAGATCTCCCTACCTTGAGTCGTCTTCACCCAGCCGAGCCAAATTCTTCATCCAAGCGGAGCAAGAAGAGGTCCTCCATCCGGTAGAAGTCTTCATCCAAGCGGGGCAGAAGAGGTCTTCCATCCGATTGAAGTCTTCATCCAAGAGGCATCTTCTATCGTCATCCATCCGGAACGGAGCGGCAGCATCCTGAAGACCTCCGACGCGGAACATCCATCCTGGCCGACGACTGAACGACGAATGACGGTTCCTTTAAATGACGTCATCCAAGATGGCGTCCCTCGAATTCCGATTGGCTGATAGGATTCTATCAGCCAATTGGAATTAAGGTAGGAATATTCTGATTGGCTGATGGAATCAGCCAATCAGAATCAAGTTCAATCCGATTGGCTGATCCAATTAGCCAATCAGATTGAGCTCGCATTCTATTGGCTGATCGGAACAGCCAATAGAATGCGAGCTCAATCTGATTGGCTGATTGGATCAGCCAATCGGATTGAACTTGATTCTGATTGGCTGATTCCAATCCATTTAAGAGCAAAAAGTTGCATTGAACATAAATACACTTAAAAGTACAGTTGCACTCATAATCACTATCTGATAAAAAAAATATTTAAAAAAAATATTTAAAAAGCTATAAGGGCTCTAAGATATATGGTATAAGGTGTTTAACAAAACATACATAAACATTTAAATATGCATAGATGGGAGGAGGAGCTAGCTACAGTTGTGTGCAGACGTGTTTTCATGGAGCTCTTGACTTGTCAATAAGAAAGCCCGTTTTAAAAGCCCTTTTTCTGTCTGGTTGGTGACAAAGGTTACTCCCAGGGCTATCATCTACTTAAGTCGACTACTGAGGTTAACGCAGATCATTTTTGAGAGCTGAAGTCAGAGACTGTGTGTGGCTCTATGGGGCGCTAGGCCTCTGAGCTGTACCTGCAGCGGAGTGCTAGAACTGCGAGGGATCAGTCGGATCCACCCGTTGAGCAGAAGACGCAAATACTGAGGGAACAGGAGCGGCAAAACCCTCATTACCCATTCAGATCCACTGACAGATTTAGCAGGACAGCATATACCGTTGGAGGTCCGGAGTTGTGGTTTGGCTCGAATCGCCATATTGAAGGTACGCACTTAGTAATCTGAAGCAGGCCCGCCCCCGGACTCCTTCGATACCCTATTCAGGCTGGCCCTTTACCATCAGAAGCCTATAATACCCACGATAGCATCCTGCACTTGTTATGTAATTTAACTCCAGTGAGGACTTGGTGCCTGCAAGGGGAATAATTTGCACTCCACTCTCAGTCCAGCTTCACACGCTCATTATAAGGGGAAAACCTAATTACATCTTAGACCCCTGGGCCTGACAACAGACTGTTGAATCTCTAGTAGCATTTTTTGAATTTGGGCCAGAAAGTTAATACAAGGCCTATAAAGATTTAGCATTGCCCAACCACCTATTCAGAGCCTAAGACTATATTACAGCACATAGCCAGACAGGTCTCGCCCCCACTCCTTTTCCTGCCATCCTGTGTGGTGGCAGGTCATATTCTCATTCCTTCTCCGTGATCGTCCTGTGAGGACAACTCCCTGAGACTTGTGGAAATATAACATCCTTGCTTCAAAAATACTTAGAAACCTTATGAAGTTCTGAGTGGGTGGAATCATATGTGAAACACTGAGCCTGTATTCTTGAGCGGGTGCCATTTTTACTTAAGAGGACTGTGATAATATACCCTCTCCCCACCCTGGACCTAGGTCACTGCTGTGGTTCGGGACACCGTGGGGGAAGTATACCTGAGTAGCCTCAAGCCTGGCACCCTCTCCCCTCTCAGCTCATTTACTTCTATGGAACCCCTGGCCCTCTAGGGATGGAACCACTGTTTTATTGATTTACAGCTATTGATGTGGGCTCAGTGGGTATCCCTCCCCAAACATTAAAGTGAAGCATACCGGCTCTGCACCCATACTCAGGCCAGGCCAAGTGAGTCATTATAAATCAAGATCATATAAGAAGTGAGGCCAAGATGAAGGGGTGTACCCAGTCAGTTAAGGAGTGTCTTTCTAAGTCGCAGCTGAAGAAAAAACAACTAGCACTAGAGACCTCACTGGCAGATGATTCTCTCTCATCCTCACCTACAGGTCCTCTCTCCTTGTCCACCTTGGCCTCTACAAATGCAGACCTACTATTGCAGATCAAACAGCTTTTTCATGATGAGATGAGGGCTGTACTCTCTGAGTTGAAACAGGATATATCCAGCACTGGTGATAGAACTGCCTCTCTAGAAGATAGAGTGGATGACATTGCAGATGAAATTCCAAGTTTACAATCTACTATCCAATCGTAACAGGAACAGATTCATAATCTGGAAGATTCCTTGGAGGATCTTGAGAACAGGTCCCATAGGTCAAACATCAGAATCCGCAACCTACCTGAATCATACAACAACTTATCAGATGTGGTCGCACAGATTTTCCAGCAGATTCTACCTGAGGTGGATGAGTCATTGTTTCTCATGGACAGAGTACATAGAGCTCTTGCTAAACCATCTACACCTACAACAACGAGAGATGTGATTACTAAACTCCATTACTTTCACGTTAAAGACCAAATCATGCAAGCGACCCGTAAACTTCCCAAAATCACTTTTGAAGGACACACGCTACAGCTATTCATGGATCTATCACCCACAACCCTCAGGAGACGGCGTGAACTCAAGCCCATTGTGGCAGTTTTGATAAAAGCATAAATCAAGTACAGGTGGGGGTTTCCATACAAGCTCATCTTCACACATGAGAGGTCATCTTACCACTGCTCCTCCCTTTCTGAAGGGCAGGAATTACTAGACAAACTCCACCTTGAGAAGACCACTTCAGAATCCTCCGCATCTCCCAATCCTCAGCGCAAGTCCTTTTCACGGGACTGGACCCCAGTCCACAGAAATAGCAAAAACCAAAGATCCAGACGAGATTCTGAAGATCCTACCTGAGGAAACTCCAGCAAACTTTTTTCTTTTTCTCTTTTTTTTCTCTCTCTTTGCAGGTCTACACTTAAAGGGACACTGTACTCTAATTTTTTCTTTTGTGATTCAGATAGAGCATGCAATTTTAAGCAACTTTCTAATTTACTTCTATTACCAATTTTTCGTCGTTCTCTTGATATCTTTATTTTAAAAAGAAGGCATCTAAGCTGAGGAGCCAGCAAATGTGTGGTTCAGAACCATGGACAGCAATTGTTTATTGGTGCTGCCCAATCAGCAAGGACAACCCAGGTTGTTCAACAAAAATGGGCCGGCATCTAATCTTAAATTCTTGCTTTTCAAATAAACATACCAAGAGAATGAAGAAAATTTGATAATAGGAGTACATTTGAAAGTTGATTAAAATTGCATGCTCTATCTGAATCACAGAAGATAAAATTTGGATACAGTGTCCCTTTAAGCCTTAGGTAGACGTCAATTTCTTGATTGGGACTGATGTGTGTTATAGTTATTGTTCATAAATATTCACAGGTTCACAGCATAGAGTTGGTATGCTTTGTCATCTTCTCTTTCCATCTCCCTTTCCTTATCCACGACCCCCTTACCCTTTCCCCCCACTGAGTCCATGAACAACTGTTTTTGAGTCTGACACCCAGACTCCGTTACATGTTAGTTGTTACCTGATGAGGTTATTGCTTTTTGTTTGGTGTGTTTTCTTTTGTTCCTATTGCTGGTCTCGGTTACAGAGTTATCATCCTACACGGTATCAGCTATATCCAGGATTTTGCTTATGTTATAACGATACATACTGTTATAAAAATCTGGTTCTGATGAGGTTAATTTGGGTGAGAGTGTCAGCACAGTTTATGGTAGCCTTTTATTTCCTACAATATTATATCCACAGACAGGTATTTAAATATAATGTCATTGAATGTTATTTCACATAATATTAGGGGATTGCACTCTAACATAAAGAGACGAAAGGCTATCTCAACATATAAATCCATGAATGCACACATAGTTTTTATGCAAGAGACACATTTCACAAAGGTCCATACACCCAAATATTGGGATAAATCTTTCTCTACTCAGTTCCATGCCACGTGTCAGAAAAAGAAATGCGGGGTCTCTATCTTAGTTCATGACTGCCTTAACTTTAAACCGGATGAGACTTTTGTTGACAGACAAGGCAGGTATGTAATAGTTAGAGGTAGGATTCACGATACACACATTGTCATTGGAAATATATAGGCTCCTAATGAGACCCAAGCCCCTTTTTTATCCTGGATCCTGATATAGATAGGTTGAATCCTACAAGGCCCCTGCGACCACAGAGGCCTAAAAAAAATTATACAATTTTTTACTGGACCACAACCTTATAGATAGTTGGAGAGCACAGAATAGGAAAACTAGAGACTATACCTTCTATTCCACAGCACATAAAGTTTATTCAAGAATTGATTACATTCTAATCAGTCAAATCTTAGCTCCCTTAGTCGTTGCTTCCAGTATCATCCCTAATGTCTGGTCTGACCATAATGTAGTATTAACTAAACTGACGGGCATGATTGACCCCTTAAGAAACAGGAGCTGGACTTTGAACCCAGCTTTATTTAGAAACAAGCTGTTCACGGACACACTAAAGGCAGAGATTGGGGGTTTTATTGAAATAAACACCCACTCAGTGGGTAATCCCGCTTTAGTCTGGGGAGCACTCAAAGCCTTTACTCGAGGTCTATTGATCGGGGAAGCTAGTGTTAAAAGTAAGAATTCCCGGTTGCTGAGGGATAGTCTCACGAAGGATATCACTCAACTACATGCCGAACACTGTTCCACTCATAATCCTACTATGTTACGTACATTTAACTCTAAAAGGGTAGCATTAGATAATCTTCTTCTGTCAGAGACTACCAGGTCACTAAAGCTCGTGGTTACTCAATACTTTATTTACACTAATAAGCCTGATAAAATGTTAGCGAATAGATTAAAAGACTTAACTAGGCTAACGGCTGTCCCACAACTGCAAAAACCAGACAGATCTACTACTAATCACCCGCAGACTATTGCGGATACTTTTGCTACCTACTATCAAGCCCTTTACGCTCTCCCCCAAAAAGATGTTCCCACACAACACACTTCTAGCACTAAAGACTTCCTTGAAGCTTGTGACTTACTGAAACTAGACCCTGATGATCTAGCTGAGTTAAATGCACCAATTACTTTACAGGTGGTTAGGCAAACCATTCGTAATCTAAAACATAACAGGGCTCCAGGCCCCGATGGATACTCCAGGGTTTTTTACAAGCTTTTCCTAAATGAAATAGGCCCTTTGCTAGTTACCACTTTCAATCATATGCTGGGGGGAGGGGATATCCCCAAGGAATTTTGAATGGCCTGAATTTCAGTAATCCCGAAGCCAGACAAAAATAAGCAGCACTGAAAAATTTATAGACAGATATCTTTGATAAACCAAAATGTCAAGATCTTTTCCAAAATCCTAGCATCCAGATTAAATAGTCTAATGCAGAAATGTATCCACCCTGACCAGGTAGGATTTATTCTTAATAGGGAAGCCCCAGACAATGTACGCAAAGTTATTGATTTGCTGGATTATTCATCAGCCAATAGAGTGCCATCTCTCTTTCTTTCTCTGGATGCAGAGAAGGCATTTGACCGGATATATTGGGATTATCTCAATTTAGTATTGGAGACGATGGATATATCAGGAAATTTCAAAATGGCAATATCAGCTATCTATTCTCAGCCAACTGCCTTTGTTAAGATAGCTGGATATAAATCTAAGCCCATTAATATCCTAAATGGGACTCTGCAAGGTTGCCCGCTTTTCCCGCTACTCTTTGCACTTTGCATTGAGCCCTTGGCAGCCCATATTCGTCTGAATAAGAACATTGCGGGAATTAATGTAAATTCCCGAGAATACAAGATTAGCCTATTTGCGGACAATATCATTTTATCCATTAGAAAGCCTATGATACCTACCTCTAATTTACTCTACCATAGATAAATTTGCCTCCATTGCAGGCTACAAAATTAATAAAGATAAGTGTGAAGCTATCATTTTGAACTTGCCACAACATACTAAGAAATTAATTAAGATCAACTTTAGTTTTGCATGGGTAGATAAAGAATTACGTTATTTGGGAATCCTCCTCTCAGATGACCTTGACTCCCTATATCGCCTTAATTACAGACCTTTACTTTCACAGATAAAAGGATTGATTCAAAGATGGGATAAACTGAATATATAACTCTATGGTAGAATAGTCGCAGTTAAAATGTCTATTCTCCCAAAACTATTATATTTGTTCCGCTCCCTACCGTTCTCAGTACCGGTGCCCACTCTGAAGGGACTTCAAAAGGATATAATCTCGTTCATATGGCAAGGGAAGAAACCGAGGGCCAACAGATGCACACTATGTAGCAACAAAAGGGGTGGTGGCATGGGACTTCCAGACTTGTTGACTTACTATTATGCAGCAAGGCTGGCCCAAACTACTCTATGGCATAATAGATTAGACAACATCCAATGGGTTCAACTAGAATCTGACATGACACAAGTCTATCCAATATATAAATTACTGTGGTCAGACAAGGCTGATAGACCCATAATTTGGAAAAAATTCTCCTCAGTTCTTCACTCGATCTCCTTATGGGACTCCTTAAAAAAAAAATTTAACTTACTGTCGAGGAGATCCAGGGTGATACCTTTAGTGACTTTTTCCACTAAATTTGACATAGCCCTTCATGGTAAATGGGCAAATAGGGGTTATACCGCATTGCTGACACTCTACGGAACCAGAAATTCATGGACTTTAACGCATATGCTGAACTAAATAAGCTAGATAAACCGAGTTGGTACCAATACCTACAACTTAGGGAGAGGGTGCTGGAGGTGGTGGGCAGGAACATTAAGGACCCAGATACATACCTAGAATAACTTTGCTTGGATCAGAGTCGGGCCCGAGGTATAATTGCAAAACTTTATTACATTTTCAATGGTCCTTCTGAGGCGACCAAACTTCCAAAGGAAGCAAACTTCCTTTGCTTTTTTGATATCAACCTAGCCTCCCAATTACGCATTCCTATTCGACAGAAGAAACAACCTTTACCACATTTACTCTGTGAGCTTGCTCTTTCAGGCTTGCTGTATTGATTCTCTGTTAAAGTAACATTGTCTGTTTAAGTATAATAGTTAGCTAACCAAGGTAGTGAGGCAAACAAGGTTTTGGGGTAACCAAGGGGAAATATATTTATTTTATACTTTTAAGTTAAACCTTTTATTAAGAATGTGTGAGAATCTCATTCAGTCTACAGCTTGCCACATGTTTGCATCACTGGAGCAGCCGCTTCTGGGATTATATGTTTGTGGCAAGTGTGAGCATATTTTCTCTTTAGAAACTCGTATTGGGGATCTGGAGGAACGAATTGCAACACTACATGAAATTCAGACACTTGAAAGGGAAATGGATAGGACTGAGCTGGTTGTTAATGGTTCCAGCAGTGGGAATGGGGAGGATTCAGATGAGGAGACTCCAGGATGTAGCTGGGTCACAGTTAGAGGGCGAAGTAAAGGTAAGCGGAAGAGACAGGCCAGTTCTGAGCTGGTACACCCCAATAGATTTGCCAGATTAAGTGAAGATGTTGGGGATATCAGTTCAGGGGTGGCAGTGTCAGAGAGGGCTGTGTTGTCTAGTATAGTGAACAGTCCTTTAGCTGTGGAAGAGGAGCATACTATGGTGGGCAGTCCTTCACTCATGGAAGAGGGGCATACAAGTCAGGGCCAGAGGCAGATGTTGGTGGTAGGAGACTCTATTATAAGGAAGGTTGATAGGGTAATTTGTCATCCAGACCCTTTACATAGAACAGTTTGCTGTCTTCCAGGGGCTCGTGTTAGGCATATTGTGGAGCGTATTGATATATTGTTAGAGGGATGTGGGTCTGATCCTGCAGTCATGGTGCATATTGGTACTAATGAAGGAATCAGTGGGAGATGGAGAGTCCTAAAAAATGACTTCAGGGAGTTAGGTAGCAAGCTTAAAGCAAGGACCTCCAAAGTAATATTTTCTGAGATATTACCAGTGCTGTGTGTTAACTCAGTAAGGCAGAAGGAGCTAAGGTCTGTTAATTCATGGCTAAAAACATGGTGTAAAAATGAGGGGTTTGACTTTTTAGAACACTGGGCTGATTTTTCACTAGGGTACAATTTGTATCGTAAGGATGGATTGCACCTGAATGACATGGGTGCTGGTGTGTTGGGGGAAAGGATGGTAGCACGTTTAGAGAACCTTTTAAACTAGGCAAAGGGGGGGAAGGGTCAATTAGAACAAATAGAACAGAGAGATCAGTCTGTGAATATGTCACTCCCTTAATATCTCAAGGAAGGGATGACTTAAGAAATGTCACATTAGAAAGTATAGAGGAAAGCACACCAAGTAGCAGCAGAAAGCACCTGAAAATTAAATGTATGACAACAAATGCAAGAAGCATGACATGTAAAATGGGGGAGCTGACGCTCTTAGTTGCAGAAGAGGACTATGATGTTATCAGTATAACTGAAACTTGGTGGGATGATTCACATGACTGGGCAGTTAACTTAGAGGGGTATACATTATTTAGGAGGGACAGGAATAATAAAAGGGGTGGAGGAATCTGCATGTATATTAAACCTAACCTTAAACCTACAATAAGGGAAGATATTTATGATACAAGTGACAATGTAGAGACCCTGTGGGTTGAAATAAAGAGTGGGGGGAAAAATCTTAAAAAAATATTACTAGGAACATGCTACAAGCCTCCCAACATTAGATACCCGGAGGAAACTCAACTACTTATCCAAATAGGTAAGGCTGCTAATAACAGTGCTGTAATTATGGGAGATTTTAACTACCCTGATATAAACTGGGTCAATGAAACTAGTAATTCAGCTAAGGGGGATAGATTTTTAAATGTTCTCAGGGATAACTTCTTGTCACAATTAATAGAGGAGCCAACTAGGAGTAAAGCTATATTGGATTTAGTGCTATAAAACAATACAGATATAATATCAAACATAGAAGTTAAAGAACATTTGGGTAACAGTGATCATAACATGGTCACATTTGAAATCGCTTTTCATATGCAGTGTTTTAAAGGCTTAACATACGGCTAGATTTAGAGTTTTGTCGGTAAGGACCCGCGTAGCTAACGCCGGCTTTTTTCTGGCCGCACCATAAAAATAACTCTGGTATTGAGAGTCCACATAAAGGCTGCGTTAGGCTCCAAAAAAGGAGCGTAGAGCATATTTAACACCACTGCAACTCTCGATACCAGAGTTGCTTACGCAAGCGGCCAGCCTCAAAAACGTGCTCGTGCACGATTCCCCCATAGGAAACAATGGGGCTGTTTGAGCTGAAAAAAAACCTAACACCTGCAAAAAAGCTGCGTTCAGCTCCTAACGCAGCCCCATTGTTTGCTATGCGTAAACACTTCCTACGTCTGCACCTAACACTCTAACACGTACCCCGAGTCTAAACACCCCTAACCTTACACTTATTAACCCCTATTCTGCCGCCCCCGCTATCGCTGACCCCTGCATATTATTATTAACCCCTAATCTACCGCTCCGGACACCGTCGCTACTTACATTATCCCTATGTACCCCTAATCTGCTGCCCTAACATCGCCGACCCCTATATTATATTTATTAACCCCTAATCTGCCCCCCACAACGTCGCCTCCACCTGCCTACACTTATTAACCCCTAATCTGCCGAGCGGACCTGAGCGCTACTATAATAAAGTCCGCCTCACTAACCCTATAATAAATAGTATTAACCCCTAATCTGCCCTCCCTAACATCGCCAACACCTAACTTCAATTATTAACCCCTAATCTGCCGACCGGAGCTCACCGCTATTCTAATAAATGTATTAACCCCTAAAGCTAAGTCTAACCCTAACACTAACACCCCCTAAGTTAAATATAATTTACATCTAACGAAATTAATTAACTCTTATTAAATAAATGATTCCTATTTAAAGCTAAATACTTACTTGTAAAATAAATCCTAATATAGCTAGAATATAAATTATAATTACATTGTAGCTATTTTAGGATTAATATTTATTTTACAGGCAACTTTGTAATTATTTTAACCAGGTACAATAGCTATTAAATAGTTAAGAACTATTTAATAGTTACCTAGTTAAAATAATTACAAAATTACCTGTCAAATAAATCCTAACCTAAGTTACAATTAAACCTAACACTATACTATCATTAAATTAATTAAATAAAATACCTACAATTACCTACATTTAAACCTAACACTACACTATCAATAAATTAATTAAATACAATACCTACAATTACCTACAATTAAACCTAACACTACACTATCAATACATTAATTAAATACAAAACCTACAAATAACTACAATGAAATAAACTAACTAAAGTACAAAAAATAAAAAAGAACTAAGTTGCAAAAAATAAAAAAATATCTACAAACATAAGAAAAATATTACAACAATTTTAAACTAATTACACCTACTCTAAGCCTTCTAATAAAAAAACAAAGCCCCCCAAAATAAAAAATGCCCTACCCTATTCTAAATTCCTTAAGTTAAAAGCTCTTTTACCTTACCAGCCCTGAACAGGGCCCTTTGCGGGGCATGCCCCAAGAAGTTCAGCTCTTTTGCCTGTAAAAAAAACATACAATACCCCCCCCCAACATTACAACCCACCACCCACATACCCCTAATCTAACCCAAACCCCCCTTAAATAAACCTAACACTAAGCCCCTGAAGATCTTCCTACCTTGTCTTCACCATACCAGGTTCACCGATCGGTCCTGAAGAGCTCCTCCGATGTCCTGATCCAAGCCCAAGCGGGGGGCTGAAGATGTCCATGATCCGGTAGAAGTCTTCATCCAAGCAGGGCAGAAGAGGTCTTCCATCCGATTGAAGTCTTCATCCAGGCAGCATCTTCTATCGACATCCATCTGGAACGGAGCGGCAGCATCCTGAAGACCTCCGACGCGGAACATCCATCCTGGCTGACGACTGAACGACGAATGACGGTTCCTTTAAATGACGTCATCCAAGATGGCGTCCCTCGAATTCCGATTGGCTGATAGGATTCTATTAGCCAATCGGAATTAAGGTAGGAATATTCTGATTGGCTGATGGAATCAGCCAATCAGAATCAAGTTCAATCCGATTGGCTGATCCAATCAGCCAATCAGATTGAGCTCGCATTCTATTGGCTGTTCCGATCAGCCAATAGAATGCGAGCTAAATCTGATTGGCTGATTCCATCAGCCAATCAGAATATTCCTACCTTAATTCCGATTGGCTGATAGAATCCTATCAGCCAATCGGAATTCGAGAGACGCCATCTTGGATGACGTCATTTAAAGGAACCGTCATTCGTCGTTCAGTCGTCGGCCAGGATGGATGTTCCGCGTCGGAGGTCTTCAGGATGCTGCTGCTCCGTTCCAGATGGATGTCGATAGAAGATGCCGCCTGGATGAAGACTTCAATCGGATGGAAGACCTCTTCTGCCCCGCTTGGATGAAGACTTCAATCGGATGGAAGACCTCTTCTGCCCCGCTTGGATGAAGACTTCTACCGGATCATGGACATCTTCAGCCCCCCGCTTGGGCTTGGATCAGGACATCGGAGGAGCTCTTCAGGACCGATCGGTGAACCTGGTATGGTGAAGACAAGGTAGGAAGATCTTCAGGGGCTTAGTGTTAGGTTTATTTAAGGGGGGTTTGGGTTAGATTAGGGGTATGTGGGTGGTGGGTTGTAATGTTGGGGGGGGGTATTGTATGTTTTTTTTACAGGCAAAAGAGCTGAACTTCTTGGGGCATGCCCCGCAAAGGGCCCTGTTCAGGGCTGGTAAGGTAAAAGAGCTTTTAACTTAAGTAATTTAGAATAGGGAAGGGCATTTTTTATTTTGGGGGGCTTTGTTGTTTTATTAGGGGGCTTAGAGTAGGTGTAATTAGTTTAAAATTGTTGTAATATTTTTCTTATGTTTGTAGATATTTTTTTATTTTTTGTAACTTAGTTCTTTTTTATTTTTTGTACTTTAGTTAGTTTATTTCATTGTAGTTATTTGTAGGTTTTGTATTTAATTAATGTATTGATAGTGTAGTGTTAGGTTTAATTGTAGGTAATTGTAGGTATTGTATTTAATTAATTTATTGATAGTGTAGTGTTAGGTTTAATTGTAGGTAATTGTAGGTATTTTATTTAATTAATTTAATGATAGTCTAGTGTTAGGTTTAATTGTAACTTAGGTTAGGATTTATTTGACAGGTAATTTTGTAATTATTTTAACTAGGTAACTATTAAATAGTTCTTAACTATTTAATAGCTATTGTACCTGGTTAAAATAATTACAAAGTTGCCTGTAAAATAAATATTAATCCTAAAATAGCTACAATGTAATTATAATTTATATTGTAGCTATATTAGGATTTATTTTACAGGTAAGTATTTAGCTTTAAATAGGAATAATTTATTTAATAAGAGTTAATTAATTTCGTTAGATGTAAATTATATTTAACTTAGGGGGGTGTTAGTGTTAGGGTTAGACTTAGCTTTAGGGGTTAATACATTTATTAGAATAGCGGTGAGCTCTGGTCGGCAGATTAGGGGTTAATAATTGAAGTTAGGTGTCGGCGATGTTAGGGAGGGCAGATTAGGGGTTAATACTATTTATTATAGGGTTAGTGAGGCGGATTAGGGGTTAATAACTTTATTATAGTAGCGCTCAGGTCCGCTCAGCAGATTAGGGGTTAATAAGTGTAGGCAGGTGGAGGCGACGTTGTGGGGGGCAGATTAGGGGTTAATAAATATAATATAGGGGTCGGCGGTGTTAGGGGCAGCAGATTAGGGGTACATAAGGATAACGTAGGTGGCGGCGCTTTGCGGTCGGCAGATTAGGGGTTAATAAGTGTAGGTAGCTGGCGGCGACGTTGTGGGGGGCAGGTTAGGGGTTACTAAATATAATATAGGGGTCGGCGGTGTTAGGGGCAGCAGATTAGGAGTACATAAGGATAACGTATTTGGCGGTCGGCAGATTAGGGGTTAAAAAAATGTAATCGAGTGTCGGCGATGTGGGGGGACCTCGGTTTAGGGGTACATAGGTAGTTTATGGGTGTTAGTGTACTTTAGAGTACAGTAGTTAAGAGCTTTATGAACTGGCATTAGCCCAGAAAGCTCTTAACTACTGACTTTTTTCCTGCGGCTGGAGTTTTGTCGTTAGAGTTCTAACGCTCACTTCAGCCACGACTCTAAATACCGGAGTTAGAAAAATCCCATTGAAAAGATAGGATACGCAATTTACGTAAGGGGATCTGCGGTATGGAAAAGTCGCGGCTGAAAAGTGAGCGTTAGACCCTTTTTTGAGTGACTCCAAATACCAGAGTTAGCCTAAAACCAGCGTTAGGAGCCTCTAACGCTGGTTTTCACGGCTAACGCCAAACTCCAAATCTAGGCCTAAGACTTTTAATTTCAAGAAAGCAAAATTCAACGATTTAAGGAAATCATTAAATAATATAAATTGGGACAATGTATTTTCTAATAAAAATACAGAGGATAAATGGATAATATTTAAAAATTTGTTAACCCCTTAAGGACCAAGGCCATTTTTCAATTTCTTTCCCTTAAGGACCAGGGCTATTTTTACATTTCTGTGGTGTTTGTGTTTAGCTGTAATTTTCTTCTTACTCATTTATTGCAACCACACATATTATATACCGTTTTTCTCGCCATTAAATGGACTTTCTAAAGATAACATTATTTTCATCATATCTTATAATTTAATATAAAAAAATTATAAAATATGATGAAAAAATGGAAAAAAACACATTTTTTCTAACTTTGGCCCCCAAAATCTGTTACACATCTACAACCACCAAAAAACACCCATGGTAAATAGTTTCTAAATTTTGTCCTGAGTTTAGAAATACCCAATGTTTACATGATCTTTGCTTTTTTTGCAAGTTATAGGGCAATAAGTACAAGTAGCATTTGCTATTTCCAAACCACTTTTTTTCAAAATTAGCGCTAGTTATATTGGAACACTGATATCTTTCAGGAATTCTTGAATATCCCTTGACGTGTATATATTTTTTTTTAGAAGACATCCCAAAGTATTGATCTAGGCCCATTTTGGTATATTTCAAGCCACCATTTCACTGCCAAATGCGATCAAATAAAAAAAATTGTTCACTTTTTCACAAATTTTTTCACAAACTTTAGGTTTGTCACTGAAATTATTTACAAACAACTTGGGCAATTATGGCATATATGGTTGTAAATGCTTCTCTGGGATCCCCTTTGTTCAGAAATAACAGACATATATGGCTTTGGCGTTGCTTTTTGGTAATTAGAAGGCCGCTAAATACCACTGCGCATTACACGTGTATTATGCCCAGCAGTGAAGGGGTTAATTAAGGAGCATGTAGGGAACTTCTAGGGTTAATTTTAGCTTTAGTGTAGTGTAGTAGACAACCTCAAGTATTGATCAAGGCCCATCTTGGTATATTTCTTGCCACCATTTCACAGCCAAATGCCATCAAATTAAAAAAATCGTAAAATTTTTCACAATTTTAGGTTTCTCACTGAAATTATTTACTAACAGCTTGTGCAATTATGGCACACATGGTTGTAAATGCTTCTCTGGGATCCCTTTTGTTCAGAAATAGCAGACATATATGGCTTTGGAGTTCCTTTTTGGTAATTACAAGGCGGCAAAATGCCGCTGCGCATCACACGTGTATTTTGTCTAGCAGTGAAGGGGTTAATTAGGTAGCTTGTAGGGAGCTTGAAGGGTTAATTTTAGCTTTAGTGTAGAGATCAGCCTCCCACCTGACACATCCCACCCCCTGATCCCTTCCAAACAGTTCTCTTCCCTCCCTCACCCCAAAATTGTCCCCGCCATCTTAAGTACTGGCAGAAAGTCTGCCAGTACTAAAATAAAAGCTCTCTTTTAATTTTTTAATTTTTCCCCAGCATATTTACATATGCTGCTGTGTAGGAGCCCCCCATAGCACCCAACCTCCCTGAGCCCCCCCCCCCCACACAGCTCTCTAATCTCCCCCCTCTCAGTATTTGGTGCCATTTTGGGTACTGGCAGCTGTCTGCCAGTACCCACTTTTCAAACTTTAGTGCACTTTTTTTTAATATTTTTTTTTTCTGTAGTGTAGCTGGCCCCCCCTCAATACCCCCCACCCCCCTCTCCCAGATCCTTTTTATAAATAAAAATTTAGCCCCCATCACCCGCTCCCACCACGGATCACCTCCCGCTCCCACCACAACCGGACCGTTTATGTGGCATGCTATGTTAAGATCGGGGGGGCGCGCGGGCGCGCGCACATGCGCGCACACGCAGCCCCACCCCCGTGCACGCACCCGCACGCACCGGGACTAATTCCGGGACCAAGATTCCCAACGATGGGCCACCCACCCTCCTCCCTGTAACTGCTCCCACCCACCAACGATCGGCACCATCGCTGGCCGATGCAGAGAGGATCGCTTCCAGCCGCTTTAAACACTTAGGTCGTACAGGGTACGTCGCTGGTCTTTAAAGATCAGGTTGTGTGCGACGTACCCTGTACGACTCGTGTCGTAAAGGGGTTAAATAAATATACATATCAACACATACCATATGGTTATAAAAATAAAAATAAAAAAACAAAGCCGTTATGGCTAAATAAAAATGTGTTAAGAGAAATTAGGAAAAAATGTAGGGCATTTAAATTATTAAAAGAAAATAGTACAGACTCAGCATACAATATTTATAAGGAATGTAACAAAGCATGCAAAAAAGCAATCAAATTAGCCAAAATTGAAATTGAAAAATTAATTGCCAAGGATTCTAAGTCTAAACCTAAAAGGTTCTTTAAGTACATAAATAGCAAAAAATCTAAGAAGGATAATATAGGTACATTAAAATGCGTGGAGGGTAGCATGATAAATAATGACAGGGAGAAGGCTGAGGTACTAAACCAGTTTTTTTCTTCAGTATACACAAGAGAGGAACCATTGAATGATACTTTGGAACAGAATAGAACATGCCAGTCCATACCACTAACTGGGTTTTGTTTAGAGGATATCAGGAAAAAACTGGAAAATATTAAATAAATAAAACTCCAGGCCCAGATGGAATACACCCAAGGGTGTTAAGGGAATTTAGCACTGTTATAGACAAACCTTTACTATTAATTTTTCAAGACTCATTATCCTCAGGCATGGTACCCCAGGATTGGCGTAAAGCTGATGTGGTGCCACTCTTCAAAAAGGGAAGCAGGGATGATCCAGGAAGCTATAGAGCAGTTAGTCTGACATCAATAGTGGGGAAGATATTTGAAGGGATTATAAGGGATTATATTGATGAGCATATTCGTGTAAACAAGATTATGAGTTCTAATCAGCATGGCTTTAGGAGAATTAGATCATGTCAAACTAATCTAATTAGATTCTACGAGGAAGTAAGTAAAAATATAGATAAAGGGGAATCAGTTGATGTGATATACTTAGATTTTGCAAAGGCATTTGATACAGTGCCACATAAGAGATTAATGCGCAAAATTAAGGGACTGGGAATAGCTGAAAATGTTAGCTCATGGATAAATAACTGGATAAAAGATAGGGAGCAACGAGTAGTAGTAAATGGATCATACTCAGATTGGATAAAGGTAATCAGTGGCGTCCCCCAGGGATCAGTACTGGGCCTTGTTCTTTTTAATATTTTTAGAAATGACTTGGAGCAAGGATTAAATAGCAACATCTCTATTTTTGCAGATGATACTAAGTTAAGTAAGGTCATTAGGTCAGAGCAGGACGAACTCTCTTTACAAAGGGATTTGCTAAAATTAGAACTATGGGCAAGTGAATGGAAAATGAGATTTAATACGGAAAAATGCAAGGTTCTACATTTTGGAAGTAAAAATAAGCAGGCTACATATTTTTTAAATGGAACAAGACTTAGCCAAACACAGGAGGAAAGGGATTTGGGAGTAGTAATAGATAACAAGCTAAAGATGAGTGCACAATGCAGGGCAGCGGCTTCAAAGGCTAATAAGATACTAGCATGTATTAAAAGAGGCATTGATTCAAGGGAGGAAAGCATAATTCTGTCATTATATAAAGCCCTGGTAAGACCTCACCTTGAGTTTGGAGTGCAGTTCTGGGGACCGATTGCTAAAAAAGATATTGCAGAACTAGAAAAAGTTCAGAGAAGGGCCACAAAGCTAATAAGGAGATTGGAGAAATTAACCTATGAGGAGAGGCTAGCCAAACTGGGTCTGTTCTCTTTAGAAAAAAGGCGCTTGAGAGGTGACATGATTACTTTATATAAATATATTCAAGGCCCATATACAGAGATGGCAGAAGCTCTGTTTATTCCAAGAAAATTGTTTCTGACAAGAGGTCATAATTTAAGGTTGGAGGAAAACGTTTTTTCACTGTAAGAGCAATAAAATTGTGGAACTCATTACCAAAGGAGGTAGTGAATGCCAATACCATTGATACATTTAAAAATAGTCTGGATAAATTTCTGTATATAAACAAAATTCATGGATATGATTGCTAGTATTAAATGGGTCACATTTTAATGGGGTTATTTAACCTTAACTGGAGCTTTTTGTAAGTATTTTAGATTTGTATAAGTTGAACTCGATGGACTTCAGTCTTTTTTCAACCTTATCTACTATGTTACTATCTACTATGTATGTTACTTCATATGGTGGATGGCAGTACCTTAAAAACTGGTCCAGTTACCCAAGAAACATACCCAATAGTTCTCCGTATTGGAGACCGACATCAGGAGATTGTCGTCTGGGATATTATTCCTTCACCTTTATTTTCTGTCATCTTGGGTATCACATGCCTACGCAAACATAAGCCACAGATTACCTAGAGTACCGGACAACTATCTTTTAAGTCTCTTCACTGCTCGTCTGATTGTTTACTTCCTAATATCAAAACCACTACCCTTTTCATCTCTACCCCTTAAGTATCATGATTTTCTTGACATTTTCGAGAAGAAAGGAGTCGATGTTTTACCACCCCACAGGGTATATGACTGCCCAATCAATCTTCTCCCGGGGGCCCCACTGCCTCGTGGTCGACTTTATAACCTTTCCGAGCCTGAAACAAGGGTATTAAAAGAATATATTGAGGAAAGTTTAGCTAAGGGGGTCATACGCCCTTCTACGTCACCCGTGGGTGCTGGCATCTTTTTTGTGGGGAAACAAGATGGTGGTCTTCATCCTTGTGTGGATTATCATGTCCTTAATGACATTACAATTAAAAACCGTTACCCACTTCCTCTTATTTCCGAGCTTCTGGATAGAGTGAAAGACGCCCAGTACGTCACCAAAATCCTTTCCGTTGTTTTTTTTGGGAATGTTCTTTCACCTGGACAAGTTAAGATGAATCCATAAAAGATTAAGGCCATTCTTGAGTGGCCTATACCTCAAAACAAACGTATGGTTTAGCAATTCATTGGCTTCGCCAATTTCTACTGGAGATTTATTAGGAACGTCTCTTCTATCTGCGCTCCTATTACTGCATTTACCAAGAATCACACCACCTTCGAATGGAATACTGCTGCTCAAAAGGCCTTTCTTCAGCTTAAATCTCTCTTTACTGAAGCTCCAATTCTGCACGACCAGATACTTCATCTCCATTCTACCTGGAAACAGATGCCTCTTAGGTAGCCATTGGTGCGGTCCTCTCTCAAAGAACAGGAGAGAACCTCCTACATCCAATAGCCTTCATTTCACGTAAACTCAACAGTGCGGAAAGAAATGATGACGTAGGAGAGCGAGAACTATTGACCATTAAAAATGCTCTTGAAGAATGGAGACACCTACTGGAGGGCACCATCCATCCCATGGTGGTGTATACGATCATAAAAACTTGGAGTATCTCCACACTGCCAAAAGGTTAAAGCCTGGGCCCTCTTCTTTTCCCGATTTGATCTACTCATCACATATCCTCCTGGATCAAAAAATGGGAAGGCAGATGCTTTAACTCGTATGTATACCTCTGAAAAAGAATATGTGTCCCATCATCAAGAGACTATCCTTCCTCCAGTATATTTTCTGGCTTCTCACCAGTCTCTCATTGAGGAGATTCGACAAGCCAGTACTACTGTACCTACTGAAGCAGCTCATCTACCCATTACTCATGGCCTTCGTTACCACCAACAATGTATTTATGTCCCTGCTAGCTATCATCTACCCATAATGCAACACCATCATGATAACCCTATAGCCGGTCATAATGAAATCCATAACACAATTGAACTTATCCAACGTCACTTTTGGTGGCCTTCTCTACCTTCTGAAGTGCAATCTTTTGTCAACTCTTGTACAGTCTGCGCCCAAAATAAACAATCCACCTCAAGACCTACCGGACTGTTACAACCCTTAACTGTGCCAAACCATCCATGGCGAGATATTAGTATGGACTTTATAGTCGAGTTACCTCCGTTCCATGGTCACAACACTATCATGGTCGTAGTTGACCGTTGTACGAAGATGGCACATTTTATTCCTGTGGCTGGATTACCTGCTGCTCAACATACTGCCAAGCTTTTCATTAAGCATATATTTCGTCTTCATTGGTTCCCAACATATATAGTCTCAGATAGAGGATCTCAGTTTACCTCTCACTTCTGGACTCACTTCTGTTGCAGTCTACATATCACCCGTAATCTATTCTCCGCTTATCATCCTCAGAGGAATGGGCAAACTGAACGGACCAATTAAACCCTCAAGCAGTATCTTCGCTGCTATTCTTCTTATCTACAGGACAATTGGGTAGATCACCTGTCACTTGCTAAATACGCATACAACAACCAAAAACACTTACAGTATCTACAGGCTGGAGCCCTTTCTAGGCAAATTATTGGTACAATTTTCCATCCGTTCCTGACCTTCCTTCTCTTATCCCTGTGCTTCATGTTTCCCACTGATTACGCAACCTTAGAGCTATGCTTCGCAGTCTTCACTGTTAATCTGAAACTTCCCGACTCTCTTAGAATACATCCTATCTGTCATGTATCTCTGGTGAAACCCTTTTCTGCTAATCCTTTCCCTAGTCGGGTGGCAGCTCCTCTTCCTCCTATTCTGGTAAACAATGATGAAGAGTATGAAGTCTAGGACATTCTAGACTCTCGTAGGAGATGGGGTTGTCTAGAATATCTTGTCCATTGGAAATGGTATGGTCCCGAGGAGCTTACCTGGGAATCTGTTGGCAATCTCCATGCTGCAGCCAAGGTATATGCCTTCCATCTGAGACATCCTGAAAGGCCTTCCCAGGTTCGTGTCCGGAGGCCACTCCATGGTGGGGGGCTCTATCATGGAACCAGTGGTATCAGGGATGCCTCCTTACCTGTTCACCGGTGGATAAGGCGGAGGGCGCTGTCGCAAGTTTTTCCTCGGCTGTGACCACACCTAGAGTTTCATTTGCGCCTGTTGGTGCGCAGGTGTGCCACCTTGGTGTGCGTGTGTGGGTGTGCATGTGTGTGGATGATGTCACAGGTGCTTTCCATCTGCTAGGGGAATCTTTGTGACACGCCTCTCTCTGCCTTATCATTGGGTACTAGGTATCTGATGCTTTAATTGTCTAGGATACGGCGGGTGTTCCTGGGCCTTGTCAGGTTTAAATTCTGGTCTGAGCCCTGGCTTATTACTGAGTTATTTTGCCAGTTTATCTGCATAACTAAGTTATATTTTCTCTGTTCCTAATCCCTTCCTCTGATCTTGAATTCCTGGTTTTTGACCCCTGGCCTGACTTCCGTTTACGATACTTGCTGCCTGGACCGATTATATTATCCTGACTACGTATTTTGAATCTTCATTGCCTGTACCGTGCCTTGGATTTGTGTGCTTCTTGCCATTGGGTTTCTCCTTCTGCACACAGGGTAGCCCTGCTCCCTGACAGGACCCAAAAAACACCTATTGGTGCCAACCTCTTACCTTTTGCAAGTCGCGACTTTCTGCAGCAAATTCCCAGCTGCAGCTTTCTGCAGGAAGTTCCCGCCCGCTTGGCCTAGAAAGGATTTATATAGATAAAGGGGAATTAGTTGATGTGATATACTTAGATTTTGCAAAGGCATTTGATACAGTGCCACATGAGAGATTAATGCACAAAATTAAGGGACTGGGAATAGCTGAAAATGTTAGCTCATGGATAAATAACTGGATAAAAGATAGGGAGCAACGAGTAGTAATAAATGGATCATACTCAGATTGGATAAAGGTAATCAGTGGCGTCCCCTAGGGATCAGTACTGGGCCCTGTTCTTTTTAATATTTTTATAAATGACTTGGAGCAAGGATTAAATAGCAACATCTCTATTTTTGCAGATGATACTAAGTTAAGTAAGGTCATTAGGTCAGAGCAGGACGAACTCTCTTTACAAAGGGATTTGCTAAAATTAGAACTATGGGCAAGTGAATGGAAAATGAGATTTAATACGGAAAAATGCAAGGTTCTACATTTTGGAAGTAAAAATAAGCAGGCTACATATTTTTTAAATGGGACAAGACTTAGCCAAACACAGGAGGAAAGGGATTTGGGAGTAGTAATAGATAAAAAGCTAAAGATGAGTGCACAATGCAGGGCAGCGGCTTCAAAGGCTAATAAGATACTAGCATGTATTAAAAGAGGCATTGATTCAAGGGAGGAAAGCATAATTCTGTCATTATATGAAGCCCTGGTAAGACCTCACCTTGAGTTTGGAGTGCAGTTCTGGGGACCGATTGCTAAAAAAGATATTGCAGAACTAGAAAAAGTTCAGAGAAGGGCCACAAAGCTAATAAGGAGATTGGAGAAATTAACCTATGAGGAGAGGCTAGCCAAACTGGGTCTGTTCTCTTTAGAAAAAAGGCGCTTGAGAGGTGACATGATTACTTTATATAAATATATTCAAGGCCCATATACAGAGATGGCAGAAGCTCTGTTTATTCCAAGAAAATTGTTTCTGACAAGAGGTCATAAATTAAGGTTGGAGGAAAGGAGATTTAATCTCCTGCAACGGAAACGTTTTTTCACTGTAAGAGCAATACAATTGTGGAACTCATTACCAAAGGAGGTAGTGAATGCCAATACCATTGATACATTTAAAAATAGTCTGGATAAATTTCTGTATATAAACAAAATTCATGGATATGATTGCTAGTATTAAATGGGTCACATTTTAATGGGGTTATTTAAGCTTAACTGGAGCTTTTTGTAAGTATTTTAGATTTTTATAGGTTAAACTCGACGGACTTCAGTCTTTTTTCAACCTTATCTACTATGTTACTATCTACTATGTATGTTACTTCATATGGTGGATGGCAGTACCTTAAAAACTGGTCCAGTTACCCAAGAAACATACCCAATAGTTCTCCGTATTGGAGACCGACATCAGGAGATTGTCGTCTGGGATATTATTCCTTCACCATTATTTTCTGTCATCTTGGGTATCACATGCCTACGCAAACATAAGCCACAGATTACCTAGAGTACCGGACAACTATCTTTTAAGTCTCTTCACTGCTCGTCTGATTGTTTACATCCTAATATCAAAACCACTACCCTTTTCATCTCTACCCCTTAAGCATCACGATTTTCTTGACATTTTCGAGAAGAAAGGAGCCAATGTTTTACCACCCCACAGGGTATATGACTCCCCAATCAATCTTCTCCCGGGGGCCCCACTGCCTCGTGGTCGACTTTATAACCTTTCCGAGCCTGAAACAAGGCTATTAAAAGAATATATTGAGGAAAATTTAGCTATGGGGGTCATACGCCCTTCTACGTCACCCGTGGGTGCTGGCATCTTTTTTGTTGGGAAACAAGATGGTGGTCTTCATCCTTGTGTGGATTATCGTGTCCTTAATGACATTACAATTAAAAACCGTTACCCACTTCCTCTTATTTCCGAGCTTCTGGATAGAGTGAAAGACGCCCAGTACTTCACCAAAATCGATCTTAAGGGCGCATACAATCTCATTCGTGTTAAGAAAGGGCATGAATGGAAGACCACTTTCCGTTGTTTTTTTTGGGAATGTTCTTTCACCTGGACAAGTTAAGATGAATCCATAAAAGATTAAGGCCATTCTTGAGTGGCCTGTACCTCAAAACAAACGTATGGTTCAGCAATTCATTGGCTTCGCCAATTTCTACTGGAGATTTATTAGGAACGTCTCTTCTATCTGCGCTCCTATTACTGCACTTACCAAGAATCACACCACCTTCGAATGGAATACTGCTGCTCAAAAGGCCTTTCTTCAGCTTAAATCTCTATTTACTGAAGCTCCAATTCTGCACAACCAGATACTTCATCTCCATTCTACCTGGAAACAGATGCCTCTGAGGTAGCCATTGGTGCGGTCCTCTCTCAAAGAACAGGAGAGAACCTCCTACATCCTATAGCCTTCATTTCGCGTAAACTCAACAGTGCAGAAAGAAATGATGACGTAGGAGAGCGAGAACTATTGACCATTACAAATGCTCTTGAAGAATGGAGACACCTACTGGAGGGCACCATCCATCCCATGGTGGTGTATACGATCATAAAAACTTGGAGTATCTCTACACTGCCAAAAGGTTAAAGCCTGGGCCCTCTTCTTTTCCCGATTTGATCTACTCATCACATATCATCCTGGATCAAAAAATGGGAAGGCAGATGCTTTAACTCGTATGTATACCTCTGAAAAAGAATATGTGTCCCATCATCAAGAGACTATCCTTCCTCCAGTATATTTTCTGGCTTCTCACCAGACTCTCATTGAGGAGATTCGACAAGCCAGTACTACTGTACCTACTGAAGCAGCTCATCTACCCATTACTCATGGCCTTTGTTACCACCAACAATGTATTTATGTCCCTGCTAGCTATCGTCTACCCATAATGCAACACCATCATGATAACCCTATAGCCGGTCATAATGGAATCCATAACACAATTGAACTTATCCAACGTCACTTTTGGTGGCCTTCTCTACCTTCTGATGTGCAATCTTTTGTCAACTCTTGTACAGTCTGCGCCCAAAATAAACAATCCACCTCAAGACCTACCGGACTGTTACAACCCTTAACTGTGCCAAACCATCCATGGCGAGATATTAGTATGGACTTTATAGTCGAGTTACCTCCGTTCCATGGTCACAACACTATCATGGTCGTAGTTGACCGTTGTACGAAGATGGCACATTTTATTCCTGTGGCTGGATTACCTGCTGCTCAACGTACTGCCAAGCTTTTCATTAAGCATATATTTCGTCTTCATTGGTTCCCAACATATATTGTCTCAGATAGAGGATCTCAGTTTACCTCTCACTTCTGGACTCACTTCTGTTGCAGTCTACATATCACCCGTAATCTATTCTCCGCTTATCATCCTCAGAGGAATGGGCAAACTGAACGAACCAATTAAAACCTCAAGCAGTATTTTCGCTGCTATTCTTCTTATCTACAGGACAATTGGGTAGATCATCTGTCACTTGCTGAATACGCATACAACAACCAAAAACACTTACAGTATCTACAGGCTGGAGCCCTTTCTATGCAAATTATTGGTACAATTTTCAATCCTTTCCTGACCTTCCTTCTCTTATCCCTGTGCTTCATATTTCCCACTGATTACGCAACCTTAGAGCTATGCTTCGCAGCCTTCACTGTTAATCTGAAACTTCCTGACTCTCTTAGAATACATCCTATCTTTCATGTGTCTCTGGTGAAACCCTTTTCTGCTAATCCTTTCCCTAGTCGGGTGGCAGCTCCTCTTCCTCCTATTCTGGTAAACAATGATGAAGAATATGAAGTCTAGGACATTCTAGACTCTTGTAGGAGATGGGGTTGTCTAGAATATCTTGTCCATTGGAAATGGTATGGTCCCGAGGAGCTTTCCTGGGAACCTGTTGGCAATCTCCATGCTGCAGCCAAGGTATATGCCTTCCATCTGAGACATCCTGAAAGGCCTTCCCAGGTTCATGTCCGGAGGCCACTCCTTGGTGGGGGGCTCTGTCATGGAACCAGTGGTATCAGGGATGCCTCCTTACCTGTTCACCGGTGGATAAGGCGGAGGGCGCTGTAGCAAGTTTCTCCTCGGCTGTGACCACACCTAGAGTTTCGTTTGCGCCTGTTGGTGCGCAGGTGTGCCACCTTGGTGTGCGTGTGTGGGTGCGCATGTGTGTGGATGATGTCACAGGTGCTTTCCATCTGCTAGGGGAATCTTTGTGACACGCCTCTCTCTGCATTATCATTGGGTACTAGGTATTTGATGCTTTAATTGTCTAGGATACAGCGGGTGTTCCTGGGCCTTGTCAGGTTTAAATTCCGGTCTGAGCCCTGGCTTATTACTGAGTTATTTTGCCAGTTTATCTGCATAACTAAGTTATATTTTCTCTGTTCCTATTCCCTTCCTCTGATCTTGGATTCCTGTTTTTGACCCCTGGCCTGACTTCCGTTTACGATTCTTGCTGCCTGGACCGATTATATTATCCTGACTACGTATTTTGAATCTTCATTGCCTGTACCTTGCCTTGGATTTGTGTGCTTCTTGCCATTGGGTTTCTCCTTCTGCAAACAGGGTAGCCCTGCTCCCTGACAGGACCCAAAAAACACCTATGGGTGCCCACCTCTTACCTTTTGCCAGTCGTGACTTTCTGCAGCAAATTCCCAGCTGCAGCTTTCTGCAGGAATTTCCCGCCCGCTTGGCCTAGAAAGGATCCAGCTTCAAATTATAGGGGCAGCTGAATCCTATATAGGCTGAGAACTGCAAGTATACTACATGGTACTGCCACACAGCCCCCCTTATGCTGTTCTCCTACAGACTATAGAATTCCCAGCCTCTACTACACCTGCGCCTCTAACCCATATCATCCCACAGGAGCCCCAAGTAGACCGGTCCCCATCCTTCCGGGTAAAATGAGCAACAAGTGCTTCTTCAAGTTGATGCCCTTTGTATGCTGGGTGGCTGCTTTTATTGCCCCTCACAGTGGCTTCTGGACTGGCTCCTACAGCTGCACATGGAGACTAAGGACCCGGTAGCTTCCTGCTCAATAACCTCAGACACCAACTATATGCAGCTGCTGCTAATGCTAGCTTAGAACCCGGAACTGTTTGTGTTGCAGGTAGGTGCAAGGGCAGGGTTCATTCTCGCTTTATGGGGTTTCTTGCAATAAATAATAAAAAATGACCCTTAAGAAATCTACATATTTTTTATAATCGTTCTTTCTTATCTCTTTTTTTTAATCCCATTTATGACTTCCTTTTCCTGTTATTCAAATTATTGTACCTTAATAGAAGTAATTACAGGGCTGAATTAAAAACAAAAGGGGAGATTATTCATTTAGTAGTGCATTTCATGAGACAATTTACTTAGAGCTATTTGCCTTTAACATCAGGTCATCAGGTCCTTAAGTTCACCATGTCACTTACTAGAAAAGAAAAAATACAAGGTGGATATCTGCCACCTAAAATAGAAAAATTTGACATTTTAACCCAAGATAACATGCTATGTTTAAATACAAAATTAGCCCTCAATAAAGTGGTCTGTGGGGCACACATCTTTAACCAGTTGTAGTAATAACAGTGTCCCCTGGCACCCAAGCAGTTAACCTATAACCTCCCACAGGAGCCCCAGGCGGACCTATAACTGCTTGGTTGCCAGGGGACACTGTTATTACTACAACTGGTTAAAGATTTGTGCCCCACAGACCACTTTATTGAGGGGGAATTTGTGCTCTGGTCACCCCCACTCTTTCTCCCTCCCTCCTTTTCTTCCCTCCCTCATCTGCCATCTCTCCCTCCCTCTCTTCCTTCCCTCCTCTCATCTTATTTACTTTGGAAATGACATGTCAAATAAAAAATTTAATAAAAAAAAAAATGATAATACACACTCCTCCCAAATAATTAAGGCAAAAAAAAGACACTGGATGTGTGTACATATGTATTTAAGCATTTATGTTTTTTACTGTATATTTAATGTACATATTTAACATTCCAATGTTCTTTACTTACAGAATACTGTACTTTATATTGTAAATACATATATATATATGTATATATGTCTATACCTATATATTTATTCCTATAGATATATAGGTAGATATCTATTTTACATTAACAGTATTATATATATATATATATATATATATATATATTTATATTTAATAATAAAAAAGTATATTATTTTCTATATGAAGAACATAGGAATGTATAATATGTGTAACGCGCATCGGGTTTCGCGATTTAGGTTTAACACGGTCAGGTTAGCACACATGAATCATTTCTAACTTCAATGCGCGTTATTTAAATATATAAAAAAATAAAAATATTAAAGAATAATTAAAAATTATCATACATACTATACATATATATATATTCAATGGATTATTTAGAATTTTTTACAGTATGCATAATAATTTGTAATTTTTTTCAATATATTTTAAAATTTTATATTTAATATTTCATAACGCGCATTGAAGTTAGCAATTCATTGGCACGTGAAAAGTGTGGGGAGAAATAACACACTCATGCGCAAATCCGATTGCGTTTTCTCAAGTGTGCTTACCTGACATGAAATATAAATATTTTCCATTACAATATTCTTCACATAGAAGAATATATTCTATTTACTCATAAATACATGTTTATATATATAAGCTCAGTTCCAAAATTAGTCCACCCTCCTGGAATCAACCACTTGGTCGGTCTGTGTATAATAATAGCAGAATCAAAACAGTGACATACCAGGATTTTCATCAAACAAAAAAGGTCAAATTTATTGACGTTTCGGGGATATATCTCCCCTTCTTCAGAACATAAATCACAAACAAGTGCAGTGTTTAAATAGACAAAATAGATCACAATACCTCCCACTTCCTGTTACAAAAAAACGTCAATCATTACATCATATCCGGTATTGACATACAATTATCTACCTTTGAACCGGAAGTGTTAATCCTCCACTTCTGGTTTCATCACCTTCAGTACATATGGCTCAATCGTATATATTTAATTGCAAATATTGTGTGTATGGCCTATAGCATACATAGAAACTGTTCATAGTACACATAATCAAGTGCACACAGGTATAAATTATCAAACATTCAAAGTAATAACAACAAATAAACACCTAGATTACGAGTTTTGTGTTAGGCTTAAAAAGCAGCCATAGCCGGTCCTAATGCTGCTTTTTAACGCCCGCTGGTATTACGAGTCTTGAAGTTACAGGCTCACCGCTCACTTTTTTGGCCAGACTTGGAAATACCGCAAATCCACTTACGTAAATTGCATATCCTCTTTTTTCAATGGGACTTGTATAGCGCTGGTATTACAAGTCTGCCAAAAAGTGAGCGGTAAACCCTCTCCTGTCAAGACTGGTACCGCATTTTAAAGTCAGTAGTTAAGAGTTTTACACTACAACGCTGTAGCATAAAACTCTAAACTAAAGTGCTAAAAAGTACACTAACACCCATAAACTACCTATTAACCCCTAAACCGAGGCCCTCCCGCATCGCAAACACTAAAATAAAAATTTTAACCCCTAATCTGCCGAACCGGACATCACCACCACTATAATAGATATATTAACCCCTAAACCGCCGCACTCATGCCTCGCAAACATTAGTTAAATATTTTGTTAAAAAAGTATGCAAAGAAGCATACAATAGGGTGCGCTAAAATAGTTATTATAAACCCAGAAATGGAACAGAAGTGTTTATAAACAAACTGGTCAAATTAGTATTACAGTGCTAAGAAAATGTATGTGCAATAACTAGTAAAATATATATAGTGTTAAATAGATATAAATATAAGAAAAAAATGATAAAACCTAAAAGTACATATAGTACTATAAAAGTGCACTAATAATTGTTGTGCAATGTAAATACAGAATATCCAATGACTGTAAAGTATTGCGACCACAGAGTGCTAACTAAGCTGTATCCAATCAATAAAAAGGTATATATAATAGTTTCTCTCTATTGGCAATACATTTCTAATGATATGGTAATATTAATATATAAACATATAAACACAAAAAAGTAAATAAATTCAAGTGGCCAAAAAAAAAAGGAAAAAAAACAATTAAATAAAAAGTCTGAAGTCAGAACAAAGTTGTTTTTTTTAAAACATAAAACATTCTGTTAAAAAGCTTCCAATTTCGTCAATATTGGAAAGAATGTTATAAAGCAGTGAAGTCACTAAACCAATCCAAAGGGTTAAGGCTGCTCCTCTCCAAGAGCGATGGTGAGTCGGATGATCTAGAAAATGCAAACAGGAAGCAGAGAGAGTGCCTAATAGTGTAATATCGTACTGGCAAATGAAGAGCAGAGGAGTGATAGCAACATTAGAAAGGTACCCATAAACGAGTTGGCACTCACAAGTAGTGCATACGAGCAGGCTGACCTTTAACAGCAGTCAGTACGCTGGGGGATCAACCCTGTGTATTAACCACCTAGAACGGGTATTCAGCTGTTCGTGAATGCTGCAATGGAGGAAATCCCTCTGCACACAACGTGTGTGCGTTGATTAGACGTCTGTAGTCCAAATGATCAGCTTGGCAATAAAGAGAATCCTTCAGCACACGGCGTGTGTCAGTCGGTTCAGTGTATGTAACAAACAGTCCGTGTAGCTTCAAAATAACACCGAGGCTAAACCAAGGAGCTGATAATAATAAGGACGTAATGGCTTAAAATAGTGAGAGCGGGATCAGATGTATTGGAATTAAAAGTTAACATTTATTAAGAGCAATACAACACGTTTCTCGGCCGTTATGCTCTTTGGCCATTTCATCAGGTAATATGACAGGTATAGCCATGAACTGGGCTTTAAACGTACCCTGAACAATTGTGATTGGGTGGAACAACCACCAATAAAATAGCACAATACATCTGTTACAAAGTATGTCAATAAAAACAAAATGTTAGGCTGTCATGTGTAAAAAACAATGTATGGATAGTTAAAACATAATTTGTATATAAAAAACGTATGGTTTAAAAAACAAATGGGCATAATAAAGGAAAGAATTCTAAACATGAAAAATATAAAATATATATATGTGTCGATACACTAAGAAAGAAACTGAGTGGCAACAATCTGATCTAGTAACATAAAAGACTAGTACTGGGATGATAACAAAACTGAATATCTATATGGTAAAAAATACTCAACGATTGTGATAGCTATAGTTCGATGGAAAAGATAAAATAAAAAAGATCGCTAAAGATCGATTAAACAAGGCAATCCTTATTAGCGCTTTGGAATGACAACTGGCATAAAAAAATATTAGCTAAAAATACAGAGTGTATAAATAAGAAATACAGTCATTTGATACTGCTGCATGTCTAAATTTAAACACTGAAGTGTAAGAGATTATTTACAACCAAATGCGGTTTGGTCAAGGAATGTAGGCTATATTAAAAATTAGGTGGAATCAGAACAAGCTGAAGGATTATGAGAGGCGGAATAGTTCTCCAGATCTGAAAAAATAGTATATGGAAAAAATATATGTATAAAATATTGGCACGTTTAAACAGGCAGAACGAACTGTCTTAAAAGATGTGTCTGAGTGTCATAGTAGTATAGTAGATGGTGCCGAAAAAATGTAGTGATAGACAATCCATATAGGAATTAGTGTGGTTATATTAAAAAAGCCGGGAAAAAATCTTGTGATAGTAAATAAGAATGATTGCTCAAAGAGTGCACAATTGGACAAAGTGCTAAATGATGAGGTGTATAGTATGGTGGTGTAACTGTCTGGCTAAAGGGGCGTGGAGGGAAGGGAATAGGGACAATAATGTACTGTATGGGGTGAACTAAAAGAGTGTTTCTAAGTAAATAGGTGGGGACTTGCAAGGGACAAGTGAATGTGTCAGAATGAATGGGAAATAATGAATATGTGTATTGGCAAGTGTTAATAGTGAAGATAATATATAAAATAATACACTGATGGTATGTGTAAGTATAAATGTATGAATACTGGATGTAACAGAAAAAGTGTTGGGTAGAAGCCTGCGAATAATGTCAGAATAATCTCTGTCGAACTGAATGCTTGTAATATAAATCTGTGAGGAAAAAAGTTTTTTGTTTATTTATATGTGGCATAAAGATGAAAATGATAATAATGGGAGAGGGTACCTATTGAAACTGACCACTGTATCATAGAAGTGGTATCAGTAATATGTCACGTTACAAAATGGGAATAAAAAGCCTATAGTTGTATTGAGAAGGGAAAAGAATAGTTGATAAACTGTTTAATTAAAGGCAGCCAAATCCAAATTCGAATTAAGGCCTGATGGCCATAGGTTGTTAAGTTTGTGAATCCAGAAGGTTTCACGTTGCCTCAGCTTAGAAATTCTGTTGTAGTCAGTGGATGGGGGGATGTAGTCTATGGGATAAAACTTTCGGAGTTGCCATAGTGTTTATTAAGACAGTGTTCTGGTACACTGTGTTTAATTTTTTTCTTTTTACAGTTCTTGCAATTATGCAAATGTTCCCCCCAACGTATTCTGGCTTTTCTAGAGGTACGACCCACGTACTGAACCCCACATACGCATTCTAGTACATAAACAATAAAACTTGAATTACAGTTAAAAAATTTTTTATGGGAACAATTTCTCCAGTGGTTTGGGAAGCAAAAGTTTTTTTACCAGATAGAATATATTTACATGTGTTGCAACCCTTTTCCCCACATTTAAAAACTCCTGTATGACTTAAAAAGGTAGTTTATAACCCAATATAATAGCAATTTTAAACAAATCAGACAGGCTTTGAACAAGCATTGGCATATTATCCTCAAAGATCCAATATTAAAAACCTTAGTAGGAGAACATCCCAGAATAGTGTACACCAGAGCCCCTACCCTTAGAGGCAAGCTAGCTCCCAGCAAAAAAGTCAAACATGTCATTTCCAAAAAAACTCAGAATACCCAAACTACCTTTTTAAGTCATACAGGAGTTTTTAAATGTGGGAGAAAGGGTTGCAACACATGTAAATATATTCTATCTGGTAAAAAAACTTTTGCTTCCCAAACCACTGGAGAAATGTTTCCCATAAAAAAAAATGTTATGCTTTTTTATACTTACACATACCATCAGTGTATTATTTTATATATTACCTTCACTATTAACACTTACCAATACACATATTCATGATTTCCCATTCATTCATTATCTCCCATTCATTCTGACACATTCACTTGTCCCTTGCAAGTCACCACCTATTTACTTAGAAACACTCTTTTAGTTCACCCTATACAGTACATTATTGTCCCTATTCCCTTCCCTCCTCGCCCCTTTAGCCAGACAGTTAACCACCATACTATACAGCTCATCATTTAGCACTTTGTCCAATTGTGCACTCTTTGAGCAATCATTCTCATTTACTATCACAAGATTTTTTCCCGGCTTTTTTAATATAACCACACTAATTCCTATACGGATTGTCTATTACTACATTTTTTCAGCACCGTCTACTACTATTTTTTCAGATCTGGAGAACTATTCCGCCTCTCATAATCCTTCGGTTTGTTCTGATTCCACCTAATTTTTAATATAGCCTACATTCCTTGACCAAACCGCATTTGGTTTTAAATAATCTCTTACACTTCAGCGTTTAAATTTAGACATGCAGCAGTATCAAATGACTGTATTTCTTATTTATACACTCTGTATTTTTAGCTAATAATTTTTTATGCCAGTTGTCATTCCAAAGCGCTAATAAGGATTGCCTTGTTTAATCGATCTTTAGACTTTTTTTCAGCCGGCTCTCCCCGTTGATTGCTATGGGGAAATCGTGCACGAGCATGCACAACCAGCTCACCGCCAACGTAAGCAACGCTGGTATTGGAGTGAGATGTGGAGCAAAATTTGCTCAACGCTCACTTTTTGTCTGTAAAAGCCGGGTTTGTAAAAAAACGTAATACCAGCGCTGTCTGTAAGTGAGCGGTGATCATAAACTGCTCATTAGCACCGCATAGCCTCTAACGCAAAACTCGTAATCTAGCCGAATGTGTTTATCCGGATATTACATCATATCCGGTTATCAAACAGTGGAGCCAAAACCTATAGCGCCATCTTAAGAAGGGCTCAAATTACACGTGTGCATAGTCCTCATTCGAGTCAATTAACTAATGTGTTTCAACATCACCCTTTGTTTGGATGTATCTCTCTGCTGTGACCGCTTAGAAGTTACAACCGGTATCATAATCCATTCCGATCAATCAGACATGATGTCTGCTGGTCATCGCGTCACTTACGATATTAAACCGGAACCGGATGTAATCTCGCACACGCGGTACATAGCCGAGAGCCCAAACCACTGAAAAAACTGTGGCAGGTTAACAGTATGGAAGGTTCACAGTATGGTAGGTATGAAAGCGTGTATTAACTTATATTAGTGAAACATAAATCTGCGTCAAGCTATATACAAAATTATAACCCCTTTATCCAACAAGATAGAGACACAAAAGGGACATAAAAAAAAAAAAGATTAAAAACATAATTTGAAATAAGTGGAACATAATATGTATAGACAAGAGACCACAAATCTTCATAACATAACCCTTCAAAATAGGGTTAAGCAAACAATCAGGTTATACAGGGACAAAAGACGGTCTAGCCTAAGGGTAAGTAAGGAGAAAAATGCATGCAATATGTTAATGGGATGAAAGCTCACATAGGTCTAAGGGGCCATCATGTGAACCATTGGATCCAAACAATCCACCGGCGCACATGACTTAGCACAAGACAGTGTTCTGGGCATAACCACGGTCCACAGATCGCCAAATTTCCGGTCCTGTCCCCATACACAACCATGCTGACAGCCAGATATCCATATAAACAGCAAAAATGACTCCCTACATAAGAGAACCCAGGTCAGGCATTGAGTTAAGTCCCTTAGGGTGAATAGTGTCCAGTCGGAACATCCATTCTGCTTCCCTTCTTAATAGTGCCTTATTCCTATCTCCACCATGTGCAGATTTCGGAATGTGGTCAATAAGGATAACTCTCACTGTAGAGACCGGATGCTTCGCCTCCATCCAATGGCCGGCCACAGGTTGTTCCGACGCTCCCTTTTTGACGGCTTGTCTCATTGCCATCCGATGATTTGCCATTCGCTCACGGATGGTGCCCTGGGTTTTACCTACATAGTGCATGCCACACGGGCAAATTATCATATAGACCACATGAGTGGTTGTACATGTTATGGAATGATTAATTGTATATCTTTGATTGGTATATGGATGGTTAAATTTCTTAGTGTCAATCATTCCATTGCATGCTGTGCAATTTGCACATCTATAACATCCTCTGTACATGTTCCGTTGCTTATCTTTTGTGTAACATCTAACAGGGTCTGAGATCACCAAAAGGTCCCTCAGGTTTGTATTCCTTCTAAATACCATGATCGGGGTGGTCTCTTGGGCAAACCTCAATTTGGCATTGCACTGTAGGATTTGCCAATGTTCTCTGATGAACTGTCCCACTCTACTTGTGTTTGGTGCGAAAGTGGTAGTGAAGATGTTATTGGTCCCTTCTTGTTTCTCTATCCATTTATGTAGCAATCTTTCTTGGGTGAAGTCCTTCACCTCTTCTTTCACTTAAGAATCTTCAAGAATCGTATTTTTATATCCTCTTGATAAAAATTTGTTGTGCATGTCCTGTACCTTCTCTCTGTTAGAATTATTTCTAATTGCTCTGATGTATTGGGATTTAATGATCCCTTTCATCAAAGATGGGGCATGGCCGCTGTCTGCCGTCAGAAGGGAGTTACGGTCAGTAGGCTTTGAGTATAGTGTGGTTTCCAATCCTGTCTGTCCTTTCCTAATCAAGAGATCCAAGAACTCAATCTCTGTTTCACTATAGGACATTTTAAATCTTACTTTCTTTCATGTAATTAGCAAGAGTCCATGAGCTAGTGACGTATGGGATATACATTCCTACCAGGAGGGGCAAAGTTTCCCAAACCTCAAAATGCCTATAAATACACCCCTCACCACACCCACAATTCAGTTTTACAAACTTTGCCTCCGATGGAGGTGGTGAAGTAAGTTTGTGCTAGATTCTACGTTGATATGCGCTCCGCAGCAAGTTGGAGCCCGGTTTTCCTCTCAGCGTGCAGTGAATGTCAGAGGGATGTGAGGAGAGTATTGCCTCTTTGAATGCAGTGATCTCCTTCTAAGGGGTCTATTTCATAGGTTCTCTGTTATCGGTCGTAGAGATTCATCTCTTACCTCCCTTTTCAGATCGACGATATACTCTTATATATACCATTACCTCTGCTGATTCTCGTTTCAGTACTGGTTTGGCTATCTACTATATGTAGATGAGTGTCCTGGGGTAAGTAAGTCTTATTTTCTGTGACACTCCTAGCTATGGTTGGGCACTTTGTTTATAAAGTTCTAAATATATGTATTCAAACATTTATTTGCCTTGACTCAGAATGTTCAACTTTCCTTATTTTCAGACAGTCAGTTTCATATTTGGGATAATGCATTTTAACATTTTTCTTACCTTAAAATTTGACTTTTTTCCCTGTGGGCTGTTAGGCTCGCGGGGGCTGAAAATGCTTCATTTTATTGCGTCATTCTTGGCGCGGACTTTTTTGGCGCAAAAATTCTATTTCCGTTTCCGGCGTCATACGTGTCGCCGGAAGTTGCGTCATTTTTTGACGTTATTTTGCGCCAAAAATGTCGGCGTTCCGGATGTGGCGTCTTATTTGGCGCGAAAAAATATGGGCGTCACTTTTGTCTCCACATTATTTAAGTCTCATTTTTTATTGCTTCTGGTTGCTAGAAGCTTGTTCTTTGGCATTTTTTCCCATTCCTGAAACTGTCATTTAAGGAATTTGATCAATTTTGCTTTATATATATGTTGTTTTTTCTCTTACATATTGCAAGATGTCTCACGTTGCATCTGAGTCAGAAGATACTACAGGAAAATCGCTGTCAAGTGCTGAATCTACCAAAGCTAAGTGTATCTGCTGTAAACTTTTGGTAGCTATTCCTCCAGCTGTTGTTTGTATTGATTGTCATGACAAACTTGTTAAAGCAGATAATATTTCCTTTAGTAAAGTACCATTGCCTGTTGCAGTTCCTTCAACATCTAAGGTGCAGAATGTTCCTGATAATATAAGAGATTTTGTTTCAGAATCCATAAAGAAGGCTATGTCTGTTATTTCTCCTTCTAGTAAACGTAAAAAATCTTTTAAAACTTCTCTCCCTACAGATGAATTTTTAACTGAACATCATCATTCTGATTCTGATGATTCCTCTGGTTCAGAGGATTCTGTCTCAGAGGTTGATGCTGATAAATCTTCATATTTATTTAAAATGGAATTTATTCGTTCTTTACTTAAAGAAGTCCTAATTGCTTTAGAAATAGAGGATTCTGGTCCTCTTGATACTAAATCTAAACGTTTAAATAAGGTTTTTAAATCTCCTGTAGTTATTCCAGAAGTTTTTCCTGTTCCTGATGCTATTTCTGCAGTAATTTCCAAAGAATGGGATAATTTGGGTAATTCATTTACTCCTTCTAAACGTTTTAAGCAATTATATCCTGTGCCGTCTGACAGATTAGAATTTTGGGACAAGATCCCTAAAGTTGATGGGGCTATTTCTACCCTTGCTAAACGTACTACTATTCCTACGTCAGATGGTACTTCGTTTAAGGATCCTCTAGATAGGAAAATTGAGTCCTTTCTAAGAAAAGCTTATCTGTGTTCAGGTAATCTTCTTAGACCTGCTATATCTTTGGCTGATGTTGCTGCGGCTTCAACTTTTTGGTTGGAAACTTTAGCGCAACAAGTAACACATCGTGATTCTCATGATATTATTATTCTTCTTCAACATGCTAATAATTTTATCTGTGATGCCATTTTTGATATTATCAGAGTTGATGTCAGGTTTATGTCTCTAGCTATTTTAGCTAGAAGAGCTTTATGGCTTAAAACTTGGAATGCTGATATGGCTTCTAAATCAACTTTACTTTCCATTTCTTTCCAGGGTAACAAATTATTTGGTTCTCAGTTGGATTCCATTATTTCAACTGTTACTGGTGGGAAAGGAACTTTTTTACCACAGGATAAAAAATCTAAAGGTAAAAACAGGGCTAATAATCGTTTTCGTTCCTTTCGTTTCAACAAAGAACAAAAGCCTGATCCTTCATCCTCAGGAGCAGTTTCAGTTTGGAGACCATCTCCAGTTTGGAATAAATCCAAACCAGCTAGAAAGGCAAAGCCTGCTTCTAAGTCCACATGAAGGTGCGGCCCTCATTCCAGCTCAGCTGGTAGGGGGCAGGTTACGTTTTTTCAAGGAAATTTGGATCAATTCTGTTCACAATCTTTGGATTCAGAGCATTGTTTCAGAAGGGTACAGAATTGGTTTCAAGTTGAGACCTCCTGCAAAGAGATTTTTTCTTTCCCGTGTCCCAGTAAATCCAGTAAAAGCTCAAGCATTTCTGAAATGTGTTTCAGATCTAGAGTTGACTGGAGTAATTATGCCAGTTCCAGTTCCGGAACAGGGGATGGGGTTTTATTCAAATCTCTTCATTGTACCAAAGAAGGAGAATTCTTTCAGACCAGTTCTGGATCTAAAAATATTGAATCGTTATGTAAGGATACCAACATTCAAGATGGTAACTGTAAGGACTATCTTACCTTTTGTTCAGCAAGGGAATTATATGTCCACAATAGATTTACAGGATGCATATCTGCATATTCCGATTCATCCAGATCATTATCAGTTCCTGAGATTCTCGTTTCTGGACAAGCATTACCAGTTTGTGGCTCTGCCGTTTGGCCTAGCTACAGCTCCAAGAATTTTTACAAAAGTTCTCGGTGCCCTGCTGTCTGTAATCAGAGAACAGGGTATTGTGGTATTTCCTTATTTGGACGATATCTTGGTACTTGCTCAGTCTTTTCATTTAGCAGAATCTCATACGAATCGACTTGTGTTGTTTCTTCAAGATCATGGTTGGAGGATCAATTTACCAAAAAGTTCTTTGATTCCTCAGACAAGGGTAACCTTTCTGGGTTTCCAGATGGATTCAGTGTCCATGACTCTGTCTTTAACAGACAAGAGACGTCTAAAGTTGATTACAGCTTGTCGAAACCTTCAGTCACAATCATTCCCTTCGGTAGCCTTATGCATGGAAATTCTAGGTCTTATGACTGCTGCATCGGACGCGATCCCCTTTGCTCGTTTTCACATGCGACCTCTTCAGCTCTGTATGCTGAAGCAATGGTGCAAGGATTACATGAAGATATCTCAATTAATATCTTTAAAACCGATTGTTCGACACTCTCTAACATGGTGGACAGATCACCATCGTTTAATTCAGGGGGCTTCTTTTGTGCTTCCGACCTGGACTGTAATTTCAACAGATGCAAGTCTCACAGGTTGGGGAGCTGTGTGGGGATCTCTGACGGCACAAGGAGTTTGGGAATCTCAGGAGGTGAGATTACCGATCAATATTTTGGAACTCCGTGCAATTTTCAGAGCTCTTCAGTTTTGGCCTCTTCTGAAGAGAGAATCGTTCATTTGTTTTCAGACAGACAATGTCACAACTGTGGCATACATCAATCATCAAGGAGGGACTCACAGTCCTCTGGCTATGAAAGAAGTATCTCAAATTTTGGTTTGGGCGGAATCCAGCTCCTGTCTAATCTCTGCGGTTCATATCCCAGGTGTAGACAATTGGGAAGCGGATTATCTCAGTCGCCAAACGTTGCATCCGGGCGAATGGTCTCTTCACCCAGAGGTATTTCTTCAGATTGTTCAAATGTGGGAACTTCCAGAAATAGATCTGATGGCGTCCCATCTAAACAAGAAACTTCCCAGGTATCTGTCCAGATCCCGGGATCCTCAGGCGGAGGCAGTGGATGCATTATCACTTCCTTGGAAGTATCATCCTGCCTATATCTTTCCGCCTCTAGTTCTTCTTCCAAGAGTAATCTCCAAGATTCTGAAGGAATGCTCGTTTGTTCTGCTGGTAGCTCCGGCATGGCCTCACAGGTTTTGGTATGCGGATCTTGTCCGGATGGCCTCTTGCCAACCGTGGACTCTTCCGTTAAGACCAGACCTTCTGTCACAAGGTCCTTTTTTCCATCAGGATCTGAAATCCTTAAATTTAAAGGTATGGAGATTGAACGCTTGATTCTTGGTCAAAGAGGTTTCTCTGACTCTGTGATTAATACTATGTTACAGGCTCGTAAATCTGTATCTCGAGAGATATATTATAGAGTCTGGAAGACTTATATTTCTTGGTGTCTTTCTCATCATTTTTCCTGGCATTCTTTTAGAATACCGAGAATTTTACAGTTCCTTCAGGATGGTTTAGATAAGGGTTTGTCCGCAAGTTCTTTGAAAGGACAAATCTCTGCTCTTTCTGTTCTTTTTCACAGAAAGATTGCTATTCTTCCTGATATTCATTGTTTTGTACAAGCTTTGGTTCGTATAAAACCTGTCATTAAGTCAATTTCTCCTCCTTGGAGTTTGAATTTGGTTCTGGGAGCTCTTCAAGCTCCTCCGTTTGAACCTATGCATTCATTGGACATTAAATTACTTTCTTGGAAAGTTTTGTTCCTTTTGGCCATCTCTTCTGCCAGAAGAGTTTCTGAATTATCTGCTCTTTCTTGTGAGTCTCCTTTTCTGATTTTTCATCAGGATAAGGCGGTGTTGCGAACTTCTTTTGAATTTTTACCTAAAGTTGTGAATTCCAACAACATTAGTAGAGAAATTGTGGTTCCTTCATTATGTCCTAATCCTAAGAATTCTAAGGAGAAATCGTTGCATTCTTTGGATGTTGTTAGAGCTTTGAAATATTATGTTGAAGCTACGAAATCTTTTCGTAAGACTTCTAGTCTATTTGTTATCTTTTCCGGTTCTAGAAAAGGCCAGAAAGCTTCTGCCATTTCTTTGGCATCTTGGTTGAAATCCTTAATTCATCTTGCCTATGTTGAGTCGGGTAAAACTCCGCCTCAGAGGATTACAGCTCATTCTACTAGGTCAGTTTCTACTTCCTGGGCGTTTAGGAATGAAGCTTCGGTTGACCAGATCTGCAAAGCAGCGACTTGGTCCTCTTTGCATACTTTTACTAAATTCTACCATTTTGATGTATTTTCTTCTTCTGAAGCAGTTTTTGGTAGAAAAGTACTTCAGGCAGCGGTTTCAGTTTGAATCTTCTGCTTATGTTTTTCGTTAAACTTTATTTTGGGTGTGGATTATTTTCAGCAGGAATTGGCTGTCTTTATTTTATCCCTCCCTCTCTAGTGACTCTTGTGTGGAAAGATCCACTTCTTGGGTAGTCATTATCCCATACGTCACTAGCTCATGGACTCTTGCTAATTACATGAAAGAAAACATAATTTATGTAAGAACTTACCTGATAAATTCATTTCTTTCATATTAGCAAGAGTCCATGAGGCCCGCCCTTTTTTTGTGGTGGTTATGATTTTGTATAAAGCACAATTATTCCAATTCCTTATTTTATATGCTTTCGCACTTTTTTATCACCCCACTTCTTGGCTATTCGTTAAACTGAATTGTGGGTGTGGTGAGGGGTGTATTTATAGGCATTTTGAGGTTTGGGAAACTTTGCCCCTCCTGGTAGGAATGTATATCCCATACGTCACTAGCTCATGGACTCTTGCTAATATGAAAGAAATGAATTTATCAGGTAAGTTCTTACATAAATTATGTTGTTGTGTCCGTATTGTTAAACTAGTTAAACCACTGTTGTAAACTCTCAAAGCTCCCCCTCCAGATCAAAAATATGTCATTGATGTACCTCCTGTAAAATTTTACCTGAGGTACGTCTTTAGACCACAAAAATTAGTCTTCAAATCCTGCCATGAAAAGGTTGGCATATGATGGGGCCATATTCGACCCCATTGCTGTGCCTGCTGTTTGGAGATAGAAGGCTGTTTCAAACTTAAAGGGACATGAAAGCCAATTTTTTTCTTTTGTGATTTAGAAAGAGCATGTCATTTTAAACAACTTTCTAATTTACTTCTATTCTCTAATTTGCTTCATTCTCTTGATATCACTTGCTGAAAAGCATATCTAGATATGCTCAGTAGCTGCTGATTGGTTGCTGCACCTAGAGGCCTTGTGTGATTGGCTCACACATGTGCATTGCTATTTCTTCAACAAAGGATATCTAAAGAATTGAGCAAATTAGATAATAGAAGTAAATTGGAAACTTGTTTAAAATGACATGCCCTTTCTGAATCATGAAAATTTAATTTTGACTAGACTGTCCCTTTAAGTAGTTTTTAGTCAGGCAAAATTCTACTAATTGCAAAATAAATTATATAGGCGGAGCTGCATATTTAGTGGAAGATACTAATGCTTCTTTTACTCTATTGATTCCCATCTGGTGTGGAATTACAGTATACAGACTATTAACGTCTAGGGTAACCAGTAAGTCCTGATCATCCATGTTGACCTCCTTGAGGAGCCTTAACAATTCACTTGAATCCAGCAAAAATACTTACTGGTTGCAGTAGAAAGTTTATGTATGGTTTTATAAATTTTGGGTATAGTGTAAAGAATCGATATTTTTGGGTGTTGTGTAATTAAATTCTTTCCTAATGATTCTGTGAGGTAACCCTGATTGACACCAATGCCCACCAGAATCTCCAACTGTTTTTTAAACTTCTCAGTAGGATCAAAGGTCAACTTTTAGTAGGAATTGGTGTCATTCAATTGTGACATGATATTCTCATGATAATCACCATAAACAAGTAGGACTATAGCGCCCCCTTTGTCTGCTGCGCGGATGACTGTAGACTTTTTATAGCTTCACTTTGTCCTTTTGTAAGATTATCCTTCCATTTTGGTTTTAGCAAATCTGCCCAATTCCTTATCCTGTACCATCCTTATAAAAGTTTTAATACTGGCACTATAGTTGAGAGGGTCAAATTTACTTGTCTTCCCAGAAAATGTGAAAACCCCTCAATGGTATTCTTTCTTGATGTTGAAAATATTCCTTAATCTTTAATTGTCTTTGAAACCTGTACATATTGATCATAATGTCCAGTTCACTCACTCTTTTGTTAGGGACAAATGAAAGGCCCTTATTTAATACACTGGTCTCCAAATCCGTAAGAATGTGTGAACTCAATTTTATGACTATATTGCTGTCCTCAGTTATCTGCCTCTGCAAGGTGGTCTGTGTACGACCCTTCTGTGTCCTGAGAAATGGTCTTCTATACCCCGTCTTTCCCCCCGTGATGTGGTCTGAACCCCTAAAAAAGGTCTATTATCAGTGATAGATCTACAATTTTAGGAATGTGAATCTGGGCTATCTAGGTCCCCACTTCTGGTGTCCATGTCTGTGTCAGAGGATTCTGCTCCACTAGAGTCTATGGTGTCAAATGCAACACGTCTAGGTCTCTGTCTTCTTTGTGGTCTCCCTTCACATAGACTTACCATCTATATACCCTTCCCTTCTCGTAATCTGTCCTAACAGTATCAAATTTCCTATTCTTGAATACAATCAGATCATTCTTATATGAATCTGTTGTCCCAGTTTATGTAACCAGTCTTTCCTGGTGTCAGTGAATAATGTCTGTTTGTGTGTGTCTTCAAAAGTTTTAATATCACTTTTTACACAAATTAATAATAAAGTTACTTCCTCTATAATTAGTAATACTAGATCCAAAGAGCACTTGTTTAGAATATTACATCACTTTCTTTTGAAATCAGAGTTGTCCCTCCCAAAGGTGGAGATATTACGTATCCTAAAACCTCTGGGTATTTGATTCAAATGATAATATTCTGACAAGTAACTACCATGTGGAGAAAGGACTCTATTCACCCTAAGAGACTAAACTCAATGCCTGACCTGGGTTCTCTTATGTAGGGACTCATTTTTGCTGTTTATATGGATATCTGGGTGTCAGCATGGTTGTGGATGGGGACAGGACCGGACATTCAGCGGTCTGTGGACCGTGGTTATGCCCAGGACACTATATTGTGCTAAGTCATGTGTGTCGGTGTATTGTTTGGATCCACTGGTTCACATGATGGCCCCCTAGACCTATGTGGGCTTTCATCCCGGGGACATATTGCATACATTTTTCTCCTTACTTACCCTTAGGCTAAACCATCTTTTGTCCCTGCATAACCTGATTGTTTGCTTAACCCTATTTTCAAGGGATATGTCCTGAAGATGTGAGGTCTCTTGTGTATACATATTATGTTCCACTTATTTCAAATTATCCTTTTTATTTATTTTTTTATGTCCCTTTTGTGTCTCTATCTTGTTGGATAGAGTGGTTGTAATTTTGTATATAGCTTGACACAGATTTATGTTTCACTCATATAAGCCTACATTCCTTTTGGTAATTGTACAATACATATAAGTTAATACACTCTTTTCATACCTTCCATACTGTGAACCTTTAGATATGGTTACATCCTCACAGATTTTTCAGTGGTTTGGGCTCTCGACTGTGTACCACGTGTGTGAGATTACATCTGGTTCCGGTTTAATACCGGAAGTGACGCGATGACCGGCGGACATCACGCCTGATTGATCGGAATGGGTTATGATACCGGTTGTAACTTCTAAGCGGTCACAGAGGAGAGATACATCCAAACAATGGGTGATGTTGAAACTTATTAGTTAATAGCCTTGTACGAGGACTATGCACACAAGTAATTTGAGCCCTTCTTAAGATGGCGCTATAGGTTTTGGCTCCACTGTTTGATAACTGTATATGATCTAATATCTGGATAAACACTTTATTTGTTGTTATTACTTTGAATGTTTGATAATTTATACCTGTGTGCACTTGATTATATGTATGCTTTGTATGCTATAGGCCAAACACAATATTTGCCATTATATAAACGATTGAGCCATATGTACTGAAGGTGATGAAATCGGAAGTAGAGGATTAACACTTCCGGTTCAAAGGTAGATAATTGTATGTCAATATCGGATATTATGTAATGTTTGGTGTTTTTTTGTAACAGGAAGTTGGAGGTATTGTGATCTATTTTGTCTATTTAAACACTGCACTTGTGTGTGATTTATGTTCTGAAGAATAAATTTGACCTTTTTTGTTTGATGAAAATCCTGGTATGTCACTGTTTTTATTCTGCTATTTTTCTATATATATATATAGTCCAGAGCAAAAACAGCACTCACTGGATTTAAGTAAAAAATAACTTTTATTGAAAAAAAGTACAAAGCATAGTCCCATGACGTTTCGGTGTCCACAGACACCTTTGTCAAATGGCATCACCCAGCTTGAGGACCGTTGTATAATCCTGACATCCGGGAGGCCCCGCTTTCCTAAAAATGAAGTTTTTCAATGGGATTCCCATAGCGCTGGTATTACGAGTTTTGTGTTCTGGCTAAAAAGCAAACGTTATAGCCTAAAACGTCAAGATCTGTTACGCCATCTAAAGTCAGCAGTTATGAGTTTTGCGCTACAAAGCTGTAACATAAAACTCATAACTAAAGTGTTAAAAAATACACTAATACCCATAAACTACCTATTAACCCCTAAACCGAGGCCCTCCCGCATCGCAAACACTATTTAAATATTAACCCCTAATCTGCCGTCCGGCCACACCGCCGCTATAATAAACCTATTAACCCCTAAACTGCAAGCACCACACAACGAAATAAAATAAAATAAACTATTAACCCCTAAACTGAAAAGCCCCCGACAAAGAAATAAACTAAAATAAACTATTAACCCCTAAACCGAAAGCCCCCCACAATTAAATTAACTAAAATAAACTATTAACCCCTAAACCGAAAGCCCCCTCAATGGAATATACTAAAATAAACTATTAACCCCTAAACCTAACGCCCCTAACTTTATATTAAAATTACAATTTCCCTATCTTAAATTAAATTAAAACTTACCTGTCAAATTTAAAAAAAAAATTTCAACTAACAATTAAACTATTATAATTATTAAACTAAAATTAAATTAACTACCAATTAAATAAAACTAAACTACACATTAAAAAATCTTAACACTACTATAAAAATTACAAAAAATAGTAACTAAATTACAAAAACAAACAAACAATAAATTACCAAAAACAATGAAATGATCAAAAATAAAAAAAGAATTACACCTAATCTAATAGCCCTATCAAAATAAAAAAGCCCCCCCCCCCCCCAAATAAAAAACCCTAGCCTACAATAAACTACCAATGGCCCTTAAAATGGCATTTTTTGGGGCATTGTCCCAAAGATAACAGCTCTTTTACCTGTAAAAAAAAATACAAACACCCCCCAACAGTAAAACCCCCCACTCAACCAACCCCCCCAAATAAAAAAACTATCTAAAATAACCTAAGCTAACCATTGCCCTGAAAAGAGCATTTGTATGGGAACAGCCAATAGAATGAGAGCTCAATCCTATTGGCTGATTGGAACAGCCAATAGGATGATAGCTCAATCCTATTGGCTGATTGGAACAGCCAATAGGATTTTAGCAGCTCTAATTCCTATTGGCTGATTGAAATCTTTCAGCCAATAGGAATGCAAGGGACACCATCTTGGATTGCGTCACTTGCATTGAAGAACCAGTATACGGTGGTGACCGTATGAAGAGGATGCTCTGCGCCGGATGTCTTCAGGATGGACCCGCTCCGCGCCGGCTGGATGAAGATCGAAGAGACCATCTGGATGAAGATTTCTTGCCACCTGGATGAGGATTTCGCTGGCTGGATGAAGATAGAAGAGGCCGCCTGGATGAAGACTTCTTGCCGCATGGATGATGATTTTGCCGGCCGGATAGATCATTCAAGTGGGACTTCAACAACTGTAAGGGGATCGTCTGGGGTTAGTGTTAGGTTTTTTTAAGGGTTTTTTGGGTGGCTTTTTTTAGATTAGGGTTTGGGCAATGCCCATGCAAATGCCCTTTTCTGGTTAGCTTAGGTTATTTTAGATAGTTTTTTTTATTTGGAGGGGTTGGTTGGGTGGTGGGTTTTACTGTTGGGGTGTTTGTATTTTTTTACAGGTAAAAGAGCTGTTATCTTTGGGGCAATGCCCCACAAGAGGCCTTTTTAAGGGCCATTGGTAGTTTATTTTAGGCTAGGTTTTTTTTTTATTTTTAGTAATTTTAGTGTTTTGTTTATTTTTTGTAACGTTAGGTTTTAGTGTAAGGCAGCTTAGGTTTTATTTCACAGGTAAGTTTGTATTTATTTTAAGTAGGCAGTTATTAGATAGTTAATAACTATTTACTAACTAGTCTACCTAGTTAAAATAAATACAAACTTGCCTGTAAAATAAAAATAAAACCTAAGCTAGCTACAATATAACGCGTTTTGCGCATGCGTACATGCGCTTCCTCAGAGATAATTTAATAACTTTAGTATAGTGGTGGCAACATCGGGAGCAGCATATTAGAGGTTAATAATATTATTTAGGTGGCTGCGATGTCGGGGGCAGCAGATTAGGGTTTAATAACTGTAGGCAGGCGTTGGCAATGTCGGGGGCAGCAGATTAGGGGTGTTTAGACGTGGGGTTTATGTTAGGGTGTAAGGTTTATATGTAACTTTTATTTGAAAAGTTGGCACTTTGTCTATATATATAGACCCTGGGTCTAGAGAATTTTTATCTTCTTTCAGAATTAATGATATAATGGATGCCGAGAAATATTTATAAATTTTTTGTGCATTGATATAATATTCATTAAAACGTTTAGTTAAAGTATCCACTATCTCTGTCTTAAATATTTTATACATTTCTGTAGGTATTTGGTCAGGACCTGGGGCTTTATTACATTTAGCGTGATCTATTGCCTCCATAACTTCATCTCTGGTAATGGGGCTATTTAAAGCCTCTGGAAGATCTTAAGGACTTAAGACAGCATAACTTTGTGCCAGAAATAATTTTTATTATACAAATTGATTTCTATAGCTGTGTATATTTTTTGGAAATATTCCAGGAAGACATCTTTAATTTTGGTAAGATCTGTATATCTATTTTCCCACTTACAATAGCTTTTATTATATTATTTGTTTTCCTGGTTTTATCCAATCTAGACAAGAATTTAGCTGATTTTCCATAATGGCCTTTATAGATCGCATTTATTTTTAACTCTTCCCATGATGTTTTTTGTTTTATAAAAAGATCTCTTTCTTGTCTTGCTAATTTATATTTGTCCCAAAATAATTTAATGGGGTCACTGACATATTTACGATATGTGTTCCGCACTTGACTGGACAACTGGATCTCCCGTGCCTTCATTTTTTTCTTTTTTTTTATCATATAGGCTTTTATCTCCCCTCTTAAACATGCTTTTGCGTTTTTTCCCTATATGTTCTATTTAGCGTGTCATAGTCTGTCCATTTATGTATTAGCCAAATACAAAAATCCTCATTGTTTACTAAAAATTTAGGAAAAAATAAATTATCTCTTCCGTCTCTTTGATTTGGTTTTAACCAGATATCTAATGCTATAATCGAATGATCTGAAATGCTTATATCATGTATCTTGGCTTTTACTTCTAGGTTAACAAGTGAATGTGATAATAAAAAAAATCTGTCCTAGATTGAGAGCCATAAGATTTGGAGTCACAAGGGAACATTGTCCCCGGATGTTGCAGACGCCATATATCATGAAGTTTGAGACTCTTACATAATTGAGTAAATATATTGGCCTTCTGTTTAGAGAAAAAGAATTGTTAGGACTAAATTTGTCTAAACTTGTAGGTATCAAATTAAGATCACCTGCCAGAATTATATTTTGTCTAATGTAATCGGACAATAGACAGACTAAACTATTCCACAAACTCACATCCGTTTTGTTAGGGCCATAGATATTACAAATTACCATCTTAACTTCATTCACCTGAAGCTCCAGAACCAACCACCTCTCATGCGGGTCTAGATCTGTTAGATTCTTATTCAGTAGGACCGCTACTCCCATCTTTCTTAGGGGGTGGCTATCACCTCCCCAACCCATTTGCTTTTAAGTTTGATAGCTTCTTCCACCTTTAAGTGTGTTTCTTGGATGAGAGCTATATCGGGATTGAGTTGACCTAATTGTCTTACTATTAATTTCCTTTTGATTGGGGTGCTGATGCCACCCACGTTCCAGGAGAGACATCTAATATATTCTTTAATCTAAAGTCACACATAAGCATTGTGGGATAGGGAGAAGGAGGAAAGAGAGGAGAAGAAAAAAAAGGAGAAAAAAAACAAAAAACCACATACTAAAAAAAAAAAAATCATACCAGCCAGAGTTTCTAAGAACATTTCATCTGTTCTAAACTAAACATAACAATTAAATTACCCTATATATTAATTTGTCATTTGCACTATTTATAACCTTCAGTTAGATGATACTTTATTTTCCTTAAAGAATTCCTTGGCTTCTTCGACTTTACCTATACTAACCAAACCATCTTTGTCTTCAATCAAAATTTTTGCGGGATATAGTAATTTAGCTTTATATCCAGCTTGTATTAATTTAGTACAGTATGGAGCCATTTCTTTTCTCCTAGCAGCAGTGTCACTGGAGTAATTTTGAAAGAGCAAAATTCTGCTTTCCCCTATTAACAACTTTTCAGTTTTCCTGTATAATCGCAGGATATTAATCTTGTCTTAGAAATTAAAAAAATCTGACCATAATTGGTCTATTAATAGTTTTTTCCAGTGGCACTGCTCCTAGAAGGACCCATCCTATGGGCTCTTTCGATGGCTAGTGGCAGATTCTGTTGTTCAATATCTAGGACTTGAGGTAACGTAAATGCTGCAAAATTTAATATATCATTGAATTCCTCTATTTCGGGAAGGCCTATAATTTTTTTTTTTTTTATAAAGATTTTTATTGAGAAAATTAGGTACAAACATGAATAACAATAATATCCACGCAGGGATAGATTTATGTTCGTACAAACACATTTTCAAAGTAACTTAAGACATAATTAAAGGATTGTCATGAACAAATAATGAAGACCAACAATGGAGTTCCAATATCAGGAGATGACCTAGAAATAGAAAAACTAGGAACATAGGCAAAAACACTGACAGGAAATTAATAAAATTCAGAGTTACCAAAAATTATTCCTCATTTTCTGATATTAAACATTAGATGCAGGAATTCACATATTCAAGGAGCTCTCGTAGATAACCAGGAGGAAGAAAAAAAAAAAGGGGGAGGGGACGAGGAGAAGGGGAGGGCGAACAAGGGGAGGGGAGAATGAGGGGAGTGAATCAGGTAGAATAACTCAAATTTTCGCAAAGAATCTTAGTTGGGAAACTTCTCTACCCATGGACGCCATATATCAAGGTAGGTATCTAATGAGTCCATGGCAGTGTATGCATAAGATTCCATATTGTGAAGGTGACAGTAGCTATGACTTGCTTGATAGATGGGGGGAATCTCTGCTTCCATGCTTTCGCTATCTCGAGTTTAGTGGATATTAGGAGATATATGGTTAGATATTTTTGTGTTGTAGAAAGTGGGGGAAAGTCTAAGTGAAGGATACATGTTTGGGGACTGAGTGGGAGGGTGATGCCCAGTTGTCTAAGGATGTTAAAAAGTTGAGCCCAGAGGGATGTGAGAAGAGGATAATACCACCAAATGTGACTCTGTGTGCCCATGAGGCCACATCCTCTCCTGCAGGTAGGCGGATGAGTGTTATAAATCTTGTGCAGAGTGGCCAGGACCAGATGCCAGTGTACCGTTATTTTAAAGTGTAATTCCCACAGTGTGGCACAGTGTAGAATCTTTCTGGTAACTAGGATTTCTCTATGCCATGTGTCTATGTCGCAGATAAAATTCAACTCCTTTTCCCAAGCTATGTGTTGAGAAATCTTGTGATGTGAGTAAGGGTCAAGAAGTAGATCATAGTGATACGAGAGAGCACCTCTGATCTGTAGAGCTAACAACCATCTCCTTTCCCAATTAGTGGTTTCTCTAAGAGTTGTGCTGGGAAAACCCCAAGATTTGAGGACAGAACAGAGGCGAAACGCCTCAAAACTCAAATGGCAAGGTATTTGAAGATTTACACAGAGGCTATTATGAGAGAGCCTATTTGACTGATCGTATAGGTCAAATATATATTTCGCATTAAATTTGGCCCATGCGGACATGTGTGAGTCTAGGAGACAGATAAGAGCACTAGCGATTGTCTGGCATGGTGAGGGGTGAGTGGCTATAAAGGGGAATGTCTAGTTTGGTCCCAAAATTGCAAAGTGTCAAAAATTACAGGGTGTGTTAATTTAAGGTCCTTCCTATAATGTGTGGGTACCCATGGTAAGTCTTCGGGAAGGCCTATAATTTTTAAGTTATTTTGCCTGGAGCGATCCTCCAGGTCATCTGTTCTGGCATTTAAAAGCGTTTATCCTGCGCTAGTACTATTTGTGATTGATTATTAAGTGTGTCCTCAATCACGGATATTCTGTCCTCTGCCTCAGCTTATCTACTGGCAAATTGCCTGACGTCTGCAGACAAACTAGTCATTTGGGTTTTAAGACACTCAAATTAAGGTAGGAAAATATCCGAGAGTTGATTCACCAATGGTTGCAAGTCTGCTTTCAGAATGGAGCCCTCATTTGGAGACTCATTTAGAGCATCAGATGTACGATGTTTTCTATCTTTTAATTTGGCAGGCATGATCTGAGGGGTAGTGTTACTACTGGAAAGAAACCTTTCCATCTGCTCTTGTGACACGTGTAAAAAAAAAAAAAGGAGAGAAAAACAAGAAAAACAGTGTTGTATGTTTGTGAAAATATTCACTGACTTTTTTTTTTTTTTTTAAAGTGCAGAAACTTAAAGTAAGAGAAGCATCTGTGCTAATGTGACATTTAAATGACCATGCGTGTATCTGTCAAAATGTATGCAACACCATAAAAAAGATAATATAGTCATAGGTATAAAGTCAAATTTAAATCTTTGCTTTATAATGCAGAAACCTATGTTCTTTTCCTGAAGTTACTCTAAGTTAACTTCCCAGAAATTTCCAATATAAAATATTCAGTATATTATTTCAGATAAAGTAGAATAAACCATTCATTTTCACTAGAGCCAGATCAAACATTAGATTGTTAACTGTAGCCTCAAATATTTACAGTAAGTCAACAGTTATGAGAAGGATACATCAATCTACTACTTATCGCGTCCACTTAGTACATATAATTTACCAATTTAATATTTCTGGACCCTTAGTCAATCTGGTATTTAGTGTACTGTATATCCATGTGTTTAACTGTTAACGGCAGCAAACATCTATTACCTAAAGGTAACAAAGCATCTAACACTCTTGGGTAAAAAAGACTTAACAGTACTTACAGAATAAACAACATAACACTCATATTATATGCAAATACTCTGTTTAACCAGCAGCCATATATCCCTAATAGTCTATACTAAAGTAATGTTCAAATGATATTTATCAGAAGTTAACCATATCAGGGAATCGGTATATTATTTCCGCCAAGATAAGATTAGCCACCAATTCCAGTACTATCAGCGTGTAAACCTTTGTATATTTAACAGGCCATATATTGGATTAATTACTAATACATAAATTCAAAAATATACAATAGGATGATAATCTGATTGCAAACAATCAGGCTTCTACCTGCGGTATCTACTTAGTACATAACATTTACTGGTTTACCCATTTAACATTGCTGAGATTTATACCATTCTTAAACTCAGTGGAATATTAAACAATCATATTTGAAGCAAGTAATAGACCTCTTATATCTAGAGGCAGATAAAATCTGATAAACTCAGATTGAAAACTTAAACAACAGCTATAAAAAACAGTGTAACACTCTGAGAATATACAAGAGAGAAAAGGCAATTATCTCGGAACAGTTTTCTCCCCACATGTGTGCCGTCCTCCTATATATAAGCTGGGCAAAGTGTGTTTTTTCCAGCCATTATTTAGCAGAAAAAGGAGTATATCCAATTCTCTGAGCAAATACTTAGTTCCCAGTATGAAGAAGAAAAAGTTTAGTGTTAATAAAGATCTTCAGGTGTCTTTAACTAACAAGCAGTTTCTAGTGGGAGTAACACACAGTACTTTTTTTAGTGTTCCTCCGCTTTGGTCGTTGTCTTCCTTGGATATCCAGATTATGGTCACATCAGCCTCAGCCCTAGGTGCCCCGCCACAGATCTCTCTCCAGCTGAGTGTCTGCCGAAGGTTTGCACAAAAGACTTCAGACCAAAGCAATTCTACCTTGTACTATGATATAGCATGAAAACACTGCAGCCAGCGTAACTTAGAGTAGCGTCCTCTTAGTTGAAGACAGCTTACTTGTCTCCTCTCTTCACCCGCTCGGTATCTGCAGAGTTACTGTCCAAGCTGTCTCCACAGGCAGCTAACAGGCGGGACACAGCATACCTAGGCGGGACTTGCAGAAAACTTTGGCTGAGCCTCTAGCGAGTGAACCTCTGTGGCTCTGGCTTGCTTCCAGGTCTGACCCCACAGTGCCTGAGGTTGGTGTCCTAGGGAGGTTAGTGGTTTCTCCTCCAGCAATGGACAATAACAGTGGATAGATGTCTATTGAGCTCTGTTGGGCAGCTTGCTGCTTGAATTTCTAAATGATACCCTTTTGTCATGTCCCCTTTGTGGAAAGCAATGTGATGGTACACTTTGTTGTTTAAACATAAAGCAAAGAAGGGGAGCAGCACTAAGAGAAGCAATAGGGTATCTACTATGATATAAATTAATAGAGGGTGATACCTAATAGCTAGTGAGTTCAAATGCGGGTATTTGTTATATTAAATAGTGATCTAAAATTAAACAATTATAGTATAAAAATAAATATAAATGTTATATAAAACAATTAAGTATGGGTAAGAGAATGAGTTTATTCTTAACAATACTGTATCACAATAAAATATTACAATAAAATAATGATAAGGATCAGGATCCTCTTCACATAAAAAATGACACTATTGCAAATATATATAAAAACAATGGGTAGATGGAATGTATGCAAGCAAAATAGGAAGAGAAAAAAGTGTCCAAGTGCTATTTGTCCATTTTAGTTTCCAAAAAATATAAGGAACAGGGTCAGTGATAAAAATAAATTGATTTTCCAATGGTTGTGCACATACATAGGAAGGTGTCCTTTAAGTGATGGGAGTGTTATTCCAAATGTGATAAAGTGGTGATATAAAGTACCCTAACAACGCTAGGTGAATAGTGCTGAAGTATCCTGTGTGTCAGCCTGTCAGCCAATATAGCTGCGTTATCACACAGGCATCCATCCGTTCCTGGATCTTGTGATGAGTCTCTAAATAAGAGTGTGCAGTCATTCAATGGCTTTGTGGTAAGCCTGTTTCCAGAGTATTGCTGAATATTTATTCTTCTTTACTTGGTTCCTTGAGATGTAGCTGTTACAGGTGCCTGTTCATTCAGCTCAGTGAGCTGTTGGAGATTCAAAAAAGTGTGAGCCAATCAGGGTACATCTACCGGTTTCAGCTGCAAAGAGCCTTTATCAAAAGTACCTGATTGGCTCTAAGGTTACCTCTTATATACATTTTGTAGATTTAACCCAGTGCTGGCTAATTAAAGAGATTCCTTTCTGTGTGATGTTTGGTCTTGACTGTTTTACCTGTTAAAGGTATTTCTTAATAAAAATGGAGAATTGAAAGATGTTCAAAAGGAATTCCTTCTCAAGTGCATATAATTTATTCTTAAAAATAATTATTTCAAATTTGACGATACGTTTTTCTTACAATTAAAAGGAACAGCAATGGGCACAAGGTTCACCCCCAGTTATGCCAACTTGTTCATGGGGTATTTTGAAGAATTCTTTCTCAGTACGCTCCCCTGGTGGGCGAACCTTGTGCTCTATAAAATATTTGCATTATTTGGCAGGGAGATATAGAACTTTTAAGCCTATTTTGGAAGATCTTAACTGAATTTTTCTTAAAATTTACTTCAGAACACAGTAGCCAAAAAAATAAATTTTTTAGACATTGAAGTATACCTAGAAGACAACAATCTGAAAACTAAGACATTTTTCAAAAAAACAGATGAAAACAATTATATTTTTTCAGATAGTTGTCATTTAAGTATCTGGAAAGAAAACATACCTAAAGGCCAATTCATGAGGCTAAGAAGAAACAGCACGGAATTAACCGAATTTGAAACCCAATCAACACTCATGAGAGAAAGATTTAGAGAAAGGGGTTACGATACAACCAAAACAGATAACACCATCCAAACAGTACGGTCTATGAAAAGAGAGGAGCTGTTAGTTAACAAAAAGTAGAGTATGATAAAGAATAAGAGACATAATCATACCAATAATAAATGGGAAGTCCCATTCATAATGGGTTATAGCACTGACCATAGGGCAATTACCAAAATCATATCCAAACATTGGCACTTGGTCAAAGAAGATCCCCTAATAGACTAATCACTGAATGCCAAACCCTAGTTTATCTATAGAAAAGCGAGGAACCTCAAAAATATCTTAGCACCAAGCAAATTTAAAAGGAAATCTAACCTAACAGAACAGAGGGATTTAGAGGGAGAAAACTACAAGGTTTTTTTCCTTGTGAAGATTGTAAATCGTGTAAACTAAGTCACAAAACTAAATCAGTGAGAATAACCAACACCAGTAAAACATTCACAATAACAGATACCATTAGGTGTACAGACAAAAATGTCATATATATGTTACAGTGTTCATGGTCTCTACAGTATTTAGGCCAAACGAGCAGACAAATGAAGGATAGAATTAGAGAACACATCTGGCAGATAGAAAAATTAAAAAGTGAGACCGTCCTGTACAGACATTTTAGAGAAATTCATAAGAGAAATGCTAAAGACTTGTTATTCTGGGGAATTAAGAAAGTCAAATCAGACGGCAGAAAGGGGGATTTTGAACAAACCCTACTACTTAATGAAACCAGATTAATATACCAATTCGACACTCTACACACTTCAGGTCTTAACACAGAACTAGATCTTAATGTGTTATTATATGTATAATTGATTACTTGATTTTACTTTTTATATATGGGAAGTTTAATTACAAAATAAAATCCTCAACCTCTATTATACGGTATATTTTTTCCAACCTAATAAATGAAATAGGGCAGAATAAATATTTCATAATTAGTTTAATCTCCCAAGTCCTATAGACAGAATAAATAACAACAGGACATAACAAATATTCCAGAATGGATTTAAACATCCAAGTCCCTGTATATGGAAGATACACTAGATCTAAATGTTTTATTTAGTAATAAGATTACTCACTACCCTAAGAATAGATTGACAGCATAGTGTTTAGGGAGATAGTTTTTTGTAATTAATACTTTCCCTGTACCATAAGTTTGATCCCCTAGTTTGGTACAAATGCATAATATCCACATTTTTAAGACAGACGTATGACTAACCTAGGTACTTAAGACACATATCTGAAATAAAGGGACATTAGACAAACCTATTTAAAAATATATATATATTATAATTTTTATTTTATTGCAAATAAACAATCCTGTTTGGATTAGAAAATAAACAATCCTGTTTAGAGGTGTGTTCGGAGGTTCCGTTCATTTATTTACATCCAACATATCATCTACTAAGCCTAATGTACAAATAATAAAATAGGTAACATAAAACATCGATTTAAACTATTAGCAACATTTAGGATATTTAAAATGTTTAAAAGGTTTGGCATATAAAAATATGTATAAGACTGTGCGCTACGCTAAAAAGCTTATACTATATACTATAAGACTTCAATTTTAAATGATATTGGAGAGATATGAACTGCGTTTTAGAGCTTATACTGGGAGCCTATGATCAATTAATGTTAATACTACAATTATTCCCCTCTATTAACAGTTAAAAAGAAGATTACGTGGGGCTTTATCATTATAGGGTTTAACACACTTTTTCGGATGACCGCAAAGCTATTTATTGAGCCCTATGTAATTCATAAAAATAAACATTTTCCTAAAATACTACTATTGGACTCTTCTATTGTCAATTAAAAAGATGATTAGGTAGGGCTTTATCACTATGGAGTTTCACACACGTATTTCGATGTTAACAAAGCTGTTTTGTTAATCCCTGTAGGATCTCAGGGCGAGCAGTTATCTATGTTCAATAAATTAGTACTCAAAGATATTGAGGAACAATTCGCAAAGGAAAATGATTTTTTTAATAAACATAATGACAACTTAACCATTTCAGAAAGAAAGTCCCTTAAGAAATTAGTTAATAATGAGGAAATCATTATACGCCCCGCCGATAAAGGCGGAGGTATTGTAATCCAGAAAAGAGAGGATTACCTTAAAGAGGCATTTAACCTTTTAAGTGACACTAAAACATACAAAATCTTTTCAAAGGATCCCACAGGAATATATAATAAAGAACTAAACAAATTGTTAAATAAGGCAAAAATAGAGGGAATACTTAATGAAGATGAGTATAAATATATTTTTACTCCACAACCGAATATTCCAATCATATAATTTACCATTTAAATCCCCCTGGTAGGCCAATAATATCTGGCATCTGGTCCATTATGGATAATTTATCAAAATATGTAGACTTTTATCTTCAAACAATAGTTAAATCTACAAAAGCATACCTCAAAGATACAACTGAGGTTATAGCTAAATTTGAAGGGATTACCTGGGAAGAAGATATGATGTGGCTCACATGCGATGTTGCAGCACTGTATACTTGTATCCCTCATGACAATGGCATGCAGAAAACCAAAGCAGAGCTGTCCAAATGGTCTATCCCTTCTAACCATATACATTTTTTAATTGACAGTATAGGGTTTATTTTATATCATAATTATTTTATTTTCCAGAATAAATTTTATGTGCAAACAAGGGGACAGCGATGGGGACACCTTTCGCCCCATCATACGCAAATCTTTATGTTAATGCATTTGGAAATTATTATATCTGGAATAACAACCCATATATGAGGAACATTTTAGTATATACTAGGTACATTGATGATATTATTTTGTGGAAGGAAGGATTAGAAGAAATGAATAGTTTTATGGATTATATTAATAATAATAATTTTAATTTATTATTCACAAAATCGTGTTCAAATGAACAGATTGAATTTTTAGATTTGGTACTTTTTAAGGATAGTCAGGGCAAAGTAGCAGTGAAGAATTTTAGAAAAAGCACCGACCGGAATAGCTTTATACAAGCTAAAAGTGCACATAAAAAGAGCTGGCTAAACAATGTCCCATACAGCCAATTCCTATGAATTAAAAGAAACCGCACTCACACAGCACACAGCAGACTATGAAATAGAAGCTAATATCCTTGAAAATAAATTTTTGGATAAAGGATACAGCCAAGATGTTATACAACAAGCCAGATCCAAAGCAGCATTTAGAGATAGGAAGTCCTTTCTTAGGCCTAGATTTGGAGTTTGGCGGTAGCAGTGAAAACCAGCGTTAGAGGCTCCTAACGCTGGTTTTAGGCTACCGCCGGTATTTGGAGTCAGTCAGGAAAGGGTCTAACGCTCACTTTTCAGCCGCGACTTTTCCATACCGCAGATCCCCTTACGTCAATTGCGTATCCTATCTTTCAATGGGATCTTCCTAACTCCGGTATTTAGAGTCGTGGCTGAAGTGAGCGTTAGAAATCTAACGACAAAACTCCAGCCGCAGAAAAAAGTCAGTAGTTAAGAGCTTTCTGGGCTAACGCCGGTTCATAAAGCTCTTAACTACTGTGCTCTAAAGTACACTAACACCCATAAACTACCTATGTACCCCTAACCCGAGCCCCCCCCACATCGCCGACACTTGATTAAATTTTTTTAAACCCTAATCTGCCGACCGCCACCTACGTTATCCTTATGTACATCTAATCTGCTGCCCCTAACACCGCCGACCCCTAAATTATATTTATTAACCCCTAATCTGCCCCCCACAACGTCGCCGCCAGCTACCTACACTTATTAACCCCTAATCTGCCGTCCGCACGCCGCCGCCAGCTACATTATAGCTATGTACCCCTAATCTGCTGCCCCTAACACCGCCGACCCCTAAATTATATTTATTAACCCCTAATCTGCCCCCCACAACGTCGCCGCCAGCTACCTACACTTATTAACCCCTAATCTGCCGTCCGCACGCCGCCGCCAGCTACATTATAGTTATGTACCCCTAATCTGCTGCCCCTAACACCGCCGACCCCTATATTATATTTATTAACCCCTAATCTGCCCCCCACAACGTTGCCTCCACCTGCCTACACTTATTAACCCCTAATCTGCCGAGCGGATCTCACCGCTACTATAATAAAGTTATTAACCCCTAATCCGCCTCACTCCCGCCTCAATAACCCTATAATAAATAGTATTAACCCCTAATCTTCCCTCCCTAACATCGCCGACACCTAACTTCAAGTATTAACCCCTAATCTGCCGATCGGAGCTCACTGCTACTCTAATAAATTTTTTAACCCCTAAAGCTAATTTTAACCCTAACTCTAACACCCCCCTAAGTTAAATATAATTTTATTCTAACGAAATAAATTAACTCTTATTAAATAAATTATTCCTATTTAAAGCTAAATACTTACCTGTAAAATAAACCCTAATATAGTTACAACATAAATTATAATTATATTATAGCTATTTTAGGATTTATATTTATTTTACAGGCAACTTTGTATTTATTTTAACCAGGTACAATAACTATTAAATAGTTAAGAACTATTTAATAGCTAAAATAGTTAAAATAATTACAAAATTACCTGTAAAATAAATCCTAACCTAAGTTACAATTAAACCTAACACTACACTATCAATAAATTAATTAAATAAAATACCTACAATTACCTACAATTAAACCTAACACTACACTATCAATACATTAATTAAATACAATATCTACAAATAAATACAATTAAATAAACTAACTAAAGTACAAAAAATAAAAAAGAACTAAGTTACAAAAAATAAAAAAATATTTACAAACATCAGAAAAATATTACAACAATTTTAAACTAATTACACCTACTCTAAGCCCCCTAATAAAATAACAAAGACCCCCAAAATAAAAAAATGCCCTACCCTATTCTAAATTACTAAAGTTCAAAGCTCTTTTACCTTACCAGCCCTGAACAGGGCCCTTTGCGGGGCATGCCCCAAAGAATTCAGCTCTTTTGCCTGTAAAAAAACCACATACAATACCCCCCCCAACATTACAACCCACCACCCACATACCCCTAATCTAACCCAAAACCCCCTTAAATAAACCTAACACTAAGCCCCTGAAGATCTTCCTACCTTATCTTCACCATACCAGGTTCACCGATCGATCCAGAAGAGCTCCTCCGATGTCCTGATCCAAGCCCAAGCAGGGGGCTGAAGATGTCCATGATCCAGCTGAAGTCATCATCCAAGCGGGAGCTGAAGAGTCCCATGATCCGGCTGAAGTCATCATCCAAGCGGGAGCTGAAAAGGTCCATGATCCGGCTGAAGTCTTCTATCAACGGCATCCATCTTGAAGACCTCCGACGCGGAACATCCTGCTGGCCCGATGGACTACCGACGAATGAAGGCTCCTGATCGGAACAGCCAATAGAATGCGAGCTCAATCTGATTGGCTGATCGGATCGCCGCGTCGGAGGTCTTCAAGATGGATCCGGAAGAAAGAAGATTGAAGATGCCGTTGATAGAAGACTTCAGCCGGATCATGGACCTCTTCAGCTCCCACTTGGATGATGACTTCAGCCGGATAATGGACCTCTTCAGCTCCCGCTTGGATGATAACTTCAGCCGGATCATGGACATCTTCAGCCCCCTGCTTGGGCTTGGATCAGGACATCGGAGGAGCTCTTCTGGATCGATCGGTGAACCTGGCATGGTGAAGATAAGGTAGGAAGATCTTCAGGGGCTTAGTGTTAGGTTTATTTAAGGGGGTTTTGGGTTAGATTAGGGGTATGTGGGTGGTGGGTTGTAATGTTGGGGGGGGGTATTGTATGTGTTTTTTTTAAAGGCAAAAGAGCTGAATTCTTTGGGGCATGCCCCGCAAAGGGCCCTGTTCAGGGCTGGTAAGGTAAAAGAGCTTTGAACTTTAGTAATTTAGAATAGGGTAGGGCATTTTTTTATTTTGGGGGTCTTTGTTATTTTATTAGGGGGCTTAGAGTAGGTGTAATTAGTTTAAAATTGTTGTAATATTTTTCTGATGTTTGTAAATATTTTTTTATTTTTTGTAACTTAGTTCTTTTTTATTTTTTGTACTTTAGTTAGTTTATTTAATTGTATTTATTTGTAGATATTGTATTTAATTAATGTATTGATAGTGTAGTGTTAGGTTTAATTGTAGGTAATTGTAGGTATTTTATTTAATTAATTTATTGATAGTGTAGTGTTAGGTTTAATTGTAACTTAGGTTAGGATTTATTTTACAGGTAATTTTGTAATTATTTTAACTATTTTAGCTATTGTACCTGGTTAAAATAAATACAAAGTTACCTGTAAAATAAATATAAATCCTAAAATAGCTATACTATAATTATAATTTATATTGTAGCTATATTAGGGTTTATTTTACAGGTATTTAGCTTTAAATAGTAATAATTTATTTAATAAGAGTTAATTAATTTCGTTAGATTTAAATTATATTTAACTTAGGGGGGTGTTAGTGTTAGGGTTAGACTTAGCTTTAGGGGTAATAAATTTATTAGAATAGCGGTGAGCTCCAGTCGGCAGATTAGGGGTTAATGTTGCAGTAAGGTGTCGGCGATGTTAGGGAGGGCAGATTAGGGGTTAATACTATTTATTATAGGGTTAGTGAGGCGGATTAGGGGTTAATAACTTTATTATAATAGCGGTTAATTAGGGGTTAATAAGCGGCAGATTAGGGGTTAATAAGTGTAGTTAGGTGGAGGCGACGTTGTGGGGGGCAGATTAGGGGTTAATAAATATAATATAGGGGTCGGCGGTGTTAGGGGCAGCAGATTAGGGGTACATAGGGATAATGTAAGTAGCGGCGGTTTACGGAGCGGCAGATTAGGGGTTAAAAAAAATATGCAGGGGTCAGCGATAGCGGGGGCGGCAGATTAGGGGTTAATAAGTGTAAGGTTAGGGGTGTTTAGACTCGGGGTACATGTTAGGGTGTTAGGTGCAGACCTAGAGAGTGTTTCCCCATAGGAAACAATGGGGCTGCCTTAGGAGCTGAACGCTGCTTTTTTGCAGGTGTTAGGTTTTTTTTCAGCTCAAACAGCCCCATTGTTTCCTATGGGGGAATCGTGCACGAGCACGTTTTTGAGGCTGGCCGCGTCCGTAAGCAACTCTGGTATCGAGAGTTGCAGTGGCGTTAAATATGCCTGTACGCTCCCTTTTTGGAGCCTAACGCAGCCATTCTGTGGACTCTCAATACCAGAGTTATTTTAAAGGTGCGGCCAGAAAAAAGCCAGCGTTAGCTACGCGGGTCGTTACCGACAAAACTCTAAATCTAGCCGTTAGTAAGCAAAATGGACATCCTTAGGAACTAACATACATAAGGAACTAATAAAATCACAATCTACTAAGAAGTTAGAAAGTATTCTCAAAAAACACTCTCTCTGTTAAGATCTGATCCCTTTTAGGGCCACATCTTGACATCAAACCTACTATTACTTATAAGAAAGGTAAAAGTCTTAGAAATATACTAGCCCCTAGTAAAATCAAACCTTCTAACAAAAAGATAGATATCAACAAAGGGGGTGCTAGTTGGCTGAAAGAATGGAAAGGCAATATGAAATGCGGCAAAACAAGGTGCAATATGTGCAAACACATAAATAAAGCTCCAACTTTTAACAATAGTGAATCAACAGAAACATTAACATCATGTTTAAAAGCAACTGTGACTCTACATATATTGTATATTTACTGGAATGTGGATGTGGCCTCTTATACGTCGGCCGCACGAAAAGGAAAGCTAGACACAGAACTAATGAACATATTTATAATATCAAGGAAAAACTAGTCAAACATAGTGTTACTAAACATTTTTTTGTCATGGTAGTAACCCAAGTTCACTGAAAATACAGATCATAGACTGGGTTCCCCAATCAAAACCCAATAGGTTACTTGAACTCAGAAAATTAGAGACTAAATGGATCTACAGTCTAAAGACCTTAGAGCCTTTAGGTCTTAATATTGACATAGATGTAGCAGCTTTTATGTAGTTTAAATTTTAACCTGTATATAAAGTGTTTCATACACCATACAAATTAAAGAAAAATAAGCATTCGTATCTAGGTAAATTGACACTAAATAGTATGTATTAGTATACATCTGACCTTAATCTACCGAATTGCAGCATCTTTGCTCTAGATACTTTAACACAAGGCTCTAAACTATTTATTGATAGGCGAGCTTATACTCTCTCATTTTATAGTACAAGCTCACTACACATTAGAGTTTAACTTAGTATTATTATAAGAAAATGCATTCTGTTATGATTCCTATAGGGCTTAACAAAACAGCTTTGTTATCATTTAAATATGTGTGTGAAACTCCATAATGATAAAGCCCTACGTAATGTTCTTTTTAATTGAGAATAGAAGAGTCCAATAGTAGTATTTTAGGAAAATGTTTATTTTTATGAATTACATAGGGCTCAATAAACAGCTTTGCGGTCATCCGAAAAAGTGCGTTAAACCCTATAATGATAAAGCCCCACGTAATCTTCTTTTTAACTGTTAATAGAGGGGAATAATCGTAGTATTAACATTAATTGATCATAGGCTCCCAGTGTAAGCTCTAAAACACAGTTCATATCTCCCCAATATCGTTTAAAATTGAAGTCTTATAGTATAAGCTTTTTAGCGTAGCGCACAGTCTTATACATATTTTTATATGCCAAACCTTTTAAACATTTTAAATATCCTAAATGTTGCTAATAGTTTAAATCGATGTTTTATGTTACACGTTTTATGTTACATATTTTATTATTTGTACATTAGGCTTAGTAGATGATATGTTGAATGTAAATAAATGAAACAACGGAACCTTCTAACACACCTCCAAACAGGATTGGTTACAGAACACACCTCTCTATTATGATTGGATAATATGCCTTTAAATACAAAAGGCGCAATACTGGAGATATCCGTCATTTATCTTCCACCTCCTACTTATCAGTTTTCTTTTGTCTAGGACTAATGATTTTTTATTTGAAAGCTATGCTAATGCTAAATGTTTACTCTTCATGGTGTCACCTTTCATAGGTGAACAAAGGCTAAATCAGCTTCTGTCTATTACCCTTATTTATTTTCTTTCTGAAAAACAACTTCATGAATTTTCAGAAGCTGTGTGAAATGAGAACAACAATTGTTCATTTAGTTGGTTAATTTGTATCATGAGCGAGGCAGGTGTTTACTCAGTGCTGGGATCGCCTGCATTTAAAGGGACATGAAAACCAACATTTTTCTTTCATGATTCAGATAGAGAATACAATTTAAAACAACATTCCAATTTACTTCTATTATTCAATTTGCTTCATTCTTTAGATATCCTTTGTTGAACAAATAGCAATGCACATGTGTGAGCCAATCACACGAGGCATATTTGTGCAGCCACCAATCATCAGCTACTGAGCCGATTTAGATATGCTTTTTAACAAAGGATTTCAATCGAATTAAGCAAATTACATAATAGAAGTAACTTGGAAAGTTGTTTAAAATTGCACGCTCTTTCTAAATCTAAACTAGAAACTTGTCAAGTAAAAAAAATAAACTCAGACCATTGTGACAGAATAATCATGATTTTATCTAAGAAACAAGTCAAATATTGCTAACTTCTCTTTCCTTTATTTCTACTAAGTTTTATTAAAACGTTTAGGGTCAGATTACAACGCTCCCGCTCAAGTTCTTACTCCGCTAGAAGCAAGGTTTTTGTGCGTGTCGGGTAGTGCTCATATTACAAGTTAAAAGTAAACTGTTTTTGCTTGCGTGCTAACATGACACGCATAAAATGTCGAACTTAGAATATAGCATGTTTGATCATGTATTCCCCCATAGAAGTCAATGGCACCCTACCCATGCGTAAACACGATTGCATATTTTCAAGTGTGCTAACCTGACATCAAAATATGAATATTTCATATCCCAAAGTTCTTCACATAGAAGAATATGTTCTATATATTTATAAATAAATATATATATATATATATATATATATATATATATATATATATATATATATATATAGGTATCCAAAATTCCAGATATTGCCCACAAGTGGAAAACTGCCTGGGTGCAACTTTAAACAACAAATAGCAGCCAAAAGAAAGTGCACTCTCAGGTCTTTCACAGCAAAAGTTACTTTATTGATGTAACGTTTTCGGAGGACTTGCCTCCTTCATCAGCATAGTGAATTAAACACAAAACACAAAATAAATAGTGTCATACTTACAATTAACATTCAAAACCATTCCCCTTTTTTTTCCCCCTTAGCGCCAAACTGCCGATATTGGAACGCATACTGCGTTCCACCGGTGATAGGAACCGGATGTGGTGTACAACATCACTTCCGGAAAACAAATATTATTACCAATGTTGACGATATTGATATAATGAATTATGTGAAATAAATCAAAAATTACAAAGCGTGTCCACAGGGTGTTTCATATTCACTACATGTGTGAGTGCAAATACTATTGATCTGAAACATCTGAACATGTGCCGTAAATAAGTGTTAGCCCACAACTGTTTGTGTGTTGCCATGGCAACCTATATACATTAATCGTGCCCCACTCGTAAACTGGAAGGACTTATTCAAAAACTGTGTGTAATAAATTTGTGTGATAAACTTATGAACTTTGAATAGTGCAATGTTTAATCATACATCTATGTGCATAAAAACTCAAAAAAGTAAGAGAATATATTTCTTACTTTAATAGCGTGTGGTTTTAGATTTAAGCCAAAATTCGGAGTTATACATTGCTGCATTAAAGTGTCATCCTTACTTATTTTGGGTAAAAAGAATACCTTCAAAGATTGCTAGATTACACCTAAATACTGTGGACACATTCCTCCGGATTGCCATGTATACACACTTTCCAGGGGGATACTGTATGTTTGGTATTTTAAGAGTAGGAGATCCCTAATCACATAATTATAAATTATATGTACGAACTCTCAAAGAAGAATTTTCTGTGTGTATATAGAGCCACTCAGCAAAGAATAGTCCCATAAAGTATGATGGTTTGAATGATGAGGTTAAAACAGGAGGGGCACGCCTGGTCAGTAATGCAGGTATCCAAAATTCCAGATCTTGCCCACAAGTGGAAAACTGCCTGGGTGCAACTTTAAACAACAAATAGCAGCCAAAAGAAAGTGCACTCTCAGGTCTTTCACAGCAAAAGTTACTTTATTGATGTAACGTTTTCGGAGGACTACATAATCACAGTCGGTTCTGTGACAAGAAGGACATGACACATCCTGGGAAATATAGAGCCATACCATCACCAAGAGGGACTTTTGCATTGAATACAGGAACCATAAATTATGTTTATTTTAATTAATAATTTTTTATTTTTTTATTTTTATTTCCCTTTGTTGGATCCTTATTGAAGCAGCAATATTCAATAAGGGATTAAGTGTGGAATGTGTGGTAACAGTGTTTTTAGCAAACTAAGGTTCATGGAGTGAATGACCTAGGTATAGCTATCTAGTCAAATATAACTGGGGGGATTCTATTATTGGGTGGCCTAGAGATAGAACTAGGAGTTCACAAAGCATAGAGTTTGTACATATAATTTATAATTATGTGATTAGGGATCTCCTACTCTTAAAATACCAAACATACAGTATCCCCCTGGAAAGTGTGTATACATGGCAATCCGGAGGAATGTGTCCACAGTATTTAGGTGTAATCTAGCAATCTTTGAAGGTATTCTTTTTACCCAAAATAAGTAAGGATGACACTTTAATGCAGCAATGTATAACTCCGAATTTTGGCTTAAATCTAAAACCACACGCTATTAAAGTAAGAAATATATTCTCTTACTTTTTTGAGTTTTTATGCACATAGATGTATGATTAAACATTGCACTATTCAAAGTTCATAAGTTTATCACACAAATTTATTACACACAGTTTTTGAATAAGTCCTTCCAGTTTACGAGTGGGGCACGATTAATGTATATAGGTTGCCATGGCAACACACAAACAGTTGTGGGCTAACACTTATTTACGGCACATGTTCAGATGTTTCAGATCAATAGTATTTGCACTCACACATGTAGTGAATATGAAACACCCTGTGGACACGCTTTGTAATTTTTGATTTATTTCACATAATTCATTATATCAATATCGTCAACATTGGTAATAATATTTGTTTTCCGGAAGTGATGTTGTACACCACATCCGGTTCCTATCACCTGGTGGAACGCAGTATGCGTTCCAATATCGGCAGTTTGGCGCTAAGGGGGAAAAAAAAGGGGAATGGTTTTGAATGTTAATTGTAAGTATGACACTATTTATTTTGTGTTTTGTGTTTAATTCACTATGCTGATGAAGGAGGCAAGTCCTCCGAAAACGTTACATCAATAAAGTAACTTTTGCTGTGAAAGACCTGAGAGTGCACTTTCTTTTGGCTGATATATATATATATATATATATATATATATATATATATATATATATATATATATATATATATATATAATGGTATTTTGGTACAATATATATACAGTATATATATATATATATATATATACAGTATATATATATATAGACACACACAAATGATTATATATATATATATATATATATATAGGTATAGATAAATACAGATATAAATAGGAATATCTATTAAAAAATACTTGGAACACATTCCCCTATGTGCAGGACATTGATATTTACAGTAAATACATATGTACACACATGTAAACATATATATATATATACATACACACATACATACATACATATAGATCGTTAGACATGTATGTATGTGTATCTCTATGTTAAAGGCCTTTGCCTGCCTTTTTTCTAACATCTGAGACCTCATAACTTTGAGCCTTTATAACTTTTTGTGCAATTTTTTTTTAAAATAATTTTTATTGGATAGTGTTATTATGAGTGTAACTTTAATGTATTTTTTGATGTGTTTTGGGCTACTTTTTTGTTTTGCGAAACAGTTAACCAGAGCTCTGAGGACACAGTAATCATTCTAGTGTAAATTGTGTTTGAGCTCAAGCTATCGGGTTTACTTTCAACTTGTAATGCGTGCACTAAACCAAACATGAGCAAACACCCACGATAAACCCCTTTTCGCTCGCACGTAACTGTTAAGGCACCACTCGTAATCTGGCCCTTAATCTACTGACATTTGTAAAGTTACTTGCTTCACCCTCAAAATTGAATGACCCCTTTTCATCGAAGAAATTCCTTCATCAACAGTGCTTAAGAGGACATTTCCCATCCCTATCACCAGCTTCTTAACTGTTCCTGTCTAGAATCTACAGAAATGCTTCACACTGGTCTGTTAATATTAGAATTCTGGTCTGATTACGTCATATTTTGCAACTGTGTTAGATTTTTTGTTCTTGTGGTTTTTTCATCATGTGTTTCCTTGACTGCTAAAGAATAGCAAACAGTAATTTTCAACTATACTCCAACTTCTGATTGGATGGCACTTGGAGTGGGACTGTATCCCATTAAAGTTCCTCTCTCACTTATGGGTGGTTTAGTATATACCGTAGGTCTATCAATCTAGCAGGTCATGAATTTATCAATGACTCATGTTACAATCCTCTTATGAGAGCTATTACACTCAAATTCCTTTCCCCCTCTACTTCTCAGTAATCTCCTATCTAGTACTAATGAGTTTTATCTGAAAGCTATGGATTTGCAATATTAAAATGTTTACTCTTCATGGCATCACATTTGTTGGTGAACCAAGGCTTGATCAGCTGTTATCTATTACCCTTTTAATCTGTGAATAGACAAGATGTTTCCTGATTCATCTATTATGAAATGCAATAACAGTACCTGTATGTTGTTTAACGGATATGAAACCCACATTTTTTTGTATTCAAACAGAGCATACACATTTAAAAAAGTTTCCAATTTGCTTTGTTCTCATGGTATTCTTTGTTAAAGAGATATCTAGATAGGTGTCTGGAGCACTACATAGCAGGAAAAATTGCTGCCATCTAGTTTTCTTGAAAATGGATAACATTCTTGTGAAACAGTAGCTATATAGTGCTCCTGAGCTTATGCCCCTGCTTTACAACAAAGGATACCAAGAGAACAAAGAAAATTTGATAATAGAAGTAAATTAGAAAGTTGTTTAAAATTGCCTGCTCTATCTGAATCATTGGGTTTCATGTCCCTTTATGGTATCTCAATAATTTTTGTCTTGCTACATTTTTGTGGCTCCTTATAATGTCATCAACATTTTGCCAAATGGCACCAGTGATATAGTCATCAGAACAATTCACTTGTTTTAGTTATATGGATTTAATACTAATGATTATTCAAAAATATTAAATGCAGCCACTTTTCACTGCTTAGTTGTAGTAAGCAATATAAGAAGCAGACAAGAATAGGCTATATTACAGGGTAAAGTAGCTATATTAAGGGTTATAGTTTTTTAAAGTACAGTATTATTGAATGATTTACAAGTGCATAATAAAAATACAATGTAATAGCACTTACTCTGAATTTTAAATGAACAGTAGATTTTTTCTTTCAAACAAATGTCAAATTTTATTTCAATTACCCGATCCCCTGTATCATGTGATAGCAATGATCTAATAACGAACTCATATACATATACACTGTGAACTCTTGCACATGCTCAGTAGTAGCTGATGCCTCAGAAAGTGTGCATATAAAAATACAGTGCACAATTTGGAGCAAATTACAAAGTCTCTTAAAACTTCATGCGTTCTCTGAATCATTACATTTTGACTCTTGTGTCCCTTTAAGATGGTTAAAGATCAAGAAGCTTTTCAACTGTAATAGAATACTTCTCTAGCCTCCTATAACAGACTAGTCAGACAAGCGTAAACCTTGTCCATAGTTTTAAAATGTGCATTGTCCATTACATACTAGATATGTTTATTTTGTTACAGATTTAGGACAGTACTTGGAAATCTTGGGTCAATGTCCTCAGAAGTAAACACAGTGTTGATGAATCCACTGGCCATCCCAAATTCCCTCTGTGCAGTATTACATGAACAAAAGGGCAAAGAGGTTAATCGCGGTCCCAACAGGAATTGTTTTAAGCAAACCATCTTGGTTCACTGCCAGGGTCAATTATTCACCAAGTTATCTTGGGGGTAGAGCTATGTAGAAGCTTCTGAGATGTTGAAATATAAATTAGGAAAGCTTTGCAAGTGATTGTACAGAGATAGCTACTGATATTCTCAAAAAACAGATACAATAATACTAGAATTCAGATATGCAATAAGTAAAAATCAGTATGCAATATAAACAAAACCAGCACTTTATCCAACCTCTAATTCCTCAGTTGATTCTCAGTGGTATATAATATTACATATTATTGCTACCCAAGTTAAAATCTTCAACGCTATGTATTTGAATTAAAGTTAAAAGTTAGTATGTTTTTTGAATGGCAAAAACAGGAAATTTTGTAAATGTAAAGTCAGATAATCAAAAGAAACTTAAAGGGACATTTTGTTCATACGCTAAATCACTTGAAAGTAATGCAGTATATCTGTAAAAAGCTGACTATGAAAAAAGGAAGATACTTTACCTCACTATTTCTTCAGCTCACCAGAGAAAGTGATCTGTTAGCAGTTATCCTTCAGTTACTCTTTTTTCTCTATTTTTACATTTAAAAAAACAGTGCACACTTTGCTTTACTAGGATCATGTGGGATATCACCATAATCTTGTGAAAGTTAATAGTAAAGTACCTTAAACAGAGCTGGAAATAAAGTGACCGTACCTGCACATACCAGATGTGGCACAACTGGCTGCTTAAAGTCTCTTTACAGTGGGATGTTGCTACTAAGGAAAGTTTGATGTAAAATATCCTCTTTGACAAAGAGATGTTCATTTAACCCTTTAAGGACCAGCAACATACCCTGTACGTCGCTGGTCTTTCTATGGGGATGGTGTAATTAATAGCGCAGTCTCCCACACTATTTCCGGTGACTATAAGGGAGGGTTATAATAGCATGGTCTCTCCGTTTGTGGAAGGAGCGGCACTATTAGAAACAAGAAAATTCTCAATGACCTGCAAAAGTACATGGTACATCACAGTCATTGAGGGGTTAATATTTTCTAGTCAACATTTTACAGATGTGCTGAATTACCTTCAACTCATTTAGCAAATATTTTTTTTGTCCCTTTAACAAACTATGAAAAAACCCCCATAAAACTTTATATAAGAAAAACATTATGTATCGCTCTTATGAAGCTTAGGTTGGCAGACGAGATGTGTGCCCTGCAGTCATTTGTATGTGTGCGTGCAAATGTAAATCTCAGAAAAGCTTTGTAACCAAAGGTAATATTTATACTTGGGCTGTTGCTATGAGTAATATAGAACACGTGTTTAAGATAAGGATTCACCATTTATATAATTTTCATGCCCCAGGCCTAAGAGGCAACACCTGAATCTTGGAAAAAAATCAATGTGAATGCCATCTGTACTAAACTGCACTACTAAGATATCCTGCAAAACATTCTGTCTGCTTCAGCCCTAATTAAATCACAAACATAAGAATTGTGTTTATTATATAACACTTACGTTGCTTACTGCAAAACTATATGGTTATACAACAGTTGAGGTTGAAAAATCATACTTTATCAAAAAAGGCTAGGGGAAGATTTATGAAGCAGTGTATGCTGCTGTTTCCACGCAAGCCTTCAGGCTCGCCAGAAACATAAGAAACAGCGGTCGTAAGACTGTTGCAGAAACAGCGGTCGTAAGACTGTTGCTCCTTAACTTATCCACCACCTCTGAGGTGGCGGACTGCAAATAACCCGATCGGATACGATTGGGATGATTGAAACCCCCTGCTAGCGGCCGATTGCCCACGAATGTGCAGGGGGCTGCATTGCACAAACATTTCATCAGATGTTAATTGCAGACAGCGTATGTTGTCGGCATTTAGCGATGTCGAGCGGACATAATTTAATAAATCTACCCTATAGTATAGATCTCTTGTAAACCAATGACCCTGAAGTAATTATAAATTTCAAAAGAAAGGCAGCACCACCATATGCATCAACATTTCTTCTTTATTCCATCAACAAGGAGCAGGTAAAAACAGCAAGACTACATTTTGGGTTACAAACCCTTAGTCAAGTAATTATGTTTCTCCATGTTATGTTAATTAGCATAAACAAGCTTACTTTTTTTACTATAAATCTGTCTAAATTATAATGCTTGTGTTTAAAAAAAATAAAATAGAAACCATTGTAAAAAGTAATAAGTAATGCAGTTATATGAGAAAGGGAAAAGCAGATAGATTATACAGGAAATTATCACCTAGATTACGAGTTTTGCTTTAACAGGGGTGCGGTGCTAATGAGCAGTTTACCCTCACCGCTCACCTACAGACAACGCTGGTATTACGGGTTTTTAGAAACCCGGCGTTAGCCTCAGAAAAGTGAGCGGAGAGCAAAATTTAGCTCCACATCTCACCTTAATACCAGCGCTGCTTACGGTAGCGGTGAGCTGGCAAAACGTGCTTGTGCACGATTTCTCCATAGGAATCAATGGGGGAGAGCCGGCTGAAAAAAAACCTAACACCTGCAAAAAAGCAGCGTCCAGCTCTTAACCCAGCCCCATTGATTCCTATGGGGAAATACATTTTATGTCTACACCTAACACCCTAACATGAACCCTGAGTCTAAACACCCCTAATCTTACACTTATTAACCCCTAATCCGCCGCCCCCGACATCGCAGACACCTGCATAATATTTTTAACCCCTAATCTGCCGCTCCGGACACCGCCGCCACTTATATTATACTTATTAACCCCTAATCTGCTGCCCCCAACATCGCCGAACCCTACATTATATTTATTAACCCCTAATCTGCCGCCCCAATGTCGCCGCAACCTAACTACATTTATTAACCCCTAATCTGCTGCCCCCAACGTCGCCGCCACTATATTAAATGTATTAACCGCTAAACCTAAGTCTAACCGTAAACCTAACCCCCCCTAACTTAAATATAATTTAAATATATCTAAATAAATATAACTATCATTAACTAAATAATTCCTATTTAAAACTAAATACTTACCTATAAAATAAACCATAAGATAGCTACAATATAACTAATAGTTACATTGTATCTATCGTAGGGTTTATTTTTATTTTACAGGCAAGTTTGTATTTAATTTAGGTAGAATAGTTATTAACCCCTTAAGGACCAAGGACGTACGCCACATGTCCTAAAAAAAAATACAGTTAATGACCGAGGACGTGTGGCGTACGTCCTTGGTCTGGAAAGCAGCTGGAAGCGATCCTACTCGCTTCCAGCTGCTTTCCGGTTATTGCAGTGATGCCTCGATATCGAGGCATCCTGCAATAACCCCCCTTGGCCATCCGATGCAGAGAGAGCCACTCTGTGGCCCTCTCTGCACCGGACATCGGTGGCCGGTATCGTTGGTGGGTGGGAGCAAGTCTGGGAGGCGGGTGGGCGGCCATCGGTGTGCCGGATGAAGTGGAGGGGGGCGGGATCGGGGGCGGGATAGGCGGGAGCGCGCACGGGAGCGCGCGCGTGCACGGGGGGCGGCGGGCGCGTGCACGGGGTGGGAGCGGGAGGGAACCGCTACACTGCAGAAAAATAAATGGTAATAAAGGAAAAAAAAAACACATTTAAATAAATAAATAAACAATCTAAGGTATCTGGAAGGGGTGGGGGGTTGATCTGGGGGGGGGGGGGAAGCTACACTACAGAAAAGGGCAATTAAATTAAAAAAACAAACACTTTTTTTACTAAACTGGGTACTGGCAGACAGCTGCCAGTACCCAAGATGGCGCCCATTAAGGCAGAGGGGGAGGGTTAGAGATCTGTTTGGTGGGGGATCAGTGAGGTTGGGGGCTAAGGGGGGATCCTACACAGTAGCATATGTAAATATGCTAAGAAAAAAACAAAAAAAACCCCAAATATAGCTTTTATTTTAGTACTGGCAGAGTGTCTGCCAGTACTTAAGATGGCGGGGACAATTGTGGGGTGGGGGAGGGAAGAGAGCTGTTTGGGAGGGATCAGGGGGTCTGATGTTTCAGGTGGGAGGCTGAGCTCTACACTAAAGCTAAAATTAACCCTACAAGCTACATAATTAACCCCATCACTGCTAGCCATAATACACGTGTGATGCGCAGCGGCATTTGGCGGCCTTCTAATTACCAAAAAGCAATGCCAAAGCCATATATGTCTGCTATTTCTGAACAAAGGGGATCCCAGAGAAGCATTTACAACCATTTGTGCCATAATTGCACAAGCTGTTTGTAAATGATTTCAGTGAAAAACCTAAAATTGTGAAAAATGTAACTTTTTTTAATTTGATCGCATTTGGCGGTGAAATGATGGCATGAAATATACCAAAATTGGCCTAGATCAATACTTGGGGTTGTGTACTACACTACACTAAAGCTAAAATTACCTCTAAAAGTTCCCTACATGCTCCCTAATTAACCCCTTCACTACTGGACATAATACACGTGTAGTTCGCAGTGGCATTTAGCAGCCTTCTAATTGCTAAAAAGCAATGCCAAAGCCATATATGTCTTCTATTTCTGAACAAAGGGGATCACAGAGAAGAATTTACAACCATTTAAGCCATAATTGCACAAGCTGTTTGTAAATAATTTCAGTGAGAAACCAAAAGTTTGTGAAAAAATTTGTGAAAAAGTGAACGATTTTTTGTATTTAATCGCATTTGGCGACGAAATGATGGCATGAAATATACCAAAATGGGCCTAGATCAATACTTTGGGATGTCTACTAAAAAAAAATATATACATGTCAATGGATATTCAGAGATTCCTGAAAGATATTAGTGTTCTAATGTAACTAGCGCTAATTTTGAAAAATAATGGTTTGGAAATAGCAAAGTGCTACTTGTATTTATGGCCCTATAACTTGCAAAAAAAGCAAAGAAGATGTAAACATTTGGTATTTCTAAACTCAGGACAAAATTTAGAAACTATTTAGCATGGTTGTTTTTTGGTGGTTGTACATGTGTAACAGATTTTGGGGGTCAAAGTTAGAAAAAGTGTGTTTTTTTCAATTTTTTCCTCATATTTTATAATTTTTTTATAGTAAATTATAAGATATGATGAAAATAATGGTATCTTTAGAAAGTCCAATGGCGAGAAAAACGGTATATAATATATGTGGGTACAGTAAATGAGTAAGAGGAAAATTACAGCTAAACACAAACACAGCACAAATGTAAAAATAGCCTTGGTCCCAAAAGGACAGAAAATGGAAAAGTGCTGTGGTCATTAAGGGGTTAAATAGTTATTAACAATTTAATAGCTACCTAGTTAAAATGAATTCAAATTTACCTGTAAAATAAATCCTAACCTAAGTTACAATTACACCTAACACTACACTATAATTAAATTAATTACCTAAACTAAAAACAATTAAATACAATTAAAAAAAAAATCTAAAGTACGAAACCCCCCCCACTAAATATAGAAAATAATAAAATAATTACAAGTTTTTTAAACTAATTACACCTAATCTAATCCCCCTAATAAAATAAAAAATCCCCCCAAAATAATAAAAAGCCCTACCCTATACTAAACTTCAAATAGCCCTTAAAAGGGCCTTTTGCGGGGCATTGCCCCAAAGTAATCAGCTGTATTACCTGTAAAAAAAAGTACAATACCCCCCAACATTAAAACCCACCACCCACACACCCAACCCTACTCACTAACCCCTTGAAGATCACCCTACCTTGAGAAGTCTTCACCAAGCCGGGCCAAAGTCCTCAATGAAGCCGGGCGAAGTGGTCCTCCAGACGGGCAGAAGTCTTCATCGAAGCCGGCCAGAAGAGGTCCTCCAGACGGGCAGAAGTCTTCATCCAGGCGGCATCTTCTATCTTCATCCATCCGGTGTGGAGCGGCTCCATCTTCAAGACATCCGAAGCGGAGCATCCTCTTCCAACGAAGTCCGACTGAAGAATAAAGGTTCCTTTAAATGACGTCATCCAAGATGACATCCCTTCAATTCCAATTGGCTGATAGAACTCTATCAGCCAATTGGAATTAAGGTAGAAAAAATCCTATTGGCTGATGCAATCAGCCAATAGGATTGAGCTTGCATTCTATTGGCTGAATATAATAAAATAATTTTTTTAAACTAATTACACCTAATCTAATCCCCCTAATAAAATAAAAAAGCCTCCCAAAATAATAAAAAGCCCTACCCTATACTAAATTACAAATAGCCCTTTAAAGGGCCTTTTGCGGGCATTGCCCCAAAGTAATCAGCTATTTTACCTATAAGAAAAAGTACAATACCCCCCAACATTAAAACCCACCACCCACACACACAACCCTACTCTAAAACCCAATAAATACCCCCTTAATAAAACCTAACACTAACCCCTTGAAGATCACCCTACCTTGAGAAGTCTTCACCCAACCGGGCCGAAGTCCTCAACGAAGCCGGGTGAAGTGGTCCTCCAAATGGGCAGAAGTCTTCATCCAAGCTGGGAAGAAGAGGTCCTCCAGACAGGCAGAAGTCTTCATCCAGGCGGCATCATCTGTCTTCATCCATCCGGCACGGAGCGGCTCTATCTTCAAGACATCCGACGCGGAGCATCCTCTTCAAACGAAGTCCAACTGAAGAATGAAGGTTCCTTTAAATGATGTCATCCAAGATGGCGACCCTTGAATTCCGATTGGCTGATAGAATTCTATCAGCCAATCGGAATTAAGGTAGAAAAAATTCTATTGGCTGATGCAATCAGCCAATAAGATTGAGCTTGCATTCTATTGGCTGATCCAATCAGCCAATAGAATGCGAGCTCAATCCTATTGGCTGACTGGATCAGCCAATAGGATTGAACTTCAATCCTATTGGCTGATTGCATCAGCCAATAGGATTTTTTCTACCTTAATTCCGATTGGCTGATAGAAATGATTAGAATCTAAAAACATAGGGCTCGTTTCCATTAAGTCGTAAATGGTTTTGTGCGTTTTCCATCAAGCAGCAGGGGTTCGACTGCTGAAAAAATTTTGCATCCTGTAAAAAATAAAAGTACAAAATTACACCCGGTTTCAATTGAATGTGCAAACAGGTAAGTCTCATATATAACGGCATGCTCAACTAGGCATAAAAAGGAAAAAACATAATTTATGCTTACCTGATAAATTCCTTTCTCCTGTAGTGTAGTCAGTCCACGGGTCATCCATTACTTATGGGATATTAACTCCTCCCCAACAGGAAGTGCAAGAGGATCACCCAAGCAGAGCTACTATATAGCTCCTCCCCTCTACGTCACACCCAGTCATTCGACCGAAAACCAAACGAGAAAGGAGAAACTATAGGGTGCAGTGGTGACTGGAGTATAATTTAAAATTTAGACCTGCCATAAAAAACAGGGCGGGCCGTGGACTGACTACACTACAGGAGAAAGGAATTTATCAGGTAAGCATAAATTATGTTTTCTCCTGTTAAGTGTAGTCAGTCCACGGGTCATCCATTACTTATGGGATACCAATACCAAAGCTAAAGTACACGGATGACGGGAGGGACAGGCAGGATCTTTATACGGAAGGAACCACTGCCTGAAGAACCTTTCTCCCAAAAACAGCCTCCGAAGAAGCAAAAGTGTCAAATTTGGAAAATTTGGAAAAAGTATGAAGAGAAGACCAAGTTGCAGCCTTGCAAATCTGTTCAACAGAGGCCTCATTCTTAAAGGCCCAAGTGGAAGCCACAGCTCTAGAAGAATGAGCTGTAATCCTTTCAGGAGGTTGCTGTCCAGCAGTCTCATAGGCTAAACGTATTATGCTACGAAGCCAAAAAGAGAGAGAGGTAGCAGATGCTTTTTGACCTCTCCTCTGTCCAGAATAAACGACAAACAGGGAAGAAGTTTGGCGAAAATCTTTAGTTGCCTGTAAATAAAATTTCAGGGCACAGACTATGTTTAGATTGTGCAGAAGTCGTTCCTTTTTTGAAGAAGGGTTAGGGCACAATGATGGAACAACAATCTCTTGATTGATATTCTTGTTAGTGACTACCTTAGGTAAGAACCCAGGTTTAGTACGCAGAACTACCTTATCTGAATGAAAAATCAGATAAGGAGAATCACAATGTAAGGCTGATAACTCAGAGACTCTACGAGCCGAGGAAATAGCCATTAAAAACAGAACTTTCCAAGATAACAGCTTGATATCAAAGGAATGAAGGGGTTCAAACGGAACACCCTGTAAAACGTTAAGAACTAAGTTTAAGCTCCACGGTGGAGCTACAGTCTTAAACACAGGCTTAATCCTAGCCAAAGCCTGACAAAAAGCCTGAACGTCTGGAACTTCTGACAGACGTTTGTGTAAAAGGATGGACAGAGCTGAGATCTGTCCCTTTAAAGAACTTGCAGATAAACCCTTTTCTAAACCTTCTTGTAGAAAGGACAATATCCTAGGAATCCTAACCTTACTCCATGAGTAACTCTTGGATTCGCACCAGTGTAAGTATTTACGCCATATCTTATGGTAAATTTTCCTGGTAACAGGTTTCCTAGCCTGTATTAAGGTATCAATTACTGACTCCGAATATCCACGCTTTGATAAAATCAAGCGTTCAATTTCCATGCAGTCAGCTTCAGAGAAATTAGATTTTGATGTTTGAAAGGACCCTGAATTAGAAGGTCCTGTCTCAGAGGCAGAGACCAAGGTGGACAGGATGACATGTCCACTAGATCTGCATACCAGGTCCTGCGTGGCCACGCAGGTGCTATTAGAATCACCGATGCTTTCTCCTGTTTGATCCTGGCAATCAAACGAGGAAGCATCGGGAAGGGTGGAAACACATAAGCCATCCTGAAGGTCCAAGGTGCTGTCAAAGCATCTATCAGGACCGCTCCCGGGTCCCTGGACCTGGACCCGTAACAAGGAAGCTTGGCGTTCTGGCGAGACGCCATGAGATCCATATCTGGTTTGCCCCAACGTCGAAGTATTTGGGCAAAGACCTCCGGATGAAGTTCCCACTCCCCCGGATGAAAAGTCTGGCGACTTAGGAAATCCGCCTCCCAGTTCTCCACGCCTGGGATGTGGATCGCTGACAGGTGGCAAGAGTGAGACTCTGCCCAGCGAATTATCTTTGATACTTCCATCATCGCTAGGGAACTCCTTGTCCCTCCCTGATGGTTGATGTAAGCCACAGTCGTGATGTTGTCCGACTGAAACCTGATGAACCTCAGAGTTGCTAACTGAGGCCAAGCCAGAAGGGCATTGAGAACTGCTCTCAATTCCAGAATGTTTATTGGAAGGAGACTCTCCTCTTGAGTCCATGATCCCTGAGCCTTCAGGGAATTCCAGACAGCGCCCCAACCTAGTAGGCTGGCGTCTGTTGTTACAATTGTCCAGTCTGGCCTGCTGAAGGGCATCCCCCTGGACAGATGTGGCCGAGAAAGCCACCATAGAAGAGAATCTCTGGTCTCTTGATCCAGATTCAGCATAGGGGACAAATCTGAGTAATCCCCATTCCACTGACTTAGCATGCACAATTGCAGCGGTCTGAGATGCAGGCGTGCAAAAGGAACTATGTCCATTGCCGCTACCATTACGCCGATTACCTCCATGCATTGAGCCACTGACGGGTGTTGAATGGAATGAAGGACACGGCAAGCATTTAGAAGTTTTGTTAACCTGTCCTCTGTCAGGTAAATTTTCATTTCTACAGAATCTATAAGAGTCCCCAAGAAGGGAACTCTTGTGAGTGGTAAGAGCGAACTCTTCTCCTCGTTCACTTTCCACCCATGTGACCTTAGAAATGCCAGTACTAACTCTGTATGAGACTTGGCAGTTTGGAAGCTTGACGCTTGTATCAGAATGTCGTCTAGGTACGGAGCTACCGAGATTCCTCGCGGTCTTAGTACCGCCAGAAGAGAGCCCAGAACCTTTGTAAAGATTCTTGGAGCCGTAGCCAACCCGAAGGGAAGAGCTACAAACTGGTAATGCCTGTCTAGGAAGGCAAACCTTAGATACCGGTAATGTTCTTCGTGAATCGGTATGTGAAGGTAGGCATCCTTTAAATCCACTGTGGTCATGTACTGACCTCTTTGGATCATGGGTAAGATTGTCCGAATAGTTTCCATTTTGAACGATGGAACTCTTAGGAATTTGTTTAGGATCTTTAAATCCAATATTGGTCTGAAGGTTCCCTCTTTTTTGGGAACCACAAACAGATTTGAGTAAAACCCTTGTCCGTGTTCCGACCGCGGAACTGGGTGGATCACTCCCATTAGTAAAAGGTCTTGTACACAGCGTAGAAATGCCTCTTTCTTTATCTGGTTTGTTGACAACCTTGAAAGGTGAAATCTCCCTTGTGGAGGAGAAGCTTTGAAGTCCAGAAGATATCCCTGAGATATGATCTCCAACACCCAGGGATCCTGGACATCTCTTGCCCAAGCCTGGGCGAAGAGAGAGAGTCTGCCCCCCACTAGATCCGTTTCCGGATCGGGGGCCCTCACTTCATGCTGTCTTAGGGGCAGCAGCAGGTTTTCTGGCCTGCTTGCCCTTGTTCCAGGTCTGGTTAGGTTTCCAGCCTTGTCTGTAGCGAGCAACAGCTCCTTCCTGTTTTGGAGCAGAGGAAGTTGATGCTGCTCCTGCCTTGAAGTTACGAAAGGCACGAAAATTAGACTGTCTAGCCCTTGGTTTGGCTCTGTCTTGAGGCAGGGCATGGCCTTTACCTCCCGTAATATCAGCGATAATTTCTTTCAAACCGGGCCCGAATAATGTCTGCCCCTTGAAAGGTATGTTAAGTCATTTAGATTTAGAAGTTACATCAGCTGACCAGGATTTTAGCCACAGCGCTCTGCGCGCCTGAATGGCGAATCCGGAATTCTTAGCCGTAAGTTTAGTTAAATGTACTACGGCATCAGAAATAAATGAATTAGCTAGCTTAAGGGTTTTAAGCTTGTGTGTAATCTCATCTAATGGAGCTGAGTCAAGGGTCTCTTCCAGAGACTCAAACCAAAATGCTGCCGCAGCCGTGACAGGCGCAATGCATGCAAGGGGTTGCAATATAAAACCTTGTTGAACAAACATTTTCTTAAGGTAACCCTCTAACTTTTTATCCATTGGATCTGAAAAGGCACAGCTATCCTCCACCGGGATAGTGGTACGCTTAGCTAAAGTAGAAACTGCTCCCTCCACCTTAGGGACCGTTTGCCATAAGTCCCGTGTAGTGGCGTCTATTGGAAACATTTTTCTGAATATAGGAGGGGGTAAGAAAGGCACACCGGGTCTATCCCACTCCTTAGTAACAATTTCAGTAAGTCTCTTAGGTATAGGAAAAACGTCAGTACTCGTCGGTACCGCAAAATATTTATCCAACCTACACATTTTCTCTGGGATTGCAACTGTGTTACAATCATTCAGAGCCGCTAACACCTCCCCTAGTAATACACGGAGGTTTTCCAGCTTAAATTTAAAATTTGAAATGTCTGAATCCAGTTTATTTGGATCAGATCCGTCACCCGCAGAATGAAGCTCTCCGTCCTCATGTTCTGCAAATTGTGACGCAGTATCAGACATGGCCCTAGCATTATCAGCGCACTCTGTTCTCACCCCAGAGTGATCTCGTTTACCCTTAAGTTCTGGCAATTTAGACAAAACTTCAGTCATAACATTAGCCATGTCTTGTAAAGTGATTTGTAATGGCCGCCCTGATGTACTTGGCGTTACAATATTACGCACCTCCTGAGCGGGAGATGCAGGTACTGACACGTGAGGCAAGTTAGTCGGCATAACTTCCCCCTCGTTGTCTGGTGAATGTTGCTTAATATGTACAGATTGGCTTTTATTTAAAGTAGCATCAATGCAATTAGTACATAAATTTCTATTGGGCTCCTCCTTGGCTTTTGAACATATTGCACAAAGAGATTCCTCTGTGTCAGACATGTTTAAACAAACTAGCAGTTAGACTAGCAAGCTTGGAAATACTTTTCAACTGAATTTACAAGCAATATGCAAAACGTTACTGTGCCTTTAAGAAGCACACAAAAACTGTCACAGTTGAATAACAATGAACCGGATTAGTTATAGAAACCAAATTTTCACAGTAAATGCATAAATTTAGCAAAGGATTGCACTCATTAGCAATGGATGATTAACCCTTAATATCAGAAAAAACGGATAACAATTGAAAATATAAGCGTTTTTATCACAGTCAAAGCACAGTCTCACAGGTCTGCTGTGAGTGATTACCTCCCTCAAAACTAGTTTTGAAGACCCCTGAGCTCTGTAGAGACGTCCTGGATCATGCAGGGAGAAGAAGGCAGACTGTGACTGAATTTCTAATGCGTAGTAAAAGCGCCAAAATAGGCCCCTCCCACTCACAATACAACAGTGAGGGAAGCTCAGTAAACTGTTTTAATTCAAAACAAACGACAGCCATGTGGAAAATAACGCCCAAAACAATTTTCACCAAGTACCTCAGATAATTAAACGATTTAACATGCCAGCAAACGTTTAAAATCTAATTTATGAAATGTCATTAAAAGCCTGCTGCTAGTCGCTCACACTGCAAGTTAGGCTAAAAGTTATATGCATACAGTATTTTCCCAGTGAAGTGCCATTCCCCAGAAATACTTAAGTGTAAACATACATACATATCAGCCTGATACCAGTTGCTACTACTGCATTTAAGGCTGTACTTACATTATATCGGTATTAGCAGTATTTTCTCAGTCAATTCCATTCCTTAGAAAATAATATACTGCAACATACCTCTTTGCAGGTGAACCTGCCCGCTGTCCCCTGTTCTGAAGTTACCTCACTCCCCAGAATGGCCGAGAACAGCAAATGGATCTTAGTTACGTCCGCTAAGATCATGCACAAAACTCAGGTAGATTCTTCTTCAAATGCTGCCTGAGAAGAAAACAACACACTCCGGTGCCGTTTAAAATAACAAACTTTTGATTGAAGATATAAAAACTAAGTTTAATCACCACAGTCCTCTCACACATCCTATCTATTAGTTGGGTGCAAGAGAATGACTGGGTGTGACGTAGAGGGGAGGAGCTATATAGCAGCTCTGCTTGGGTGATCCTCTTGCACTTCCTGTTGGGGAGGAGTTAATATCCCATAAGTAATGGATGACCCGTGGACTGACTACACTTAACAGGAGAAATAAGCTTTTTGTGGCCTAGTTGAGATATAACAGTTTGCTAACAATGCAAGTATTTAATTTTTTAAATGTATTCTTATATTTAAAATTTAGTGCTGCCCCAGGCACCTTGGAGTTATGTTTTCAATATGTACTCTCATATAAAAATATTATCAGGCAACTAGACCTATGCCTGGGGCAGGACTAAATATTACATATATAATAAAATGAAATTAAAACCTCCAAAAATGTCTGGCCTTAATTTAAAATAATTTCTTTAATTTCTTTGATTATTTAATAAGTGACCAAATCTATCTAGCTAAAAAAATACCCCACTAAACTCCTAACTACCATTTCTTTCCCTCTGTAGCTGAGGGTGGGCAGACGCAAACCTTAATTTGTTGTAATTAACGGTCAGATTAACATAGCAATAAACTTGTTATGGTGCGATTTCCGAGAAATCCATCGTCTGGTGGAAGCATTAATACAACATTAAAGGGACATAATACCCATATGCTAAGTAAATATCACCTGATTACATCTTTATGTAAAAAAGGAAGCAGAAGAATGATATTTTATCTAAAAATTTTAGCTCACAATAGTAAGTTCTCTGGTAACAGTTAAACTTCAGCTACTGTCCAGCTGCAAGTTGAAAATAATAATAATAATAATAGTCAATCAGCATCAGCATTGCTGAAGTTGTGCTATGCTTTGCTGTGATCTCATGATATTTCACTGAAATCTCATGAGATTTTATAGTAAACCATTAAACTGACTATGGAAATAACTTGACTGTGTCTGCACATGTCAGATGCACGCTTCTTTGCAAGTCCTCGGACAAGTATCCTGATTGGCTGCTTAAAGTCCCTTTACAAAGGGGTGTGAATAATTTGGAAATTTTGAGGTAAATATCTTCCTTTTTTTACATAGAGATGTTCAGGTGATATTTTCTAGTCAGCTTTTTACAGCTATTTACATTTGTGTATCATGTCCTTTTAACTTTCGCATTCTCGAAAAGACTGACTGCACGCATTGCGCAAAATAATTCAATAGAAAGCTGGTACTAAAATGGAGCTGTAAACTACTTTTAGCTGTCGGCCACTTTGGTATCTTATGGCTCCATTTTTAATTACTTAATGGAAACAAGCCCATAAGGTTAACTGATCAGCTATATGGACAAAGGTTTTATTCATTTCTGTCCATTCAAGGGTCATTCCAATCAAAGTGACACAGCAAAATATATGACATTAGCTAATGCTAATTTCAAAAAGTCACATAATAAAAGAAGTAAATAAAGTGTTTGCTTGTGTATTATTAATTCATTGATGTAGTTAGACCTCTTAGCCTACTATCAGTTAGATTACAAGTTTTGAGCGATATAGGGATTTTAACATCCACCACAAAAGCGGCGTTATTTCAACTTCCTATAGCGCTGCTATTACAGGTTTAAAAAAAGCAGGCTTGTGCGGGCGATATGGTGGCGTTGAGCTGCTTTGACGTGCTCGTGCATGATTTCCCCATAGACATCAATGGGGAGAGCCGGCAAAAAAAAAAAGCCTTACACCTGAATGAAAAGCTCCGTAACGCAGCCCCATTGATATCTATGGGGAAAGAAAAAGTTACGTTTAAACCATCCAAGTTTTGAGCGATTACAAGTTTTGAGCGATATAGGGATTTTAACATCCACCACAAAAGCGGCGTTATTTCAACTTCCTATAGCGCTGCTATTACAGGTTTAAAAAAAGCAGGCTTGTGCGGGCGATATGGTGGCGTTGAGCTGCTTTGACGAGCTCGTGCATGATTTCCCCATAGACATCAATGGGGAGAGCCGGCAAAAAAAAAAAAGCCTTACACCTGAATGAAAAGCTCCGTAACGCAGCCCCATTGATATCTATGGGGAAAGAAAAAGTTACGTTTAAACCTAACACCCTAACATAAACCCCCGACATCGCCACCATATACATACAGTTATTAACCCCTAATCTGCCGTCCCCGAAAACGCCGCCACCTACATACAGTTATTAACCCCTAATCTGCCGTCCCCGATATCGTGGCCACCTGCATACAGTTATTAACCCCTAATCTGCCACCCCCAACATCGCCGCCACCTACATATAGTTATTAACCCCTAATCTGCCACCCCCAACATCGCCACCACCTACATAAAACTATTAACCCCTAATCTGCCTAACACCCCCTAACTTTAACATAATTAAAATAGAGCTAAACTAAAGTTACAATTATTAACTAAAGAATACCTATTTAAAACTAAATACAAACTTACCTGTGAAATAAAACCTAAGCTAGCTACAATATAACTAATAGTTATATGTAGCTAGCTTAGGTTTTATTTTTATTTCACAGGTAAGTTTGTATTTATTTTAACTAGGTAGACTAGTTACTGAATAGTTATTAACTATTTAATAACTACCTAGTTAAAATAAATACAAACTTACCTGTAAAATAAAACCTAACCTGCCTTACACTAAAGCCTAACATTACGGGGGTGGAGTCAATTGCCGACGTGAGTGGACGTGCATTGTAGGAGCTCCTGGTCTTAATATGTTTTTTTGGGACATTTATCTATATTTATATAGAACTTTTGATCTATAACTGGTCTTCCTCTGTGAAGAGCTTTTTATCAACAACTTGAAGACCCTAGGAGTACCTATTCAGGACAATCTCTACTATCAGCCCCTCAGAGAGTCCACGTGGATGCTAGAGGAACGCACCGGCAAGACAATTGCCATTGATATACATATATTAGTTCTTATCTGGGACAATTGTGAATCTAGCTATGTCATTGGCGGCAAGACTCGGCGATATCTTGGATACATTCCAGGCTGAGTTGGTGGAGGCCATCCACTCCGCATTTGCTACGCTTGAAGTTGAAAGAGCGACCAATCCTATACAGATAAACCCTGCTCCTACACCTGCAGGGGACTGTGCTTTGGGACCTCAAAGACAGCTAGCTATCACCTCTTGCAGTATACCAGTTATCGAGAATGGGGACTACCCCCTACTGTATAGCACACTTACACACCAGAGTGCCACATGGATAATAGCCAGTAGGAGTGGCAATAGCACAATAGTAATGGAGACTGAACGCGCTTCCCTGGAAGACAGCAGACAAAGTATATTTACAAAGGGCAGCGCGGTAGCCAGACTTACAGTTCTGGATGCCACTGATGTGAAACCCTAGTTGCCTGAGCTTGTACATGAGGCACATTACTACTGTCACAGATGAAAAATTGGACCATGCCTTGAGGGGTGGTACATACAGCTGGCCAATATGGTCGGAGAGCCTGACAGACAAAACATCTGGAATACCGGTGTGGGATAAGAGACTTTGCTTCACATGAAAGGGACTTCAACACCTCTTGATCCCAGTGACTGCTCTCCATTTATTAGCAACTCCTTCTAATTACGGGAACCTCTTATGAAGATTGAGATGTCAGAAAACATGGACCTGTGACTCTACAGGGAGTGCAGAATTATTAGGCAAGTTGTATTTTTGAGGATTAATTTTATTATTGAACAACAACCATGTTCTCAATGAACCCAAAAAACTCATTAATATCAAAGCTGAATATTTTTGGAAGTAGTTTTTAGTTTGTTTTTAGTTTTAGCTATTTTAGGGGGAGATCTGTGTGTGCAGGTGACTATTACTGTGCATAATTATTAGGCAACTTAACAAAAAACAAATATATACCCATTTCAATTATTTATTTTTACCAGTGAAACCAATATAACATCTCAACATTCACAAATATACATTTCTGACATTCAAAAACAAAACAAAAACAAATCAGTTACCAATATAGCCACCTTTCTTTGCAAGGACACTCAAAAGCCTGCCATCCATGGATTCTGTCAGTGTTTTGATCTGTTCACCATCAAAATTGCGTGCAGCAGCAACCACAGCCTCCCAGACACTGTTCAGAGAGGTGTACTGTTTTCCCTCCTTGTAAATCTCACATTTGATGATGGACCACAGGTTCTCAATAGGGTTCAGATCAGGTGAACAAGGAGGCCATGTCATTAGATTTTCTTCTTTTATACCCTTTCTTGCCAGCCACGCTGTGGAGTACTTGGACGCGTGTGATGGAGCATTGTCCTGCATGAAAATCATGTTTTTCTTGAAGGATGCAGACTTCTTCCTGTACCACTGCTTGAAGAAGGTGTCTTCCAGAAACTGGCAGTAGGACTGGGAGTTGAGCTTGACTCCATCCTCAACCCGAAAAGGCCCCACAAGCTCATCTTTGATGATACCAGCCCAAACCAGTACTCCAGCTCCACCTTGCTGGCGTCTGAGTCGGACTGGAGCTCTCTGCCCTTTACCAATCCATCTGGCCCATCAAGACTCACTCTCATTTCATCAGTCCATAAAACCTTAGAAAAATCAGTCTTGAGATATTTCTTGGCCCAGTCTTGACGTTTCAGCTTGTGTGTCTTGTTCAGTGGTGGTCGTCTTTCAGCCTTTCTTACCTTGGCCATGTCTCTGAGTATTGCACACCTTGTGCTTTTGGGCACTCCAGTGATGTTGCAGCTCTGAAATATGGCCAAACTGATGGCAGGTGGCATCTTGGCAGCTGCACGCTTGACTTTTCTCAGTTCATGGGCAGTTATTTTGCGCCTTGGTTTTTCCACACGCTTCTTGCGACCCTGTTGACTATTTTGAATGAAACGCTTGATTGTTCGATGATCACGCTTCAGAAGCTTTGCAATTTTAAGAGTGCTGCATCCCTCTGCAAGATATCTCACTATTTTTTACTTTTCTGAGCCTGTCAAGTCCTTCTTTTGACCCATTTTGCCAAAGGAAAGGAAGTTGCCTAATAATTATGCACACCTGATATAGGGTGTTGATGTCATTAGACCACACCCCTTCTCATTACAGAGATGCACATCACCTAATATGCTTAATTGGTAGTAGGCTTTCGAGCCTATACAGCTTGGAGTAAGATAACATGCATAAAGAGGATGATGTGGTCAAAATACTCATTTGCCTAATAATTCTGCACTCCCTGTAGATGGTCTTGGTGGAACCATAAGCTGTGGTACTCATACCATTAGATCTGGTTAAATGCAGGATTTAGGCTTGTTTGTATGCATTTCAAAATTAAGTCAGCTGAACAGTTTTAAGTTAACCTGTCTCATTTCAAACACTGAGTAATCTTAGTCTGAGAGTATAACATTTTAAGCAGATGTAAAAATCATAGATAAAATGCCTCCTTGCATATGGAAAGTCCTTGCATAAAGGGGCAGTAAACGGGAATGTAATATATATATATATATATATATATATATATTAATTAAAAAACTCATATCTGCCAAAAGGGCACCTACCATTTGTGTATTGAGGAGGAAACATTTCTGCATGGCTTTAAATATAGAATTTCTACAGCATTGTGAAATAATCATAAATACACTGCTGCTAAAAAAAAATTTGTTTTTATGGACCCCTGGCCCCACCATACAACTATTACCACAATGAAGTTACAATCTGAAATTGCACAAAGAAATAAAAAACATTTACTAAGTAAGTCCTACCTCTTCCGCAAATGAATGTGATCTGCCATCTGACTCAGGTACACACTGTACAAACTGAAGTTCCAAGTCTGTCTCACACTGTGCATATTGTTTTAGTGCAATCCTCTCAAATGCTAATTCTTTACTCCTTGTAATAACATTTCCCATGCTTAATTAGCATTCTGCTGTAGTACCCACTGGCGGCTGCTAAAAAAAAAAAGTTGTTCTTGCCTCATGGGGCCCCCTGGCCCATTGGGCCTCTGACGGGAGTCACCTCTGTCACCTCCTGATGGCGGCCCTGGTAACTGTACTTTGCAATGTTTTTTTTTTTTTTTTTTTTTTTTTTTTTTTAGGTTTAAAAAAAAAAAGCTTTATTCATATCATACAGTGGTACACGTCATATATTGCAAGTACATTGCACACTCCAAAAATGTCATTATACAATATATCATTGAGTTGATCCCCTATGTTGATCATAAAGAAGCTTTGAGCAAAAAAGTACATAATGCTAATAAAGTCTGTCCTCCATACTCCATGCTGGGGCTCATGATTTAGAAGCACATTTTCTAGTTCAGTGTACCTCTTACTTATCTCCCCAGAATTAGCATTTCAGACCACTTTTGGGCCTTAAACAAAATCACTTTTAAACAATTGTGGGGGTATGCAGGGGTAGGATGCAACATAACAAACAGAAAAAGACAAAACAACACAGAAGAAGTTATGTCAGTGGAGACACATATAGCCAGAGATCTTATACATATTATCTACTACTGTTATTTTCGTATAAAGAGAAAAAACAAAAACATGACAAGATTTAGGTATGTGGATGCTATACTAAGCCTCAGATACATTTAGGTAGGCTTCACAATGGGTTTATTCAGACCAACCATAGGGAAGGAACACTCATACTATTAAGGAAGTATGCATTCCGGTAGTGTAGGGTAACCTAATTCTTTCCTATAATGTCAGGGCCCTGGGGTATTTGGATGGGCTTGCAGCAGTGGGTTATAAGCAGAACGATCAACTGAGCAATAATATAGAAAGGGCACTGCGGGAAGGGGAAGGCTCAATGTTGCGCTGCCGGGCGCACTCAGTGACTAACAAATGGCGGCAACTCATTTATATAATAGATATATGTCCCCCCGCCTGCCACCGTGGCCGTCGGCCGCGAGCGAGGCAACAAGATGTGTGTTTGATATATACGCCTTTAATATGGTTAACAGCACACCACACAGCCCTCTCTCCGCTACCAGGCAACCTATGATGTGGGTGACCTCCCCCCCCCCCGCAGTTCTAATCCCCATACACTGAGCCAGTTTCACATATGTATTATTGAGCACAGATTCAAAACTACCAAGCCACAGAACAAACATTTGTTACAAGTCTAAACGGTTCATCTAACATTTCAAACATATCAACAATGATAACTCACTGAAAGTCTATTATTAAATATGTAATTCAGGTGCGCTGTCAACCCCTAGAAAGTTTAAGCATGCCAGTCAGCGAGGTATCTGGGCAAGATTGTACTTCTCCCCTCAGTAGCATCTTATGTCTAACAGTGGCAGTGTCGGGAGATGTTTTAACGTGGTTCACAGTCCCTGAGGAGTCACACCAGGCCTCGCTGCCAGCCATATGCCAAATACTGTCTAGCTTACCATCCGGAAACATAAGCAGGGTAAATGTGTTGAAAGTCTCCAGATCCGTCTCTACCTTGGAGCCACGTGGCGGCCACGGTAACTTTAAATCCCCTCTTGCCCATATATAAGGTTTCTCTGAGCCGATGGGAGCTGCAAACTTGGTAGATGTAGAAGATTTGCTCTGCCTGCTAATGTCGACTTTTGGGGGAGTTATACTCGGTTTCCCCATCTGGGGACTGCTCAATGCTGCTTCGGGCGCCATTTTAGAAGTGCCAATGTTTCTCTGGTTAGGTAGATCCGAAGTTGGGTAGAGGTTTGTGACCTGCTTGTTATGCCAGATCAGAGTGTCCACTTCTCCACGTATATTGCCTTTAGTTGCTAGCGACAAGGTTATGCTAAGGCTGTTGCCTGGCAGTTGAGGTGCTCTGTCGCTCAGCTTGGTAATTCGTCCGTCTTCCTCGAGCTTCAGGCTTAAAACAGAGTCGTTCCTTGCGGGTTGCTGCGGCATCGACTCTACAACTTTAGTGGCTCCTGCTTTTTCCATAAGAAACTGTATGTCTTGTTCCGAAGGGGCTTTGTCTATCAGTGCTTGCAGCAGGGCTTCAATTTTAGCGAGCCGGATATCCATAGCGGCTGATGAATCGCAATGTATTTTTTTAAGTGTTTCGTTAAACTTTTTTGCTGCGCAAAGCTGTTAACTACAGCTCTTCGAGCACAAAAAGGATTGTTGGGTAAAAGGCGTGATTTTTCAACACTGTGCAATGGAAATTGATTGCGAAAAAAGTAGACCACATCTCTTTGTAATGTTGCCCTAAGTTTAGTGGAAACCACCCTAGTGAGCCTTTATATAGTATACATTAATATTACAACAAATATTATTGTTTGAGTGGATAGTCCCTTTATATTTTGTTTATACCAGTAGTTATTGCAATTGAATCGTATGCTAAATTGTAGATCTAAATGTGGCTCATTTAGCTGTAAAGTGTGCTTATGTTTCCCTTGTCCTATCCATATGGTAGCCCATTAAGTCCATTAGGTCCATCAGTGAGCTGCTGTTAAGCATATTGATATGCCTGAATATAAAACAAACTGCTATATTCTATCCTTCCAAATGTGATTTTAGTTATAGCTAAAGTAGAAAAGATGAGGCAGTAGTCATTCCTGATGTGAATAAAAGTCCAATCTTTATTTCTTAATTAAAACATCACAGCAAAGGGTAAGAAGGTTCAGGCTGGTTGACTAGTTTCGGCAGAGTGCCGTAATCATAATCCTGCAGCCACTTAAAATTGTGCATATTTAAAGGGGTTTCCAAACACAGTGATTGGTCAATGTTGGTGGGAGTGTAAATCTACTCCCTCACATATTAACCTCTTACTAACAATTATCTAACCTATTCAGAAATTTGACCTTATTTACATAGTGTGAGGCCTTAGGATATATTAATCACAAATAATCAATTCGTTATTGCAGTCTCAAAAATATATATATATATATATGTATCTTGTGCATATATTAAAAGATATACAGCACATATTCACATTTTCACAACTATATCATAGATGGTAATAATATGATATAAACATGTATGTACATATTTATAGAGAGTATATAACATGGGTATGTAAGAAATCTATATTCATGCTAGTATAGTCGTACATAAATGCATACATGGATATGACAATAGTAGGATAACTACAATATGCTATTTGAATAATTAAATACATACAATAATAGACACATTTCCAAGAGATATATTCCAAACCTATTTTCCTTTTGTACTTGACTTTTTGGAATGCTTAGACCCTAATCTGATCTAGTTCAAAACTCAAAACTAGTAGTCAATAAGCTAAATATTCCTTTATTTTGGCTATGGAATTAAACTCATGTAATGTGCTTATAGTATGTTATACAAATTATATGGGACTATGCCCAAAATCAATAGACACATGTGTGTATAAACAAAGTTACTAGTGTATGCTTAAGAGCTGTGCATAAGTGTATATCCCTAAATACTAAGATATGTAAAAGATGGCCCAAAGCAGAATTCCCTCTTATTTTGACGAAAGGTAAATCAGTGTAAACTGCTGACATGGTATGGTGACCACCAAAAAATGGTGTTAACTGGTTGGATACCAACCCAGCATGCAAAACAATACGCAAAGGGTACCAGTGTGGCACCTGTGGGACAGGGAATAGGCCCAGAAAACAAATCACAGTATCAAGAACCATGTATCAATGCCAGTGGTTGATGAGATCAAACTCAGAATTGAAGCCCCTTGGTACCTGGGTTTGAAGTTTAAAAATCCAAAAGGCTTCCTGTCTGGCTAGAATCTCCTCTTTATTCCCACCTCTGAATGGTTGCTTAACCTGTTCAATTGCCCTCCAATTAAATGCTCTAACATCTCCTCCGTGTACCTCAATGAAATGTCTTGACAGGGCCGAGACTGTTTTCTCATTTTTGATGTAACCCAGGTGCTCTTGTACTCTCGTACGGACATCCCTGGTACTCATGCCCACATACTGCCGGCGATGCTCGGTACATTCAATGAGGTACACGACGAAATGAGTAGAGCATCTAATACATCCTTTAGTCTCGAATGTTTCATTAGTGACATGAGAATAGAAGTTTCTTCCCTCTACTATGTAGTCACAAGCCTTACATCTGCCATTGCTACATTTGTATGTGCCATTTACGGCCAACCATGTAGCTGATACTTCCTTTTGTGGTAAAAGGGAAGGGGACAAGATATTACCTAAGGTTATATACTCTCTATAAATATGTACATACATGTTTATATCATATTATTACTATCTATGATATAGTTGTGAAAATGTGAATATGTGCTGTATATCTTTTAATATATGCACAAGATACATATATATTTATATATTTTTGAGACTGCAATAACGAATTGATTATTTGTGATTAATATATCCTAAGGCCTCACACTATGTAAATAAGGTCAAATTTCTGAATAGGTTAGATAATTGTTAGTAAGAGGTTAATATGTGAGGGAGTAGATTTACACTCCCACCAACATTGACCAATCACTGTGTTTGGAAACCCCTTTAAATATGCACAATTTTAAGTGGCTGCAGGATTATGATTACGGCACTCTGCCGAAACTAGTCAACCAGCCTGCACCTTCTTACCCTTTGCTGTGATGTTTTAATTGAGAAATAAAGATTGGACTTTTATTCACATCAGGAATGACTACTGCCTCATCTTTTCTACTTTTGTTCATTTTGGGATTACAAGGAGTCCCTCAATTGGCAGCAGTTTTCCTTATGTTTCTCACACTCAAGCTAAACCAAGTGGATCAGTGATTTTCGAGTTTCCAGGAATCTGATTGGCTGACCGCGACACACCCCCGGCTTCACAGGCCCCCGATGACGTCACACGTTAGGCTACGGAGATCCGGAAGTCTGGCACTGTAGGAGAAACGGAGAGAAGCTAATCCTTGCAGGGGAACCGGCAGCTTAGCCGTTGTTTGTCCCCATTTAGGAGCACGCCTCTGAAGAAATCCTTACTGACCAGACACGGACCTTAGCGAATCCTCACGGCAGAAGGGTGAGTTTTGAATTTCACCCTATTCCGCAATAGTGGATGCCTGAAAGGACTGGGGCTTACATGAATTATAGTTCCTGTTTGAGGGGGGTGTGTTGTGCCACTGTTACAGCCTTGTTCTATGTGGTTTCTACTACTCACCACTGATGTCCTGGCTTTGAGTGCTATTATCCTATTGAATGTGACTTTATACCTGGGACTAGTTTTCTCATTTCATTTAGTTATAGCTGTCCTACTCAATATTTGTTTCCTTCTTAATATGAGGAGAGTCCACAGCTTCATTCCTTACTTGTGGGAAATACTGAACCTGACCACCAGGAGGAGGCAAAGACACCCCAGCCAAAGGCTTAAATACCTCCCCCACTCCCCTCATCCCCCAGTCATTCTTTGCCTTTTGTCACAGGAGGTTGGCAGAGAAGTGTCAGAAGATACGGAGTAGTTCCTTATGGAGGGTATCTTCCCTTCGGAAAGGAACTAGAATTTTAAGTAGTCTTTTCAGCCTTTCAGTGAGAGCATTGATGAATGTTAGAGTCTGGAGATGCAGGGAGAGTCTTTCTGCGAACCCATCCAGACTTGTATTAACAACTCCTAAGCAATTAGTGTTGACGAGTTTCACTGCCTGCTTTTTTCACTCAAGTCCATGTGAGGAGCGATGCTACAAGACTGTCAAACTAGAGAGGCTGTGTTCTGTTCCATGGCTTAGATTCCGGTAAGATTGTTTCATTATTTATACGCATATGTCAAATCTAATGTCTATATTGGAGGAGGTTACGGTGTACCCTATGGTGTACCCGCCTGCTCAATTATGTTCCACAGGCCTTGATAAAGTAATTTTTTTTTTTAAACAGTTTTTATTGAAGTTTCAAGAATAAATAAAATACAAAATTTGCCCATCAATAATATTAACATCTGAGTATAACACACAATAATGTTACACATAAGTTATCTATAACGGTTCCAAGCATCAAACTGAGACATTAATGTTATGGCTTACAAAGATAATCATAACAACATTAATACTCAAGGCCAACCATAACAAATGGGAACATATGTCATGTCTAGAGAGGTGTCAAATATAGGTTTGAGCTAGCTAAGGTAGAACTTCATTTTATATGTTAGTAATTGGAGTCTGGTCTCCACATCTATAGAATGAATAAAGTATAATTTCCTATTACAGCTGTCATGATGTGAAGAATTGGCTTTTAAAATTACCACAGGCGGGTCACAGAGAGTGGGGAAGGAAAGGTGTTGCAGTGGGCAAGAGCCACTCGAATTATGGGGAAGATGGGAGGGTAAGAAAAGGAGGGCGGAGCCAACTATGGTAAAGCTGTAGGGTGAGCTTATTTATAGCATTATGTAGGCTATAGATGTAAATATAGCAATGACTAAAATAGAGAGCCAAGACGAGTGTTTTGTGTGCTATGTGTACCTAAGTGGCGCAGGTAGTCAGATCAATGGTAGTTGAGGGGAGGGAGGGAGGACGGAGAATTCTATGTGTACCCTAGGGGGAGTCATGTTGGAAGAGATAAGGAAATAATATAGAGCGGGGATATTGATGTAGGGGTGCCTTATCCAATTTACTAGTCTAGAAATAAATAGCTCTATGGTAATCTCAGGCCATCTGAAGAACTTGGAGGGGAAGAATAATTAAGCTATAATCATCGGTTCTAGAGGCAGGTCCAGAAGTCATAAGCATATAATATGAACCTTATAGGGGGAGTTCCCCATATGAATATTGTAAAACCCAGATATCACACTCTTAACATTGTATAAAAGACTTAGGCCTAGATTTGGAGTTTGGCGGTAGCCGTGAAAACCAGCGTTAGAGGCTCCTAACGCTGGTTTTAGGCTATCGCCGGTATTTGGAGTCATTCAAAAAAGGGTCTAACGCTCACTTTTCAGCCGCGACTTTTCCATACCGCAGATCCCCTTACGTCAATTGCGTATCCTATCTTTTCAATGGGATCTTTCTAACTCCGGTATTTAGAGTCGTGGCTAAAGTGAGAGTTAGAAATCTAACGACAAAACTCCAGCCGCAGAAAAAAGTCAGTAGTTAAGAGCTTTCTGGGCTAACGCCGGTTTATAAAGCTCTTAACTACTGTGCTCTAAAGTACACTAACACCCATAAACTACCTATGTACCCCTAAACCGAGGCCCCCCCACATCGCCGACACTCGATTAAATTTTTTTAACCCCTAATCTGACGACCGCCACCTACGTTATACTTATGTACCGCTAATCTGCTGCCCCTAACACCGCCGACCCCTATATTATATTTATTAACCCCTAATCTGCCCCCCTCAACGTCGCCTCCACCTGCCTACACTTATTAACCCCTAATCTGCCGAGCGGACCGCACCGCTACTATTATAAAGTTATTAACCCCTAATCCGCCTCACTAACATCGCCGACACCTAACTTCAATTATTAACCCCTAATCTGCCGACTGGAGCTCACCGCTATTCTAATAAATGTATTAACCCCTAAAGCTAAGTCTAACCCTAACACTAACACCCCCCTAAATTAAATATAATTTTAATCTAACGAAATGAATTAACTCTTCTTAAATAAATTATTCCTATTTAAAGCTAAATACTTACCTGTAAAATAAATCCTAATATAGCTACAATATAAATTATAATGATATTATAGCTATTTTAGGATTAATATTTATTTTACAGGTAACTTTGTATTTATTTTAACCAGGTACAATAGCTATTAAATAGTTAAGAGCTATTTAATAGCTAAAATAGTTAAAATAATTACAAATTTACCTGTAAAATAAATCCTAACCTAAGTTACAATTAAACCTAACACTACACTATCAATAAATAAATTAAATAAAATACCTATAATTATCTACAATTAAACCTAACACTACACTATCAATAAATAAATTAAATACAATTCCTACAAATAAATACAATGAAATAAACTAACTAAAGTACAAAAAATAAAAAAGAACTAAGTTACAAAAAATAAAACAATATTTACAAACATTAGAAATATATTACAACAATTTTAAACTAATTACACCTACTCTAAGCCCCCTAATAAAATAACAAAGCCCCCCAAAATAAAAAAATGCCCTACCCTATTCTAAATTACTAAAGTTCAAAGCTCTTTTACCTTACCAGCCCTGAACAGGGCCCTTTGCGGGGCATGCCCCAAGAAGTTCACCTCTTTTGCCTGTAAAAAAAAACATACAATACCCCCCCAACATTACAACCCACCACCCACATACCCCTAATCTAACCCAAACCCCCCTTAAATAAACCTAACACTAAGCCCCTGAAGATCTCCCTACCTTGAGTCGTCTTCACCCAGCCGAGCCAAATTCTTCATCCAAGCGGAACAAGAAGAGGTCCTCCATCCGGTAGAAGTCTTCATCCAAGCGGAGCAGAAGAGGTCTTCCATCCGATTGAAGTCTTCATCCAAGCGGCATCTTCTATCGTCATCCATCCGGAGCGGAGCGGCAGCATCCTGAAGACCTACGACGCGGAACATCCATCCTGGCCGACGACTGAACAACGAATGACGGTTCCTTTAAATGACGTCATCCAAGATGGCGTCCCTCGAATTCCGATTGGCTGATAGGATTCTATCAGCCAATCGGAATTAAGGTAGGAATATTCTGATTGGCTGATGAAATCAGCCAATCAGAATCAAGTTCAATCCTATTGGCTGATCCAATCAGCCAATCAGATTGCGCTCGCATTCTATTGGCTGTTCCGATCAGCCAATAGAATGCGGGCTCAATCTGATTGGCTGATTGGATCAGCCAATCGGATTGAACTTGATTCTGATTGGCTGATGAAATCAGCCAATCAGAATTTTCCTACCTTAATTCCGATTGGCTGATAGAATCCTATCAGCCAATCGGAATTCGAGGGACGCCATCTTGGATGACGTCATTTAAAGGAACCGCCATTCGTCGTTCAGTTGTCGGCCAGGATGGATGTTCCGCGTCGGAGGTCTTCAGGATGCTGCCGCTCCGCTCCGGATGGATGACGATAGAAGATGCCGCTTGGATGAAGACTTCAATCGGATGGAAGACTTCTTCTGCCCCGCTTGGATGAAGACTTCTACCGGATGGAGGACCTCTTCTTGCTCCGCTTGGATGAAGAATTTGGCTCGGCTGGGTGAAGACGACTCAAGGTAGGGAGATCTTCAGGGGCTTAGTGTTAGGTTTATTTAAGGGGGGTTTGGGTTAGATTAGGGGTATGTGGGTGGTGGGTTGTAATGTTGGGGGGGGGGTATTGTATGTGTTTTTTTACAGGCAAAAGAGCTGAATTTGAACTTTAGTAATTTAGAATAGGGTAGGGCATTTTTTTATTTTGGGGGGCTTTGTTATTTTATTAGAGGGCTTAGAGTAGGTGTAATTAGTTTAAAATTGTTGTAATATATTTCTAATGTTTGTAAATATTTTTTTATTTTTTGTAACTTAGTTCTTTTTTACTTTTTGTACTTTAGTTAGTTTATTTCATCGTATTTATTTGTAGGAATTGTATTTAATTTATTTATTGATAGTGGAGTGTTAGGTTTAATTGTAGATAATTATAGGTATTTTATTTAATTTATTTATTGATAGTGTAGTGTTAGGTTTAATTGTAACTTAGGTTAGGATTTATTTTACAGTTAAATTTGTAATTATTTTAACTATTTTAGCTATTAAATAGTTCTTAACTATTTAATAGCTATTGTACCTGGTTAAAATAAATACAAAGTTACCTGTAAAATAAATATTAATCCTAAAATAGCTATAATATCATTATAATTTATATTGTAGCTATATTAGGATTTATTTTACAGGTAAGTATTTAGCTTTAAATAGGAATAATTTATTTAATAAGAGTTAATTAATTTCGCTAGATTAAAATTATATTTAATTTAGGGGGGTGTTAGTGTTAGGGTTAGACTTAGCTTTAGGGGTTAATACATTTATTAGAATAGCGGTAAGCTCCAGTCGGCAGATTAGGGGTTAATAATTGAAGTTAGGTGTCGGCGATGTTAGGGAGGGCAGATTAGGGGTTAATACTATTTATTATAGGGTTAGTGAGGCGGATTAGGGGTTAATAACTTTATAATAATAGCGGTGCGGTCCGCTCGGCAGATTAGGGGTTAATAAGTGTAGGCAGGTGGAGGCGACGTTGTGGGGGGCAGATTAGGGGTTAATAAATATAATATAGGGGTCGGCGGTGTTAGGGGCAGCAGATTAGGGGTACATAGGGATAATGTAAGTAGCGGCGGTTTACGGAGCGGCAGATTAGGGGTTAAAAATAATATACAGGGGTCAGCGATAGCGGGGGGCGGCAGAATAGGGGTTAATAAGTGTAAGGTTAGGGGTGTTTAGACTCGGGGTACATGTTAGAGTGTTAGGTGCAGACGTAGGAAGTGTTTCCCCATAGGAAACAATGGGGCTGCGTTAGGAGCTGAACGCGGCTTTTTTGCAGGTGTTAGGTTTTTTTTCAGCTCAAACAGCCCCATTGTTTCCTATGGGGGAATCGTGCACGAGCACGTTTATGAGGCTGGCCGTGTCCGTAAGCAACTCTGGTATCGAGAGTTGCAGTTGCGTTAAATATGCTCTACTCTCCTTTTTTGGAGCCTAACGCAGCCATTCTGTGAAATCTCAATACCAGAGTTATTTTAAAGGTGCGGCCAGAAAAAAGCCAGCGTTAGCTACGCGGGTCGTTACCGACAAAACTCTAAATCTAGCCGTAAGACATTAACATGTATAATTACCAAGCAATTTTATGTGTGGGCAATAGACAATATGACGTATCTGCTTGCTTTACTTCAGATGTGGTGTTAGGTTATATGCATAGAAATATCATAAAAAGTAAGGAATAATTATTGGGGTAAATTATCTTCTATAGTTTGACAGAGGTCTGTGTAAATAACAGTTGATAGCCCATGGACCATCATAGTGAGAGAGGTACCTAATGGGGTTATAACAATTCGCTAGCTATTCCAAAGCTTACAGGGTACAGGGAATTTGCTGTACTGAGGAGAGCAAGAGAGACAAATCATGAGAGCATATCCTAATTAGCGTAATGCAGACTGTATGGATGGTACTCCTTAATATTATACATGTCCCAGGGGTCTATATTATGTAGGGGGTTGGGTCTCTGGGATGTATAGGTCTGGAAGCCCCTTATAATTGCATGTTAATTGAGTATAGGCAGTAGCAAAGTGCTTTATATCCAGGAGCCATACTGTAGAATTACACATTCAATTTACCACTACCTATAGTGGTCAATACGAGCGCACATACAAGGGGTAATTATCATAACCATCCAGTCCGTCACATATGTACATTATGTAGATAGCAATGTGCAGTAAGCACAGCCCTACCTGTAATTTGCAAAGATAGTCCTCATAGCATATTTGGTAACCTTTACATCCCTCTTTATCATGCAATAGGAGTAACAAGGAAGTATAACCGCATGGCTGTACTCTCAATTAGCCCCCAGTAAAATAGCAATATATTTTATAGATTAAATCTCTTCTAATACATCTTATAATCCCCCACAAAATCCCACTAGGTAAATAATAAAGCATTGAAAAGTTGTATAACAAAATCACTAAACTGTTTAAAACTTGCTTATAAGCCAAATGAGCATGAGCTACAGTGGAAACTTTCAGAACAGTGTTGAGTTACAGTGTTGGGTCCACTTTATAGAGATGGGCTATCACTAGGAACATCACCCAATGCCAATCTAACGGCATAACCTAGCTTGAGGTTCATGGAGGGCACTACAAGTCAGCTCAGTATCACAGTTCATAGTCTGGATCATGGAGCTCATGTGAATGCTGCCATCTATTCTATGGCTATGGAGCCCAGGTAGGGAAAACAGATCTTTCAGGTCTATGCCGTCCTGATATCTAGGTTGCTCACTGCGTAGTAGGAACTCTGGAAGGGACAAGGCGGAAGTGCTGCTGTGCTGCATCGTGGATAAGGACTTGGGCCTCACTCCTCTATCTACGTGCGAAACTCTCAAATCGCTACCGGTCTTCCCCGTGGAGAAGCGGGGGGTGTGTAGCTTTTAAATATAGCGGAGGAGGCGGATTATCTTCAAAGCTGTTGCGTGCTGTCAGGTTCACCTCGACCTTGGGTGCATCATGGTAGAGTCGGCGGTAAGATCAGACTGCTGGGGCAACGTAGAGAGGCGTTGTCTGGCTGTTTCCGCCGCCTTGTCCCTTTGGAGTAGATGCGCCACCGGGAAGGGTAGGTTGTCGAGGTCTTCCTCTGGCGAGTCAGGTGCGTCCTCTCGGCTGAGAGATAAGTATTGAGAGAGGGTATTGAACTGGGTGACCATACGGGAGCCTAGTAGAGTCAGTGCGTCCAGAATTAGGGAATCCATCCTCTCGGCTAAGAGGGGGATCAGGTCTATCCCTGAAGGATGAGCCTTGTAAGAGAGTCTAGGAATGAAGTGCTATCCTAGTTTGGAGGGCTCTGATAGGAGCAACGAAAGTAGTCGGCTCTTCACTATCAAGGGAGACGCTGAATCCCCGCCGACACTGTTTCCTCGGTTGGTCTCGTGATCTTCTGACAGTTGTCTCAAAATGTGGTCAGAGAAGACTATTATTTAATCTGAGATCATATTTGCCATATGAGATATTATTTTAGGGCTATTTGTGGCCTTTGTTGGTTCATTAGAGCAGGAGCTCCTAAAACCTGCGTCTGCTCGGCTTGAAAGTTGGCTCCGCCCGATAAAGTAATTTTATCTAAGAAAGCTAATATGTTTAGTACTACTGAGCCATCCACCTCTGAGGAGTCTTCCTCCCGTGAGGTGCGTACTCTACAGACATCTCCTATTGCACATACAGCTTCCAGTAGCAGTCCTAATCCTCCAGGTGGAGAGGCCCTTTTATTGCCAAACTTTACTGAGCAGTTACAGATGGCAGTGTCTGTGGCCTTTAATGCTTTGCCTTGCCCTGCTATGCACAAGCGAAAGGTTAAATATTGCTATCCTTCCCAGGGGACATCTACTAGCTTATTGGATTTATCGGATACTAGATTATCCGCTGATGAAGACACCTCTGATACTTCGGAGGATGTTCTTTCTGGGTCGGAATCTGCTGCCTCTAAACCTCCAGCTGCGGAGGAACCATACTTTAGATTTAGGATTGAACACTTACGCTTTCTGCTGAAAGAAGTGTTGGGGACTTTAGAGGTTCCAGAACCTAAATTACCTGAGGAACCCTGTATTCCTAAATTAAATAAGGTCTACAAGGAAAGGGTTGTACCACAGACTGCCAGTTTCTGGAAGACACCTTCTTCAAGCAGTGGTACAGGAAGAAGTCTGCATCCTTCAAGAAAAACATGATTTTCATGCAGGACAATGCTCCATCACACGCGTCCAAGTACTCCACAGCGTGGCTGGCAAGAAAGGGTATAAAAGAAGAAAATCTAATGACATGGCCTCCTTGTTCACCTGATCTGAACCCCATTGAGAACCTGTGGTCCATCATCAAATGTGAGATTTACAAGGAGGGAAAACAGTACACCTCTCTGAACAGTGTCTGGGAAGCTGTGGTTGCTGCTGCACGCAATGTTGATGGTGAACAGATCAAAACACTGACAGAATCCATGGATGGCAGGCTTTTGAGTGTCCTTGCAAAGAAAGGTGGCTATATTGGTCACTGATTTGTTTTTGTTTTGTTTTTGAATGTCAGAAATGTATATTTGTGAATGTTGAGATGTTATATTGGTTTCACTGGTAAAAATAAATAATTGAAATGGGTATATATTTGTTTTTTGTTAAGTTGCCTAATAATTATGCACAGTAATAGTCACCTGCACACACAGATCTCCCCCTAAAATAGCTAAAACTAAAAACAAACTAAAAACTACTTCCAAAAATATTCAGCTTTGATATTAATGAGTTTTTTGGGTTCATTGAGAACATGGTTGTTGTTCAATAATAAAATTAATCCTCAAAAATACAACTTGCCTAATAATTCTGCACTCCCTGTATATGGGAAAGACTTGGTTCTTCTTTTTCCCCTTCTTCTTTTAAAAAATTATTCCCGGTTCCGGACTCTCAATTGAAGTTGTGGGGTTCCGTTTCTAAGGTGGATGGCGCTATCTCCATGCTTGCTAAGCGCACTACTATCCCTCTTGTCGTTTAAGGAGCCCATGGATAAGAAGCTGGAAACTCTGTTAAGAAAGATGTTTCAACATATGGGGTATTTGTTTCAACAGTCAGCGGCTGTTGCTGCGGTTGCTGGAGGAGCGACCTACTGGTGCGACTCCTTATCTGAATTGATCGAAGTGGAAGGTCCCCTCGACTCGATCCAGGAAAGAATTACGGCCTTAATTCTTTTATTTGTGATGCAAATATGTAGATTATTTACCTGAATGCCAAGGCTTTAGGTTTTTCTGTGCTAGCCCGTAGGGCCCTCTGGCTGAAGTCTTGGTCTGCGGACAAGTCTAGACTTCTTTCCCTTCCATTTAAGGGTAAAATTCTCTTTGGTCCAGGCCTGGAATCAATCATATCCACAGTTACTAGAGGCAAGGCTGCCTTTTTACCACAGGATAAGAAGAACTAACCTCATTTTCCATTTTTTTCTAGAATGTTCCACAGTGTTGGAGAAGTGGAGACCATTACCTATTTCGGTCTCCGCTAGAATTATGATGTTGAAAACATTTTTATTTCCACAATTGTTGTATATAATGCAGAATTTCCCTATTTTTATAAAAAACGAGGATATGATGAAATATGATAGAGAATGTAAAGTTTTCATATGGGGTGGAAAGCGGGTGAGACTTGCTAAAAATACGTTGTATCTAGATAAAGATTATGGAGGGTTTGGTCTCCCCAATATTAAAACATATAATCAGGTAGCAATGTTAAAAATAGCAATTGACTGGATTACCGATAAAGACCATTGTTCTTTTAGAGATATAGAAGGTAGTATAATAAAACCATTTTCCCTAAAAGCTATTTTACACACTCCTATATCTAAAATCCCAGCAATGATATTAAAGAATAAGACTGTTAGTAACATAGTTAAAGTATGGCAGAAATTCTGTGTAGATTTCAAAATAAACTATAGGTTTTCCAAGTATCTTCCTATGGTGGGACACCCGGAATTTGGGCCAGGATTAAGTTTTGGTATTTTCCATCTATGGAAAAAAAAAGGATTAGAATTTTTACAACAACTAGTTGATAAAGACACGGGGGCTATTAAATCATTTTCTCAGATACAATTTGAATATGCTATCCCGAGGCAGCATTTCTTCGCTTTTCTACAGGTTAGACAATTTTATAAATACATAACACAAAATTCCCAAGGTGATGGGGGTCTAGGGGCAATAGAAGCTGGATTACAGATATACTGGGCAGGTTTTCATTCAATAGCATTTTGGTACACGATGATATTGAAAAAAAAGGGTGAGATGCACCTAGAAATTCTCACTAAAAAATGGGAAAATTACTTTCCTGATTTACTACCCCAAGATATTAAACGGAGTATAGGGACAGTGGGTTTTAGATACACAGCTTGGAAGGAATCTCATAGTTATTTGGTTAACCATGCATACATTACGCCCATACGCTTAGCCAAATGGGACAAGAACTTTAAAGGGAATTGTTTTCACTGTTATGAGCCCCGGGCAGATATTGTTCATTGCTTATGGAGTTGCCCGAGGATATATCAGTTCTGGAAGAAAATAGAGTTTTGGCTGAATAGGTTCTTGAGTCAAAGGGTGGATTTTACGCCTATAAGTATAATTTTCTTTATTTTTGACAATAAATATGTAAAAGGGGAGTATGCCTTATTAATATCAGCAATACAAATTGCCAGGAATTTAATTTTCCGGCACTGGAAAGCTAAAAAATACCCGAGTCTAGCGGACTTCGTCCAAAAAATGACTGTTCAATTAATTATAGAACTATTGAACCTAGAGCCAAACAAAGAAACCCAAGCTAGAGATTTTCACATAAAATGGGTAGACATTATTAAATTACAACCATCGGTGATACAAGCAGATATCTTGAAATCTTTGCATAAAGCAGGTTTCATACCCCCGTGAGAGACATAGTATTGGATAGAATTCTTTTTTGAAATGGTTGAGTAATATGAAAAAAAAAAAAAAACCCCAGCAGTTTGCATACCTATGAAGCTAAGGCAAATCGTTAGTGAGCAGGTACACAGGATGACTGTTTGATTGTTTTCCCAGATGAGATTTGGCCCTGCGTGGCGCAATTTCGATAAGATTTTGTTTTGTTATATCTGTTTTTGCATTTCTGTAAACTGCTGGATATATAAATAAATATATAAAAAAAAAAAAAAAAAAAAAAAGAAGAACTAACCTAAGGGACACGGTCCTAATTTTCGCTCCTTTCGTTCAGACAAATCCCAACATCAGCAGCCCTCTACAAAGCCTGAGCAGTCCAAGGGAACTTATAAACCTTCTCAGTCCTGGAATAAATCCAAACAGAATAAGAAGCCCGCCGAGTCGAAGTCGGCATGAAGGGGTGGCCTCCGATCTGGCCTTGGATCTGGTAGGGGCAGACTATCTCTATTTTCGAAAGGTTGGTTTGGGGATGTGCAAGACCCGTGGGTACTGGAGGTCATCGCTCAGGTATACAGGATAGGTTTCAAGTCTCATCCTCCCAGGGGCAGATTCCTCTTATCAAACCTGTCTTCAAGGCCAGAAAAGGGAGAAGCTTTTCTAGGGTGTGTGAGAGACCTCTCCTCCCTGGGGGTCATTGTACCAGTACCTCCAGCAGAGAGAGGTTTGCGATACTACTCAAACCTTTTTGTGGTACCAAAGAAGGAGGGTAATTTTCATCTGATTCTGGACCTAAAGTGCTTAAACAAATTCCTGGCTGTCCCCTCATTCAAGATGGAGACAATAAGGTCTATTCTTCCCTTAGTCCAGGAAGGACAATTCATGACAACGAAAGACCAGAAGGATGCCTACCTTCACGTCCCTATACATAAGGAACACTACAAGTTCCTAAAATTTGCATTCCTGGACCAGCACTTCTAGTTCATTGCTCTTCTGTTTGGTCTAGCTACTGCTCCAAGAGTATTTACGAAGGTTCTATGGGCTCTGCTCGCAGTGGCCAGAACCAGAGGGATTGCAGCGGCGCCATACTTAGACAATATTTTGGTTCAAGCACCGTCCTGTTGTCTGGCAGAGGACCATTCAAAAGCCCTTCTTTCTCTTCTTTGATCTCAAGGATTGAAGATAAACTTAGAAAAGAGTTCTCTTATTCCCAGTACCAGGGTGGAGTTCCTGGGTATGATAATAGACTCCATATCCATGAGGATATTTCTTATAGACCAGAGACATTACAAGCTAACTTCCAATTGTCTTGCCCTCCAGACCTCCTTGAGGCCATCTGTGGCTGAGTGTATGGAGGTAATTGGGCTCATGGTGTCCTGCATGGACATCATCCCCTTTGCCAGATTCCATCTCAGACCTCTTCAGCTGTGCATGCTGAGACAGATTTGTCTCAACAGATTTCTCTGGACAGCCAGTCGAGAGAATTTCTCTCCTGGTGGCTCTGTCCAGATCACCTGTCCCAAGGGACGTCCTTCTTGAGACCATTCTGGGAGATTGTGACTACGGACGCGAGTCTTACAGAATGGGCAGCTGTTTAGGGTGCCAGGGAGGCACAGGGCCTGTGGACTCCAGAGGAATCCCTCCTCCCGATCAACATCTTGGAGCTTCGAGCAATCTTCAATGCTCTGAAGGCTTGGCCCCTTCTGGGTTTGACGCAGTTTATCCTATTCCAATCGGACAACATAACCTCAGTGGCTTACATCAACCATCAGGGGGGAACGAGGAGCTCCCTAGCAATGAGGGAAGTATCTCGGATTCTGGAATGGGCAGAGGCCCACAACTGCTCGCTGTCAGCGATCCACATTCCGGGTGTGGACAACTGGGAAGTGGATTTCCTCAGTAGACAATCTTTTTATCTGGGTGAATGGTCTCTCCATCCCGAGGTGTTTGTGGAGATTTGCAGCATATGGGGGAAACCATTACCACTTCTACCTCGTGTGGTGGCCTGCATCAAGCAGGAGTGGGCATCAGTGATTCTAATTGCTCAACGTGGCCTCGGAGGATGTGGTTCGTGTATCTGGTGGGGATGTCCTCATATCCTCCATGGAGGTTACCTTGTCACAGGAATCTGCTGGAACAAGGTCCTTTTCTTCATCAAAATCTAGATTCTCTGAAGCTGACTGTGTGGAGATGGAATGATTAGTCCTTGCCAAGAGAGGTTTTTCTGAGAGAGTTACTGATACTCTCATTCAAGCTTGTAAGCCGGTTACACATTGCATCTATCATAAGGTATGGAGGACCTACTTATCTGGTGTAAAGAGTGTGGATTTCCCTGGCATAAGGTCAGGGTTTCCAGGATTCTTTCCTTTCTCCAGGAGGGTCTGGAGAAGAGGTTTTCAGCTAGCTCCCTTAAGAGACAGATTTCGGCCCTATCTGTTTTACTGCACAAAAGGCTTGCTGAGCTTCCAGAAGTCCAGTCTTTTGTTCAGGCTCTGACTAGAATCAGGCCTGTGTTTAGATCTAGCACTCCTCCTTGGAGTTTAAATTTTTTTCTTAAGGTTTTGCAGAGGGCTCCATTTGAGCCTATGCATGGCCTTGACATTAAATTACTATCTTCAAAGGTTCTTTTTTTACTGGCTATTGCTTCGGCTATCTGAGATGGCTGCCTTGCAATGTGAGCCCCCTTACCTAGAATTCCATGCTGATAAGGCGGTTCTTCGTACTGGGTTAGGTTTTCTTACTAAGGTTGTTTCAGATAGCAACATCAATCAGGAAATTGTTGTTCCTTCCTTGTGTCCTAACTCTTCTTCAAAGGAGCGATTACATAATTTGGATGTGGTTCAGGCCTTGAAGTTCTATCTTCAAGCTACTAAGGAGTTTAGACAGACTTCTTTTTTGTTTGTTGTCTATTCTGGGAAGCGTAAGGGGCAGAAAGCCTCATCCACTTCCTTATCTTTTTGGTTGAGGAGCATTATTTGCTTAGCATATGAAACAGCAGGACATAAGCTTTCTAAGAGGGTTAAGGCTCATTCAACTTGAGCAGTGGCTTCCTCTTGGGCCTTCAAGAATGAAGCCTCTATGGAGCAGATTTGTAAGGTGGCTCCTACTTACATACTTTTTCAAAATTTTACAAGTTTGATGTTTTGCTTCGGCTGAAGCATCTTTTGGGAGAAAGGTTTTGCAGGCTGTGGTGCCCTCAGAATAGGGTCCACCTCTCCTTTTTTACCCTCCCGTTTCATTCAGTGTCCTATAGAGCTTGGGTATATGTTTCCCACAAGTAAGGAATGAAGCTGTGGACTCTCCTCATATTAAGAAGGAAAACATAAATTATGCTTACTAGATAATTTCCTTTCCTTCTGTATGAGGAGAGTCCACAGCCCCCACCCATTTTTCTCTGTTGGGCGGACCAACATTTTTGTTTTGTTCTTCTGGCACCATTTATACCCTGACATTTCTCCTACTGTTCCTTGTTCCCTCGGCAGAATGACTGGGGGATGAGGGGAGTGGGGGAGGTATTTAAGCCTTTGGCTGGGGTGTCTTTGCCTCCTCCTGGTGGCCAGGTTCAGTATTTCCCACAAGTAAGGAATGAAGCCGTGGACTCTCCTCATACAGAAGGAAAGACAATGATCTGGTAAGCATAATTTATGTTTTTCATGTTTTCTTCAATGACATATCCATAATGGGTCTTTATTATATACTTAATCCTTCTGCTACCTTATGTTCTTTGTTGTATAAGAGGTCCAAAAGTGGCCTCATATAGAACCAGATTACGAGTGGCGCGCTAACAGTAATGCATGAGCAATACCGGGTTTATCCCGTCTGTTTGCACGCGTCGGAAGGAGAACTCATATTACAAGTTGAAAGTAAATGCCAACACGTGAACGCAATTGGGATTTATGCTAGAATTATTACCGTGACCTCAGAGCTCTGGTTAACTGTTTTGCAAAACAAAACACATCAAAAGTGCATTTAAAAGTACAGTTACACTCATTATAACACTAATCTAATAACAATTGTTAAAAAAATTGCACAAAAAAGTTATAAGTGCTCAAAGATATGAGGTCTCAGGTGTCAGGAAAAAAGGCAGACAAAGGTCTTTAACACAGACACATACATATACATGTCTAAAGATGTATATGTATATATATAAATATATATTTAAAGGTGTTTACAGATGTATTTATGAATTTATTTGTGTATATATGTATTTACAGACATATATGCACACATAAAAACACATAAATACATACATACACACATATAGCCATATAAATAAGTGCATGGGAGTCCTTTGCAGTTTAGTAGATGAAAACATGTAAATACATATTTATGCAATATTCATATAAAGTGTTATACTGTGTATTTACTGTAAATATTTCACATTCTTACGTTCTTCACATAGGGAAAAACATTGCTTCTAGCAGAGTTAACACTCCAGCTGGATCCATAAATAGTGCGCCACTCGTAATCTGGCCCATAGCCTTTAGAGGGAGAAACTGAGGGTTTATGATATTTATATAATATTTGTCAAGTGTACAGACAAGATTATTATGAATCTTCCATTTCAGAAAGTCTAGTCAAAATTAATGATTCAGATAGGGCATACAATTTTAAACAACTTTCTAATCTACTTTTATCATCAAATTTACATTGTTCTCTTGGTATTCTTTGTTGAAAGCTAAACCTAGGTAGGCTCATATGCTAATTTCTAAGCCCTTGAATCCCACCTCTTATCTCAGTGCATTTTGACAGTTTTCACAGCTAGACAGCACTAGTTCATGTGTGCCATGTAGGTAACATTGTGCTTGCTCCTGTGAAGTTACCTAGGAGTCTTCACTCCTGTCAAAAGTCTGTCAAAAGAACTGAAATAAGGGGGCAGTCTACAGAAGCTTTGATGCAAGGTAATCAGAGGTAAAACGTGTATTAATATAACAGTGTTGGTTATGCAAAACTCGGGAATGGGTAATAATGGGATTAGCTAACTTTTTAAACAATACAAATTATGTTCCTTGATAAAACTTCATTAAAGGGTTATCAATGATCTATATAAATAAAGAAAATTATGTTAAAGATTAAGATATGGTATACTGAATATACTCACTTTTGTTGAAACTAAGCTTCTAAATATATATAAAAAGCTCAACTTACATTCTTCAAAATTGTGCAGCACCTGCTGCCCATAAAAGTAGGCTTTTCCATCTCGCTACATCCAATAGCACTGTAGTAGGCATTCCCTTACTGTAATATCCATGATTATCATTTACAGTGTAAATGGCATGCGCAGTACTGTAAATCACATATCGCATGTGCACCTGATATAAACAATATCAAAAAATGAAACATTGTGCTCATTATAAATATTTATTCCTTTTTTAATTCTTAGATGTTTGTTGTTGTAGAGGAAAATCCTCATTAGTCTAGGGGAAATATATTTTTAAACACTATAAACTTTTACCATCACCCTCATTTGTCTAGGGGTGATTGCCATACATGCCTACAAAAGCAATATCTTCAGCTTCACCGTCTGTTGCGTTGGCTCTATTTGCTACCTCCAAGATCTGGAGTGTCACCGGTATGTATATGCCCCCTTCAATACATTATGCCCCCAGCCCCCCTGTAATACATTATCCCCCCAGCCCCCTGTAATATATTATGCACCAGCCCCCTTGTAATAAATTATACTCCCAGCCCCCCTGTAATAACTCATGCCCCCAGCCCCCCTTTAATAAATTATGCCCCCCTTCAATAAATTATGCCCCCAGCCCCTTGTAATAATTTATGCCTCCAGTCCCCCTGTAATAATGTATGCATCCATCCCCCCTGTAATTAATTATTCCTCCAGCCTCCCTATAATAAATGATGCCCCAGCAATAAATGATGCCCCCAGCCCCCCTTTAATAAATGATGCCCCAGCTCCCCAGCAATAAATGATTCCCCCAGCCCCTCTGCAATATAATGATGCCCCATCCCCCCTGCAATAAATGATGCACCCAGTCCCCCTGTAATAAATTATACCCCCAGCCCCCTTAAATAAAATGATGCCCCAGCCATAAATGATGCCCCCCAGCCCCCTTCAATAAAATGATGCTTCCCAGCAATAAAATGATGCCCCCTGCAATAAAATAATGATCCCAACCCCCTGCAATAAAATAATGCCTCCAGCCCTCCTGTAATAAAATAATGCCCTAGCCCCTGCAATAAAATGATGCCCACCAGCCCCCTGCAATACATGATGCACCCAGCCCCCCCTGTAATAAATTATACCTCCAGCCCCCTGCAATAAAATTATGTCCCCAGCCATAAATGATGCCCCCAGCCATAAATGATGCCCCCAGCAATAAAATGATGCCCCAACAATAAAATGATCCCCCAGCCCCCTGCAATAAAATGATGCCAGCAATAAAATGAGGCCCCAACCCCCTGCAATAAAAGAATGCCCCCAGCCCCCTTGCAATAAAATGATGCCCCCATCAACTGAATGATGACCACTGCAATAAAATGATATCCCCTGCAATAAAATGATGCCCCCAGCCCCCTGCAATAAAATGATGCCCCAGCAATAAAATGATGCTCCCAGCCCCCCTGCAATAAAATGATGCCCCCAGCCCCGCTACAATAAAATGATGCCCCAGCCCCCTTCAATAAAATGATACCCCCTGCTATAAAATGATGCCCCTAGCCCCCAGTAAAGTACAGTGATTATATATTAGCCTTCAGAAACAAAAAACGTTTACTTACCATTACCATCCATGATCCTTCCGAAGGTGAGCTCCTCCTTCAGCTTCAGATCCCTGTGTGGTGGATGGGAGGAGTAATGCGCACAACATCCCTCCTCATTTGCTGGTGGGTGGAGACTGTAACAGGGCTGTATGCTGCTGTGTGCATATAAATCCTGGGTGGGGGTAAGAGACCGGATGGTGGGTGTGGCTAAGGGATCCGACCAGGGGGCAGGGCTAAGGGATACAGCCAGTGGAAGGAGCTAAGGGATCCGGTCAGGGAGCGGGGCAAAGGGACCCAGCATCCCACCAGGCATTTGCCTGGCATGCCCTATGGCCAGTCCGGGCCTGTGTCACTCCCACCGATGCAACATCAGGAATCTCATGATGAGGCAAGATGGGATCTCCTATGCACTTGCGGTAGTCTCAGAAAGGTGAAACTGCTCATGCGGGTTGCCATGATGGTTCTACCTAGGTAGACCATTGTTAAAGGAAATGTCTTGTCCGAATTAAGCTTACATGATTCAGATAGAGCATGCAATTTAAGCAACTTTCTAATTTACTCCTATTATCAATATTTCTTTGTTCTCTTGGTATCTTAATTTGAAAAAGCAAGAATGTAGCCACCAATCAGCAAATGCTACCCAGGTTCTGAACCAAAAATGGGCCGGCTTCTATGCTTACATTCAAATAAAGATATCAAGAGAATGAAGAAAAATTGATAATAGTAGTAAATTAGAAAGTTGCTTAAAATTTCATGCTCTATCTGAATCATGAAAGTCTAATTTTGACTTTACTATCCCTTTAAAGTACCTGCGTAATGACTAATTAGGTAGGTATTTAATAGGTAAACACAGAAGCAGTATTTTTCTTTACAACAGCTCTCTAACTCAGTAACTCAAAGGCTCTGCTTTTAGATAACAAACAAACCAGAGAAGTGGTATAATCCAGAATAAGCTAAAGGTTTCAATGCACAGTTTATTACAGAATAGGGTAAAGCAGCACCCATATTTCTGCAATATTGTTGCTTAAAGAGACAGTCTATAATAAAATTGGTTTCTTCTAAATGTGTTTCCATTGACTTGTTATACCAGCTGCAGAGTAAAAAAAAGTGTATGAGATATAGCTTATTTAGGTATGTTTTTGTATATGGAATAGCTGTTTCTGTTTATTAAAACCATAACCCGATGAAATGGGCTGAGCTTTCAGGGAGAGCAGACCTCATTAGCTTATCTCTCTATATTTACACACAGCCCTCCTTATCTTATCAATATACACAGTGAAACCAATACTTACTGAGAACAATGGAAAATTAACAGTTCGGAAACTCTATATCAAACCCCACACTGTGAGCATGACTTTATTCCCTAGACTTTCTTGTTTACATCACTTTTCTATAAACATTACTTAAAGGGACATTTTACACATTTTTTCTTTGCATAAATGTTTTGTAGATGATCTATTTATATAGCCCATAAAGTTTTTTTTTTTTTTTTAAAAATTTATAGTTTTGCTTATTTTTAAATAACATTGCTCTGATTTTCAGACTCCTAACCAAGCCCCAAAGTTTTATGAGAATACCGTCAGCTACCTTCTCCAGCTTGATCCGTTTTGTTTAAAGGGTATTTTCATATGCAAAAAGAAGGGGGAGGGGGGGGAGTGTCTTATTTCCCACTTGCAGTGGGCTTTCCAGCTACCTTTTCAAGAGAGCTTAACTGAGAGCTTCTAAGTAAGTTTTTAACCAGTTTTATACTGGATTTTTATAGCAGTATCTGTGCATCTTATTCTTTATAGTAGTGTCTATTACATGCAGTTATATGAAAATGAGTGTATACTGTCCCTTTAAGTACTGACAATTTCAGTATAGATGGGAATACAAATGACAACAGCAGGTATTTCAAATAACAACATCAAGGTAAATGAGCTATATGTAATCAATTTGATACACTTCAGCAGGTAAAATCGATCACTGAGGGCAAAAAAATACCCAGGGCACTGTCCCTTTAAAGCTTCCTGCAAGAAGATGGAATGCAGAAATGGTGAAGAATGCTGGGTCTTCCTAGCCACAGAAGGATTTAATTTAAAAGGGATTATCATTGTAACAATTGTTTTAAACATACATCAGACACTCTGTCTGAGAGGGTTAAAATGCTGAAGGCCATCAGCACCCAGTAGTCTCCTGGAAATGTAAATGACTTTTTTGTAATAAGTATTTTTTTTAGCCATGTCAGATGCTGAAAGAATGTCCACATTTGTGCTGTTTCATTTTAAATTGTCTGATTGGTAACTGGTGTGTGATTTGAAATGCTGACGTGAGAAGATGTCATTCTCTAGTGGATTGCTGGGGTGAGCATTGCAGTATTGTAACATCATCTGCTCACATCTCTTAGTCTAGTCAAAATAAACTTTCATGATTCAGACAGAGCATGCAATTTTAAGCAACATTCTAATTTACTCCTATTACCAATTTTTCTTTGTTCTCTTGGTATCTTTATTTTAAAAAGCTGGAAAGTAAGCTTAGGAGCCGGCCAATTTTTGGTTCAGCACCTGGGTACCGCTTGCTGATTGGATGGCTACATTTACACACCAATCATCAAGCGCTACCCAGGTGCTGAACCAAAAATGGGCCGGCTTCTAAGATTTTTTTAAATCAAGATACTAAGAGAACAAATAAAAATTGATAATAAGAGTAAATTAGAAAGTTGTTCAAAATTGCATGCTCTATCTGAATCATGAAAGTTTATTTTTGACTATACTATCCCTTTAAGTGAACATCTATAAGTGAGACTAAGAATTGGGCAAAATAATTATACATACAAGAATTGAACAAGGGACAAGGTAAGTTCTGTTGTAATTCTGTGTTTTATTCACTGTTTGACTAATTTGTAAAAATGCTCAATATCTTCATATTCCCTTTTGCCACCTTTTGTCTCTACAACAAACTACTTTACTCAATTACTCATTTACCCTCACCACCTGCACTGCTCTTTAGCCCATCTCTCTTAATCTCACCTTACATTTGTATTCATGAACTTCACACATTCCTAAAGACTCTCTCTCCCCCTCACAGCTCATCGCAAAAATAGTCTCATTACTGCAAATCTGCATCTCATCTCATGTCACTCTCCCTCTTGCTCATACTAGCTACTGGTGACATCTCTCCTAATCCTGGTCCCCCAGAACTTCCTAGCCTTGCACACCCATGTGTGCCTTTCAATAGAATTCAAAAACAAAACTCTGGTAACCTTAAAGTGAATGTAAATTTTGATGATAAAGTGCCCGTTTTTTAAAAATTCGATTAAAAACAGGGGCATTTTAATTCATCAAAATTTAAATTTCACTTGTGTTGTGAAAATTCTTACCTTTTAATCTTGACAGCCGCTGCATCGCTTCCTCTGCCCATTGCAAAGCCTCTTCCTGGGTCTAAAATGAGGAATTTGACTTCCTCCAATCCCGGAATTAAATCAGACACTGATTTCCCCCGGTGGGGGGGGGGGGGGTTTGTTAAGCCGTGATTGGAGGATGACCGATCCGTCATTTCAGACGTGGAAGAGGCTTTTTCATAACACGCATGAAATGTAAATTTTGATGAATTAAAGTGCCCCTGTTTTAATCAAATTTTTTAAAAATGGGCACTTTATCATCAAGATTTACATTCACTTTAATCTCATTCCTCTTGCATCTAAAGCCTCCACCCCCTTCATTTGTGCACTCTGGAACTCTCGCTCTGTTTGCAACAAGCTCACTTCTATCCATAACCTCTTTATCTCCCACTCTCTCAATCTTCTGGCTCTCACAGAAACCTGACTCTCTTCTTCAGACACAGCTTCCGCTGCTGCACTGTCACATGGGGGTCTTCACTTCAGCCTCAGTCCTAGGTCTGGTAATAGACAAGTAGGTGGTGTTGGTATTTTTTTTTTTTTTTTTTTTAAAGTGTTTTTATTGAGGCAATCAAAACAGTTACAAACATTAACACATTGAAGGGCAATATCAAGATACAAAAATGCAGGGGACATTAGTTATATAATTCTATACCTTAGTTGACAGAATACACCGTAATGTCTTATTGAATTTGAACAGTACCCCTCATTATTATGCCTCATTTAATTACTTTATCTGCATAGTGTCCACGGTACAAAGATCCATCTAAGGGATCTGAAAGCTAGGATATAAATGAGGACACATCATTAATACAGTAGGTTCATATATAGAGTTAGAGAGAAAACATAAAATAAACTGTAGACTCATACTAAACCTGTATGGGCATCAATAGACGTAAATCAGAAAAGTTGAACATTATGCAATATAAGATAATGACATATATGCAATATAAATAATATATAAATACACAAGTAACTGTCACGCCTTTAGAGTTATACCAACCTAGAAGTAGGTCCAAAGCTTGCATTGGTCAGACGAGGGCGTAAGTAGTATCAGTATCAATCTAATTCACTTTAGAAAAAGCAATAAACAAACTTATTTTTAACTATCTTCAGGCTAAAGATGAACCAATCTAGGAGTGCATCAACAAACAGGCTAGATGTAAAGGAGACTGTGCATGTGAACACAGAAATATTATTGTTTTTAGGGCCCAAAGAGCAGCTAAGACTCTTTGGACAGGGCAGAGATTGCGTAACTCTGCCAGAAGAAAAAAAGAAAAGAATGGAGGGGAAATGTAGAGAATAATTTACTGGGACACTACCAGACTGGGACTGAAACTGCAGGTGTTCGCAATCTTTAAGAAAAATTTGAGTGGATGAAATAGGGATGATATACTGCAAGCTTCTTCAGCAAATTAATCTAAATGTCTACCTTAAATGTATTACGTAAACATCTTTTGCCCTTTCCAACATTATAGTGGCAATAGCCAGTACTGTGCGCAGTTAAGAGATTCAAGGTCTCCTACGATAGCTTGGTAAGGTCCATGACATGGTCAAGCCAGAGTTGCGCAACAGATTTATATAATGCCACGCGGTCCTAGACCTATACAGTAATGAGGTTTCCCAATATCTATCTAATGCTAACAAAACATATATTACAAATACATGAATATTCAAAGGGTAAATACGATCTATGTGTTCAATTGCAGGGACCTCAAGAAACATGGACTTGCTAAAACATATATTATTTGTCTAAGGAACACATGTACAGCAGCGGTTACAGACCTGCATAGGGATCAGTTCAGTGGTGATTTGTAGCGGCTCCGTGCAAGATGGACCAGCATGCATTATGGCATTAGTAAGGACCCTCACAGCAGTTCGGGCTCTAACTTGAAAGTTAGATGTGCTGAGGAGTTCATCCTCAATGCAGTGAGCCGCGCACTGTAGACTCCATGTGTTCCCCTGCTGTGGCACCGCACTTGGCTCCAATAGCTTAGGCACTAGGGTCCGTGAGAGAGCAATCCCCGTAGCGATGCGACCTCCCTGCAGTTGCGCTGGGCTGTGATGTGAGCTGAAGCTAGGCCCAATCTCAGCCGCCATAATGAGCCTGGTAGTCTCTGTTACGTTGCACTGTGTTTCAGCTATTACCAGAAGCCGGTCAAACCGGTCACATATGCGCTTCTCGTAGTCTTCCAATAGGGCTTGTACCTGCTGCAATAGATTCCCCTCCATGCTGTTGTTAACCCGGTGTCCCCGGGGGGGGGGGTGCCAAGATCTCTCTCACGGGGAGCCGTTGAAAGGTCTCAGCTGTCCGGTCTGGGAACTCTCAAGAACGCCAAAAAAGTAATATACACGAAATCAGTTCATCAACCACTGCTACACAAACCAGAATATCAGGCTGGATGGCTGCACAACATCGAAATTACAGGCAAAATATGAATTTGTTTTGCAGAGCTCCCAAATAAGCGGCCATCTTCAGACCTGGCCCAGACACGCCCCCGTGGTGTTGGTATTTTACTTTCCTCTCGTTGCACCTTTCAACAAATACAGCCCTTCTCTTCCCTCACATTTTATTCATTCAAAATATACGATTCACTTATTCTCTCCCCTCTCTATACGTGTTGCAGTCATATAACACCCCCCTGGCTCATCAACCTTATTTCTAGATCACTTTGCTTCCTGGCAACCTTATTTTCTTTCCTCAGACACCCTTGCCCTCATTCTTGGCGACTTCAACCTCCCTGTTGACAACCCCACTGCCTCCTCTGCAAAACAACTTCTGCAACTCACTTCCTCTTTTGGCCTGTTTTAATGGACTGACTCTCCCACTCACAAAGATGTTTACTTCCTTGATCTGATTTTCAGCTATTGATGCACTATCTCAAACTTCACAAACTCCCCTTTTCCTTTTTCGGACCATCATCTCCTCACTTGTAACATTACATCCCTCCCTACAACTCTCCCTCCTTCTACCCCGCAGACCAAACTTCACAGAAGCATCAAGTCATTAGATCAGAAAGAGCTCGCTAGCTCTCCCAAACCTCTCCTCTCTTCCATCCCCTCCTTTTCCTGCCCCGATAAATCTACCTGCCACTATAACTCCACCCTTACATCGGTCCTTGACAATCTGGCCCCACATGCCATAGCTTGGAAATCATACACTCATCCTTAGCCCTGGCATATTCCTCTGACACCGTACCTACGCAGATGTTCCCGTACTGCTGAGCGACACTGGAGAAAATCTCAGAGTTCAGCTGACTTTCTTCACTACAAGTTCATCTTGAACTCTTACTATTCTGCCCTTAATCTATATAAGAAGAAACAATAGGAACACTAATGGAAGAAAGTAAATGAGTAAATAAATGAATAAATAAAAGAAAATTCTCCTCCGAAGCTGTGATCGCAGCCATCCCTCAGTTTTCTCCCGGACTGATTTGAAAATGTGCAAAGGTTTGGAGGCGCAGGTTCACAAAGGAAAGCTCACATTCAAGCTTAACTGGTTGTTCTGCATAGAAAGATTCACAGTCATGCAGTATCTACTAAAATGTGGGGAATGAGTAATATATACTCACAGGATAGAGTTGGGTGTTCAGGTCCTTAGTATATCTATATAAGCAACATTACTTCGCCAGTCTTATCTATACTCTTTCTTCAAACCCAAAACGTCTGTTCTCCCCGTTCAATACTCTTCTCCACCCACTCCCATTTCCTACTACAACTTCTCTCTCAGCCCAAGATTTTGCCAGCTACTTCAATAACAAACTAGACTCCATCAGAAATTAAATCTGCTCTCAACATACTACCGGTCTCAAACCCCCTCAAAACCTCACTATCATCCAAAACCCACATAGCCATAAATTTATCACTTTTGCCGCTGTTATAGAGGATTAAGTTTCTGCCCTTATACTATCCTCTCACCTCACTACCTGTCCCCTCGACTCCATCTCCTCACAGCTACTCCCCGCCCTCTCTTCTACCCTTACCCCTATACTCACACACATCTTCAACCTCTCCCTCAGCACTGGTATATTTCCCTCATCTCTTAAAAACGCACTGGTCACACCTATCCACAAAAAAACTTTTCTCGACCTAACCTCCCCATCCAACTACCACCCTTTTCCCCTACTCCCTCTTGCCTCAAAGCTTCTCGAAAAGCTAGTATATGCACGTCTATCCCATTTCCTTACACTAAACTCCCTCCTTGACCCACTGCAATTTGGATTTTGCCCCCACCACTCCACTGAGACAGCAATTGTTAAGGTTACCAATGAACTACTTACAGCAAAATCCAAAGGCCACTACTCTCTGCTTATCCTCCTTGATCTGTCTGCAGCCTTTGATACTGTCAACCACCCTCTTTTGCTCCAAACCCTCTTGGACCACCTTGGAATGTAGATGGAAGTATAACTGCTTTGTCTGGAAGTAAGCCCTGTTCTGCAGCTACATTTTGAAGATGGTCCATGAGACATGTATACTTTTCAACCCTCAATTTGGACTGATTTTGTCTAACATAGTTTAAATGATTACCCTCTATCTTAACGTATGCATCTACAAAGTACTACTGGATCAATTTGCCAGCACTCAGAAATGGGTTAAACTTGTGCCGAATGGAAAGCATGTACCCATAAAATTGCATTTGTGAGATCCTTTCTCTTGACTTTGCTAAGGATTGAGTTATTATATTTCTTACAGTAGTAGGGTTGTAATTAAGTTTCTGTCAGGGTGCCAGGAATCAGACTGAGACGAGAAGTACAAAAATAATCACACCTTTATTAATAGCAAAAAATAATAAAAAGTCCACAAGTCAAATAACAAGCCAGGAGTCAAAACCAGAGCTGGTAGTCAGACGAGCCGAGTCAGGAGCCAAAGCGAATAGACAGACGAGCCGGAATCAGCAACAAGGAAAACAGCAGAGTCAGGAACAAGCCAGGGATCAGGAACCAGGAAGGACATCAGGCAGCCAGGTAATAAACAGGAACTCTCACAAACAGGTCTGAGACAAAGCAAAGGCAAAGCATACTGAACAGAGGCCCTTTAAATAATAAGTGATGACATCACAATTCTGAGACTGCATCCTGTCTCACACGGATGATGCATACCAGTCTGGCCATAAAAGGAAGTGCAGGAAATGAGCAGCATCCCCCACAATGCACCATAGTCAGGAAGAGATGTGAGTAAAATGGCTGCCAGCAGCACATGGCAAACAAAACCGGGAAAAACCCTGACAGTTTCATTTTAGGTGACCAACTTTGATCCCCAAAAAGGAAAAGAAGTGGATACAACATTGGATCCAAATTTTGATCTACAATGCTTATCCTTTCGGTTGTCTTTTCATTGTTAGGACTTCGAAAATGAGTAATAAGATCTCACTCAAGAGGAGGTTCACCATCTGCATTTTGAAATATAATAGCTACCATATTAAACTGAGGAGCATTGTATCTACGTTGATCATTTTTACGATCTTGTACTATTGCCATGGTCACAGTTGCAGGTTTAACGCCATTTTGAGATGCATCTTTTAAGCATTCCTGTTCTACTTCATACAACATTTTGCATGCTTCAGCAAAAGGATTGTTTAAAGCCATAAAGAACTCAACTCAGTAATTAGTTCAGGGTTGCAATTTGCATTTTCATTATATATAAAATATAGTTGTGCAAACTCTCGGTTATCTTTATTGGAAGGATGAAGTGATCCAGTTCTGTAATAAATTTGCCCATTAATTCTAAATTCTAAATCCAAATTTTGATCTACAATGCTTATCCTTTCGGTTGTCTTTTCATTGTTAGGACTTCGAAAATGAATAATAAGATCTCACTCAAGAGGAGGTTCACCATCTGCATTTTGAAATATAATAGCTACCTTATTAAACTGAGGAGCATTGTATCTACGTTGATCCTTTTTACAATCTTGTACTATTGCCATGGTCACAGTTGCAGGTTTAACGCGATTTCGAGATGCATCTTCTAAGCATTCCTGTTCTACTTCATACAACATTTTGCATTAATTCTAAAGCAGTAAGGCCCATAACCGGGAGTAGGAGCAATATTCGCCCCCATTGAAGCAAATGCTAAAGAATTATTTAAAGATCCAATGTTTTCCTGAAAGTTTTTTCAATGTTTATGAGTTCCTGACATTAATCTTTGTATTAAAGGAGCGACTTTAATCGGTTCAATAATTACTTTTCCTTTGCTGCAGCATTGATTGAATAGTTTGTCTGATGGCTGCTCTTTTGGCAAATTTAGTACATCAGAGTTGGTGCATATAAAATTTAGCTCTCCACAGTTATGATGATCAAATAAATCATCATATCTCTCAATTGCAGCAATGTGTTGTGTATGTTTTGCAAAATATGTACGATGGCATTGAACACGAATTGCACTAACTTTCCTTTTACGTTCCCTTTCTGTATTGCTTATGGTGTGCTGTTTTTTTTTTGAGATACTACATTTTGTGCACGTTTTATTCTATGAACAAATGCATTTGTTGTTCTTGATGTCTCTGATTTTCTGTTGTATTTGCTCTCTCTTTTCTGCTCTGCATTTGCTTCCCGTAAATGGGCCCTTTCTTCATCAGTCAAATTATTTTTTCTTTTTTTAAGTCTCTCATTTCGCCTCTTTTTTGCATCCGATTGTTCTTCTAAAGAAAACTTTCGTTCAGTGGACATGATTTTAAAATTTAAGCTACAGATGTAGCAACACCCTATTTGACCGGACTGCTGTCCTAAATAAATCCAAAATATTTTATATATATAATTAAGCTATAGTTGTAGCAACACCCTATTTGGTCAGACTTATTTTATATATATATTTAAGCTACAGGTATAGCGAACATCCTATTTGAACAGACTGCTGTCCTAAATATATCCAAAATATTTTATAAATATAATATTTTAGGTACAGGTGTAACAACACCCTATTTGGACAAACGTATTCTATATAGAATTAAGATACAAGTGTAGTGAAACCCTATTTGGACGGACTGCTGTCCTAAATATATCCAACATATTTAATAAATATATATATATATATATATATATATATATACAGTTTATATATATATATATATATATATATATATATATTTAAATTTAAACTACAGATGTAGCAAAACCCTTTTTAGGTCAGACTTAGGTCAATATATATATTTAAGCTACAGGTATAGTGACATCCTATTTGGACGGACTGCTGTCCTAAATAGATCCAAAATATTATATATATATGCTACATGTGTAGTGACACCCTATTTAGATGGACTGCTGTCCTAAATATATCAAAAATATTTTATATATTTAAATAAGCAAAAGGTGAAGCAACACCCTATTTAATTAGACTTATTTTATATAAATAATTGAGCTACAGGTATAGAAAAACAATATATTTGGATGAACTACTATCCTAAATATATCCAAAATATTGTAAATATTTAATATTTAAGGTACAGGTGTAGCAACACCCTATTTGGTCAAACGTATTCTATATATAATTAAGATACAGGTGTAACAACACCCTATTTAGTCACACTTATTTTAAATATATATTTAAGTTACAGGTGTAGTGACACCCTATTTGAACAGACTGTTGTCCTAAATATATCCAAAATATTTTATAGATATAATATTTAAGGTACAGGTGTAACAACACCCTATTTGGTCAAACTTATTCTATATCTAATTAAGATACAGGTGTAGTGACACCCTATTTGGATGGACTGCTGTCCTAAGTATATCCAACATATTTGATAAATAAATATATATATATATATATATATATATATATATATATATATATACAGTATATATATATATATATATATATATATATATATATATATATATATAATTAAACTACAGATGTAGCAAAAACCCTTTTTAAGTCAGACTTAGGTCAATATATATTTAAGCTGCAGGTATAGTGACACCCTATTTAGATGGACTGCTGTCCTAAATATATCAAAAATATTTTATATATTTAAATAAGCTAAATATTTAATTAGACTTATTTTATATAAATAATTAAGCTACAGGTATAGCAAAACAATATATTTAGATGAACCACTATCCTAAATATATCCAAAATATTGTAAATATTTAATATTTAAGGTACAGGTGTAGCAACACCCTATTTGGTCAAATGTATTCTATATATAATTAAGATACAGGTGTAACAACACCCTATTTAGTCACACTTATTTTAAATATATATTTAAGTTACAGGTGTAGTGACACCCTATTTGGATGGATTGCTGTCCTAAATATATCCAAAATATTTAATATATATAAATAATTAAACTACAGTTGTAGCAAAACCCTATTTGGTCAGACTTATTCAATATATATATATATATATATATATATATATATATATATAAAAATATAAGCTACAGATATACAATAGTGACACCCTATTTGGATTGACTGCTGTCCTATATTTCTCCAAAATATTATATATATATATATATATATATATATATATATATATATATATATATATATATATATATTGATATATATTGATATATATATATATATAAAATTAAACTACAGATGTAGCAAAAGTGTATTTGATCAGACTTATTCTCTCTATATATATATATTTAACGGACAGGTATAGTGACAACCTTATTTGGATGGACTGCTGTCCTATATATATCCAAAATATATTATAAATATATATAAAGCTACAGGTATAGCAACAATATTTATTTATATAATAAAACTACAGATGTAGCAACACTGTATTTAGCAAAACTGCTTTTATCTATATGTAAATTAAGATACAGGTGTAGTCATACCCTATTTGGATGATCTCCTATGCTATATATATAATTAATCTTCAGGTGGGCTGTCCTAAATATATCCAAAATATATTATATATAATAAAGCTACAGGTGTAGCAACAATATTTTATTTATATAATTACGTTACAAAGGTAGCAACACTGTATTTGAACAAACTGCTTTTATCTATATATAAATTAAGCTACAGGTATAGTGACACCCTATTTGATCTACTATCCTATATATATAATTAATAAACAGGTGTGGCAACACCCTATTTGGCCAGACTTATTTAATATATATATATATATATATATATATATATATATATATATATATATATATATATACAGTATATAAAACCTACAGGTGTAGCGACATCCTTATTGGAATGGACTGCTGTCCTAAATTTATCCAAAATATGTTATATATAATAAAGCTACAGGTGTAGCAACAATATGTATTTATATAATAAAGCTACAGTTGTAGCAACACTGTATTTAGCAAAACTGCTTTTATCTATATATAAATTAAGTTACAGGTGTAGAAACACCTAATTTTGATGAACTGATGTCCTAAATATATTCAATAAAAATATATGTAATCAAAAGTAATAATAGTAGACCCTATTTGGACAGACTACTGTCCTTAATATATTATATATATATATATATTTTTTATATAAATCTATATATAATATAACTAAGCTACAGATGTAGCAACACCTATTTGCAAGGACTTTTTTATATAAATTAAACTACAGTTGAAATATCAACCAATTTGTACAGACTACTTTCCTAAATATATTCTAATCCTATATAATAAAAGGCCAACTGTGTTTGTCCGAAGCTGTCATGCGCAGTAGAGACTGCGCGCAAGGACAAACACACCTGGCCTTAGAGTCCCTACCTGAAAAGCCGGTGCGGGCGAAAGTAAGCGTGGCCGGGTGTAAACGGAGTGATGGGGGTGTGGCGGGGGCGTTGCTGGGCGCGGGCGCATGCACGAGAGGGATAGAGGGGAGAAAGATAGAAAGAGAAGGGGAGAGAGATAGAAAGAGAGCGGGAGAGAACAAAATAGATGGTAAAGAGCAAGAGAGGGGTGAGAGAGAGCAAAATAGAGGTGAAAGAGCAAAAGAGATGAGAATGAGCAAAATAGAGGTAAGAGAGAGAGCAAAAGAGAGGGGGAGAGAGAAAATAAGAGGAGGAAAGAGAGAGAGCAAAAGAGAGGGGGAGAGAGAGCAAAGGAGAGGGATGGAGAGAGAGAGCAAAAGAGAGGTGGGAGAGAGTGCAAAAGAGAGAGGGGGGAGAGTGCAAAAGAGAGGGGGGGAAAGAGCACAAAAGAGAGGGGGAGAGAGAGAGCGCAAAAGAGAGGGGGAGAGAGAGAGCACAAAAGAGAGGGGGGGAGAGAGAGAGGGGGGAGAGAGAGAGTGCAAAAGAGAGGGGGGAGAGAGAGAGAGCAAAATAGAGTGGGGAGAGATCACAAAAGAGAGGGGGAGAGAGAGAGCAAAAGAGAGGGGGAGAGAGGTAGAGCACAAAAGAGAGGGGGAGAGAGAGAGTGCAAAAGAGAGGGGGAGAGAGTCCAAACATAGAAGGGGAGAGAGAGAGAGAGCAAAAGAGAAGGGGAGAGAGAGCGCAAAAGAGAAGGGGGAGAGAGAGAGCGCAAAAGAGAGGGGGAGAGAGAGAACACAAAAGAGAAAAAAGAGAAGGGGAGAGAGAAAGCGCAAAAGAGAGGGGGGGGGAGAGAGCACAATAGAGAGAGGGGAGAGAGAGAGCGCAACAGAGAGGTGGAGAGAAAGTGCAAAAGTGAGGGGGAGAGAGCGCAAAAGAGAGAGGGAAAAGAGAGAGCAAAAGAGTGGTAGAGAGCGCAAAAGAGAGGGGGGAGAGAGCAAACGAGAGGGGGAGAGAAAGGAAAAGAGAGGGGGGGAGAGAGGAAGCAAAAACAGAGGGGAAAGAGCAAAAGAGAGGGGAGAGAGAGCAAAAGAGAGGTGGAGCGAGAGAGAGCGCAAAAGAGAGGAGGAGAGCGCACAAAAGAGGGGGGGGGGAGAGAGAGCAAAAGAGAGGGGGGGAGAGAGAGAGCAAAAGAGAGGGGGAGGGAGGGAGCGCAAGGGGTGGGACCGCTGTACTGCAAAAAATGGCCCGTGTGAACAGGCTTTAGGACTAGTTTTTAAAATAACAAAATAAAAAAATTGTATACCTTATATATATAAATTAAAAATATTTCTATTATATAACTAAGCTACTGCAACACACTATTTGTAAAAACTTTTTTTTAAAGTACTATAGCTTTAAAAAAGCTTTATAAAATGAATAAGCTTGCTTTTGTGTAGCTTTTAAAAAAGCTTTTGAGATGAAATTTACAAACTTTTACAAACTTTTGAAAATAAAAATCATCAGGTTTTTCTATAGCTTTTAAAAAAGCTTTTGGGATAAAATAGCTAATATTGCTAAAAAAGAGTAGACAACAGACGATGTTCCTCTATTAAAAACGTTGATCTCTCTCTACATCAACTATCCTCAGACTGTTTTTTACTAACTGCATCAAATAATATAAACACTTTATATTTGAATTGACTAAATGGCTCAAGCAAGGGACGTGGTTAAGCATGAGCGACACACGCGATTTGCCGCAAGTGAGAGGTGTAGCTTTCCTCAAACGTGCAGTGTTTGATTGACACTGACCTATATGTTGCGATCAGCAATTTCCGTAACTCCTCCCACACATTATTTATACAGTAACAATGCATAGTGATTGTATAAATTATGTAGTGTAAATAGACAGAGAGAGAGCGCCCTAGACACTAGAATACCCAGCTAACACTAAAATATCCCCTCCAGGATATAAAATGTGAACAAGACAAAAGTAAAAAAGAGAAGTGTCAGCGCTATTAAGCTAGGGTGAGGTGAGAATTAATGACTTGTAATATTGTGCCTAAATTAACAACTGAATAATATATGCAATATCGAGTCCTGACAAAAATATAGAAATAAAGGATGATAAAAGGTGTATCTATACAACTTCGAGGTTGGGAACTGAATTATACTAATTACACGGAATAAAATATCAGTATAGCTCAGTTATAAACTAATAAATACAATTCTATACAAATTAGATGCCAGATAGTGTACAATTTAAAACAGTATGAGACAATTTATTAAAATACATATAAAAGAGGGGACGCCTCCCCAAATGTCTGTGAATATTATGGCCAATGGACTAACTAGGATATATAGAAGCAAAAATATTTAGAAGTGTCCAAAATATAAATCGAAGAGAATGAGTAAAAAGTACTTTATAAGGATAAGATAGTGTTGGCAATGGCACTCTTAGAAATTCCTCTGTATAACCGGAAAAAACCCGCTATGCAGATTTGAGATGCTGTCCCTTTTAGAGAAATAGCGGTCTGTGACCTTGGCTGTATATACAGTAGAGGTGGTGACGTAGAGATTCTTGAGCAATATCGCTTATTTTCGTGGTGTGGTTCTGAGCAGCCGTTCTGAGTGAATATGATACTTCCTACCCAGAGATCAGTCGGCGTGTGTTCCTCGCAAATACAGCTGACAGCTGTGTATCTCAGATGAGTATAATCAGCGTCTCTGTAGATCTGCCGTATAATGTTGGGGTCAAAGGGCACCAAATGAAAAGTGCAATGTGTGCAAATAGTATTCGTTTTTTTTGTGGAAATGAAAGTGATTGCCACTAATAGTGGTGCAAAGGTAGCTGTGAACAAGTCAAATGTCATGATTCTGTCCGTTCATTGCCGTGTCGCCGCGGCTCCCGGATCTTCTCTGAGTGAATGACATCACGTTGCTTAGCAACGTGACGCTTCCTCCAACACACCCCTCTGATGACGTTTCCGCTCCTGCCTTTAAACCGCGGCGGGAGATCTTACTCGGGGCCCGTTTGTTTGTTCCCTTTGGAGTTTGTGAGTACCTTATCAAATTCTGTTTTCTTGTGTACCGACTTCTGCCTGCCTGACCAAGCCTCATGCCTTAACCCTTTTGCTGATATTTGGATACCAACTTCTGCCTGCCTGACCTTGCCTTTTGCCTTAACCTTTTGCTGATATTTGGATACCGACTTCTGCCTGCCTGACCTTGCTTTTTGCCTTATTCTTCTATTGTTGTTTGGATGCCGACTTCTGCCTGCCTGACCTTGCTTTTGCCTTAATCCACAACCTTTTCTTTGATAATTAAAACCTGCTTAAAGGGACATTTTACTTTTACAAGCTGCAAAAGAGAACTTTGCCTTTCTGTTTGTTATAAACCTGCTTAAAGGGACATTTACTTTTACAAACTGCAAAAGAGAACTTTGCCTTTCTGTTTGTTATAAACCTGCTTAAAGGGACATTTACTTTTCAAGCCTGCTAAAGAGGACCTTTTTTGAAAGCTGCAAATAAGAGCATTTCCTTTATATTCTTTGAACTGCTTAAAGGGACGTTTTTTCCTTTGTGGCTTTCCTGCATACTGGAACAATAATTATTTTTGTTATCTTTCTCATCTGTTTCCTGAGTGGGTCACGTCCTGGATATTTCTCAGTGTGCTAGCGTGTGCTTTCAATTCACGCTAGCAGTTGGGTTGCATCCCGGACTGATTCCAAAGCGGCTGACATTACAAACGGGCCATAAAAATGGACCCCACTGAATTATCCATGGCCGTGGCTCACCAGGGACAGCTATTGGGATCTCATGCCACTCACTTGCAGTCTCTGGACACTAAACTTGATCAAATAACTGCTCTATTACAAAATTTGGTTGCTACTGCACCTCCCAATCCTAATCCCAATCCTAATCCTATTGAGGCATTACCTCCTTCGATTCCTAACAATCAGTCTCAGGTACAACTAAGTCCCAGGATACCTCTTCCGGATAAATATGATGGGAATCCTGAAGAATGTAGAGGCTTTCTGAATCAATGCCGTCTTCATTTCCGGAATAGCCCTACTCTTTTTGCTACTCCCTCTTCTAGAATCACATTTCTTATTTCCTTAATGAAAGGAAAAGCCTTGGCTTGGGTATCACCTTTGCTAGAAAAGAATGATCCTATACTTTTGGATGTTGATACATTTCTATCTATGTTTTCAAATGTATTCGATAAACCTGGAAGGTCATCCGCTGCTGAAGCCACTCTCCTTGATTTACGTCAAGGTAATCAACCAGTTTCTCAATACGCTATTGAGTTCCGCACCCTTGCCTCTGAAACCACTTGGAATCAGGGAGCACTCAGAGCCGCTTTTCGTAAAGGACTTTCTGAGCGTCTCAAGGATGAATTGGTGTATCGTGAACTTCCAGAGTCCTTAGAAGCCTTAATAAATCTTTGTATCAGTCTCGACGCCAGGTTTCGTGAATGCCAACAAGAAAAGGATAGAACACAGAGGTCTTCAACTCGAACTCCTTTTCGTTTGGCTCCTCGTTTTTCTAATCCAGTCACTCCTGCCTCTCCTACTACTGATCAGGCTGAACCCATGGAAGTGGGAAGTATAAAATTAACTGAGACTGAACGCTTGAGAAGACGGACTCTTGGCTTATGCCTGTACTGTGGTCTTAAAGGGCATCTATTAAGGGATTGTCCTACTAGGCCAGTAAAAGCCAGGGCTTAACTCTAGTCCAGGGAACTGAGTTAAGCCAAAACAGTTGCCATTCCCTATACAAGAAACTTTTTGTTCCAGTAACCCTTCAAATTGGACATAAGAAGATTCATACCCAAGCTCTAATCGATTCTGGTGCTGGAGGAGTGTTCATTGACTCTACATTCGTCTCTATTCACTCTATACCCTTACTAAAGAAAGAGTATTCAATTTCAGTCTCTACGGTCAGTGGAGATCCTTTGGGTTCTGGATATATTCAGTTTGCTACTCAACCCTTACTTTTCACCGTAGGAATACTTCATTCCGAGACAATTTGTTTTGATGTCATTCCCACTCCTCAATTTCCCATTATCTTGGGTTTACCCTGGCTCCAAATTCACAATCCTATTTTTTCTTGGACTTTCGGTGAACTCACTTCCTGGGGATCTACATGCCAGACTAAATGTCTTCAAAAGATTACCAAGTTACCACTCACTATTGCTCTCACAGTCGAAACTCCGGACTCCCTACCTATGCCTTATCATGACTTTGTGGATGTTTTCTCCAAAAAAGAAGCTGAACGTCTTCCTCCTCACCGCCCTTTTGATTGCCCCATTGATCTCCTTCCCGGGGCTACCTATCCTCGAGGCAAGACATATCCACTTTCTAAACCTGAAAACATGGCTTTGGAAGAATATATTACAGACAATCTGGCTAGAGGATTTATTCGACCCTCCTCTTCCCCTGTAGGGGCTGGTTTCTTTTTTGTAGGAAAAAAGGATGGCGGATTAAGACCCTGTATTGATTACCGAGGATTAAATCAGATTACCATCAAGAACAGTTATCCTCTACCCCTTATTCCTGAACTTTTTACTTATCTTCAGGGAGCCACCATATTCACCAAACTCGATCTACGTGGTGCATACAATCTGATCCGTATACGCAAAGGAGATGAGTGGAAGACTGCCTTTAACACTCGATTTGGGCATTACGAATATTTGGTCATGCCCTTCGGGCTATGCAATGCTCCGGCGGTCTTCCAACATTTTGTAAACAAGATCTTTCGTGATTTTTTGAATATCTTTGTCATTATATACCTTGACGACATCTTAATTTTTTCTCAGAACCACCAAGATCATGTACACCACGTCAAGAAAGTACTTCAACGTTTAAGAGAATTCCATCTGTTTGCTAAACTGGAGAAATGTTCTTTCCATCAAAAATCCATACCCTTTCTGGGTTATGTAATATCGGCATCTGGATTTGAAATGGATCCTACTAAACTTTCTGCCATCTTGGATTGGCCTAGACCTGATTCTTTGAAGGCTTTACAACGTTTTCTGGGCTTCGCCAACTACTACAGGAAGTTCATCAAGGATTTTGCTACTATTACTTCTCCTCTTACTTCTCTCACTAGAAAAGGACAAGACTGTAAAAAATGGCCTCCTAAGGCTATAGAAGCTTTTAAGTCTCTCAAAGAAGCTTTTTCCTCAGCACCTATTCTCCGTCATCCGAATCCTGATTTTCAGTTTATCCTGGAAGTTGATGCTTCCTCTGTTGCTGCTGGAGCTGTTCTGTCTCAACGAATACCGGAGACTGGAAAGATTCATCCTGTTGCTTTCTTCTCTAAAAAATTCACTCCTTCTGAATTTAACTATGACGTAGGGAATAAAGAGTTGCTTGCCATCAAAATGGCATTGGATGAATGGAGGCATTGGCTGGAAGGTACTTCTTTGCCATTTACCATACTCACTGATCATAAGAACCTTCTTTATCTCCAAACAGCCAAACGATTGAATTCCAGGCAAGCACGCTGGTCATTATTCTTCTCCCGGTTTCACTATAATTTGTCTTACATACCTGGGTTCAAAAAATATTAAAGCAGACGCCCTTTCCAGACAATTTCAAGATACCCCAGTTCCTGAGTCTGGTACCATTCTCCAACCTCATGAAGTCATAGCCCAGTTAACAACTTCCTGGTTACAAGATTTACAGTCTGCTCAAAGGAATCTTCCTTTGTCCTGTAAACCTCCCGATGGTTTACTCTTTGTTCCTGAACGCCTTCGTTCCAAGATTTTATTTTGGGCTCATGATAGTCCCCTTTCTGGACATCCTGGCATCAGTATTACCACTCGAAATCTCAAACAGCATGTCTGGTGGCCTACTCTCTCTCAAGATGTGAAAGATTACGTCTCAGTATGCACACAATGTGCAATGAACAAAACTCCACGCCAACTTCCTTCAGGATTGCTCCAACCATTGCCCATACCTCATCAACCTTGGACTCATGTATCCATGGACTTCATTACCGACCTTCCCTTGTCAGCTGGAAACAATACTATTTGGGTGGTGGTCGACAGGTTCACTAAGACTGCCCATTTTGTACCATTACCAGGATTACCATCTGCCAAAAGACTCTCTGAACTTTTTATTTCACATATTGTAAGAATCCATGGATTTCCTCTAGATATTGTTTCAGATAGAGGGGTACAGTTTGTTTCTCGATTTTGGAGGTCACTTTGTAAACATTTTGGAACTACTATATCTCTCTCTACTTCTCACCACCCACAATCTAATGGCCAGACTGAAAGGGTAAACCAGTGTCTTGAAACATATCTTAGACATTATGTGGATCATTATCACTCTAACTGGACTTCTTACCTTCCTTTGGCTGAATTGGCTCATAATGCCCGGTACAATTCCTCCCTTCAGACTTCTCCTTTTCATGCAGCTTACGGATATCAGCCCAGAACATTTCCTTTGCATACTTCTTCCACAGTGAATCCTGCTTCTGATCTTACAGCCCGAAGATTAACTCGACATTGGCGGAAAATACATTGTATTCTTTCTGTAGCTTCTAGACGTTACAAGTTCTTTTCTGACCTTCGACGGAAGAAGGCTCCCAAATATCGCCCTGGTGATAAAGTTTGGATTTCCTCTCGTTTTCTTCGCCTGAAACAACCTTCTAACAAATTGGGACCACGATATGTGGGTCCTTTCCGAATACTGGGTCAGGTGTGTTCCACTGCTTATCGGGTGGCTTTACCCAAGTCTCTCAAAGTCCATCCGGTATTCCATGTTTCTCTTTTGAAACCTGTGATGACTAACAGGTATTCTAAGCCTTTTTCCAAACCTCCACCTCTATTTGTGCATGGACTCCCTGAGTTTGAGATCAGCCATATTCTGGATTCCAAGCTACGTGGCAAGAAATTGTATTATCTCATTCATTGGAAGGGTTATCCAGTCACGGAACGTTCTTGGGAACCGGCTCATCAAGTAAATGCTCCTACTTTGATCAAGGCCTTCCACAAGACTCATCCTGATAGGCCTGGTCCTGTCCCCCGGAGGGGTCCTTGAGGAGGGGGGGTGCTGTCATGATTCTGTCCGTTCATTGCCGTGTCGCCGCGGCTCCCGGATCTTCTCTGAGTGAATGACGTCACGTTGCTTAGCAACGTGACGCTTCCTCCAACACACCCCTCTGATGACGTTTCCGCTCCTGCCTTTAAACCGCGGCGGGAGATCTTACTCGGGGCCCGTTTGTTTGTTCCCTTTGGAGTTTGTGAGTACCTTATCAAATTCTGTTTTCTTGTGTACCGACTTCTGCCTGCCTGACCAAGCCTCATGCCTTAACCTTTTGCTGATATTTGGATACCGACTTCTGCCTGCCTGACCTTGCTTTTTGCCTTATTCTTCTATTGTTGTTTGGATGCCGACTTCTGCCTGCCTGACCTTGCTTTTGCCTTAATCCACAACCTTTTCTTTGATAATTAAAACCTGCTTAAAGGGACATTTTACTTTTACAAGCTGCAAAAGAGAACTTTGCCTTTCTGTTTGTTATAAACCTGCTTAAAGGGACATTTACTTTTACAAGCTGCAAAAGAGAACTTTGCCTTTCTGTTTGTTATAAACCTGCTTAAAGGGACATTTACTTTTCAAGCCTGCTAAAGAGGACCTTTTTTCAAAGCTGCAAATAAGAGCATTTCCTTTATATTCTTTGAACTGCTTAAAGGGACGTTTTTTCCTTTGTGGCTTTCCTGCATACTGGAACAATAATTATTTTTGTTATCTTTCTCATCTGTTTCCTGAGTGGGTCACGTCCTGGATATTTCTCAGTGTGCTAGCGTGTGCTTTCAATTCACGCTAGCAGTTGGGTTGCATCCCGGACTGATTCCAAAGCGGCTGACATCAAATATCCAGAAAGCTGGATTGAAAGTAGAGTTAAAAAAGTTAAATGTCCGTTTCTGTCCATATACACCTCTCTTAGTGCAAATTCAGATTTTCTTGGGCTAGGTGTATTTGTGGACAGGATGACAAAGCAGCAGAGCAAGTAGTGGCCCTGGTCAATGCTTTTCGCCCACTTTCGGGGCTTTATCAAGACTTATATAAATGTACACACTGACACTAAAATAATAAGCAGTTGTATAATTCATGTACAAACTGACACTGTATGCCTCCACTTTTTATCGTAAAATTATACATACACTTACTTTCAATACATACAGCTAAATGTTAAATTATGTCAGTATGTACATTATTTATATATTATAACTGCATATTATTTTAGTGTCACTGTCAACATTATTTATACAGTCACTATGTATTGTAAATGTATAAATAATGTGTGGACTTAGCCGACTACAAAACCGCAACTGAGCCGCTTTAAAATAAAATTCCCAAAACTTTAAAACCCATAATTTCGCCATCAACCAAAAAATGCAAATAACAGAATTAATAACCCCTAAGCAGACAATCACCCATATCGCAATCTACCTAATACAGTAATTAAACCATAAACTGCAAACCCACCCAAATTTCCACCATCCCCTCAAAACCGCAACAAGTAATAAAATTATTAACCCCTAATCTGACAACCCCCACATAGCAATCTACCTAATATAATTATTGACCACTAAACCGTCAACCACAAAGATAGTAATCTTCTATTTCATAAAGTGATTAATCCCTAAACCGCCATTAAAATAACACGCAAACAAATAATTAACCTATAAAATACTAAACCACCAAGCCCACACAGCGCAAAAAAATAATTTCAACAATTAACCTCTAACCTGCCAACACCCACCCATAACCCAAATAATTAATCTAATAACCCCCTACCCTAACACCCCATAAGTTAACCCTAATTAAATTAACATTTAAAAATAATTACAAACCTAAATTATTTACAAAAATACCTAACATTACAAAAAATAAAAAAATCCTAAAAAATAAATTAAAAAAATCCTATGGGCCTTTTGTAGGGCATTGCTATTTTAACATGAATAAAGAAACAATTACCCCCTAAAAGTAACCCCCCCCCCCACAGAACCCCCCAAAATAAAAAACCTAAGTCTAAAAAAATAACCTAAGCTACCCATTGCCCCTAAAGGGCATTTGTATGGGCAATCAGCTCTTTTGCACCCATAAAAAAAAATGCCCTAATCTAAATCTAATGTTGGCTTCGCTGCATTCCAGGTAGATTCTTTGGATGCGCGTGCAGCTAACATTCCTTTGTGGATGTGTGCGCAACTGCTACACCGACGGACGCGTTACAAACGCTATTATAGTATATAAATATATATATAATTAACCTAAAAGTTTAACAGTAATTTAAAGGGATATGGTATATGACACGGTGTTGGTTGGGTAGGGGCTCAAAGGTGAATATGTACTGTATGTGTGCATTTGTATGTTTAGATATATATACGTGTGTATGTACTGTATACTGTATAAGTGGATGTTCATATACATATGTATGTGTTCTCAAAAGAGAAAATATAGCTCAGTGTTAGTGAAGAACATCACTATTTTACCTTCTCTTAGTGCACCTTTGTTCTAGCGTCCCAGCAATAGCTGATATAAGGTTTTCAGCATGCCCCCTTTAAAGGGACAGTCTACAATATAATTTTTTTTGTTTTAAAAGATAGATAAATCCCTTTATTATCCATTCCCCAGTTTTTGCATAACCAACACAGTTATATTAATATACTTTACCTCTGTGATTACTCTTGTATCTAAGCATCATCTGACAGCCCCCTGATCACATGACTTTATATTTATTATCTATCGACTTGCATTTAGTACTGGTTTGTGCTAAATCTTAAATAACTCCTCGGGGCGTGATAACACTTATCTATATGGCCCCACATGAACTAGCAGTCTCCTGTTGTGAAAAAACAAATTAAAAAAGCATGTGATTAAGAGGCTGCCTATAGTGGCTTAGAAAAAGGGCAGAAATTTAGAGGTTTAAATGTTATAAAGTTTATATATCAATGTTGGTTGCGCAAAGCTGGGGAATGGGTAGTAAAGGCATTATCTATCTTTTTAAACAATAACAATTTTAGTGTAGACTGTCCCTTTAAGTCTATTATTGAGGGATTTTGCGCATCTTACCACATCATAGGCTTTCACTCTAAAATATTACTTTTCATTTGTAAAATAAAAAGCGCTATTGATTTAAGTTGAGTGGTCTTAGCATACAACATCGCTAATATTTTTTACTATTTTTACTTTTTGACCTATTACTCAATACCCTAAAAAATATTGGATGTAACAAAAGTTTTGCACACTTACATTAGCCCCACCTAGTTGAATGACTTTAGGGGCCGATTTATCAATGTCTGTCCGACATGATATGCTGTAGGTATCATATCCGACAGACATCGCTGAAATGCCGACAGCATACGCTGTCAGCATTTAACATTGCACAAGCAGTTGTGGTGAACTGCTTTGCAATGCCGCCCCCATGCAGATTTCCGGCCAATCGGCTGCTAGCAGGGGGTGTCATCAACCCTATCGTATAGCCTCAGAGTCAGCGGAACCAGTTAAGGAGCAGCTGTCTTAAGACCCCTGCGTTATAACTGCAGTTTCCGGTGAGCCTGAAGGCTCACGTGGAAACATGTGCATCATGGCCATTCAGCCCTTGATAAATCGACCCCTAAGAATCAATGTCACCATTATACACACACTATCTGCTCATTCAATTAAATAAAATAAAAATAATAAGCACTTTTACACTAATAAAAAAAATAGCTAAATCAATAATCCAACAACAAACATACCCAGTATACCCATTATGCCCTGTTCAAATCCCTTAGAGAAATATATCAGACATATCTCTAGGGTTTTGGAGCACAAGAGGGTTAATTGCACTCACACACACCTATTAAGCATCACTAAACACTAATTAACAAGGCAAAATCATGATTTTGTGCTTGAGGGGTATTATCAGCATCTTCGTCGGCGAGCATCCTGGGCATCGATTTCAGGGTAGGCGTCGCGGGTGTGTGACTCATTTTCGTGTCACACCGACGAGGTAGATCAGAGCGGGAGAAGCGGCGGTCCGGTGCAGTAGTGTATTCAGGTGAGTCAGGAGTCCGGGGCGGAGGCTTCAGCCAGAGGGCATGTGGCGGTAGAATACCGTCCATAGGCCAGGCGATAGGCAACATACCACAAGTGTCGATGTTCGGGGCTGGCTGGCAGCGGGGTAGGCCTCAATTTGGATAGGGAGATATGACGGATCACCAGGGAGGCCTATTAAAGCATAGAGGAGATTACATAGGGGGTGGGTAGGGTGGCTCCACAGTGGTTTCCAGCTTGGGGGAATTGGGAAGAGGATATGGGCATGAGTCTCCTATGGAGGACAACAGGAGAGTTAGGGGGACATTTTTTCAGTAGGCTTTGTTGCTGGCTCAAGGAGGTTCCGGGGTATCTGCTCAGAGTGTGAGGCAGTGTTCTCAGCCCCAATTATTAGTTCAGAAAGGGTGGGTTACAATGGGGCTGGAGTACCAGACAAGGTAGTATAGCTGAGGCAAGCTGGCATGTTGGGTGTGCATGGGGGCACTGAGCTCCATGAGCTGTACTGTGGGGGGCGAGAGAGGCAGCATCAGATCTATGGTGCTGGAGGTGTTAGCGGACAGCTGGCCTTGGCACCTTTGCAGGGAGCAGGGTTGGGCCTCTCTTCCTGGGACCTCTGGTACTCCTGGCTCTTCATTATCTTTTCAGGATGTGATCAGGTCCATGCATGGCAGCAGCTCAGGATCAGGTCCCAGGAGGAAGGGATCCAGCCCTGCTGGGCATACAGCCAGTGGTTCAGCAGGAGTGTGTGTCAATTTCCACCAGCGGTCTCCGTTCAGGTTGAGCTAGTAGCATTAAGTGGGGGTGGGAGTGGGGGATGTATTGTCATCTAGTGCTTTCAGGCTGAGAGAGTGACGACTCTCTGGGTCCGGGTGTCCTAAACCACATGATGAGGGTGCTTAGATTATTTGCGCAGGCTAGTAGCTGGGCAGGAAGGCAGGAGTCTAAGACTAGGTTCAGGGGTGTCAGGGGTCTCAAGACAATGTCTTGAGGGACCCCAGGAGTGGGGAATCAGGGAGTACCTGAGGTTTCTCACCTAGTCAGTTTCAAGGGACAGGTCCTAAGAAGGTCAAGCGACCTGAGACTATGGACGAGTGGCGGGATTGGTTCATGGTGCTGGCATCATGCCTTAAAGAGGCATGGCTGAACAAAGATTGAAGGTTTTGAAATATATGAAGACAATTGAGTTCATCCACAAAACCTATGGAAGGAAGGCTATGGAGAACATACGATGCAGAATTCAGGGCGAAAATGGTAGGGAACCCGTTGCTAACTTTTGGTACGACAGATGTACACCTGTGCAGCGTCTGGGGCGCATAGAGGGTATCCCTCTCCTCCTCCTGGGGGCAAGATGGGTTGGAACAAACACTGGAGGTTTAAAAAAGGGAATGAGAGGAATTGTTGGAAGTTCAATGACGAAGTGAGACAAAGGGTTCATTGCTCCTTTCGTCACGCCTGTCTATCCTGGGGGGATTCACATCCCCAGGTGGAATTTCACAGAGAAAAGGAGTGTGCATGCCGTGGAGTCAGGCAGAGGGGGGCAGCTGGCTCAAAGGAGGCCAACCCACTGAGGGCGGATGCTCTTGAGCCATGCTTTGAGCATACCTGAACATGGGAGGCAGCACAGTTCTTACTGGCTGGGCTGTGTGAAGATTTTCGCATACCTGTATCGGGGAATTAGTAGGGGCTCAACAGAAGCGAAACTTGAAGGTCAGCATATGAGTACCCACAGGTTGTCAGGGAAAAGTTTGGGACAAGGAATTGAAACTGTGGCGCATTGCTGGTCCGCTTAGGGAGCCTCCCAATGGAGGGATCGGTGTATTCGCCCCTGGGCGTTTGTTCTAAAGAAGGAGGCAGTGGAAGTTCCAGTTAATTCAGCCTTTATCATACCCTAAGGGTAAATTGGTGAATGATGCAATTGTTCGGAGGTTTAGTTTCTGTCCACTATCAGTCCTTTGATCAGGCGGTAGCTATGATGCAACAGGCAGGGGTAGGAGCTCTAATGGCTAAGCTGGACATTGAGTCAGCATTTTGTTTGCTGCCGATCCACCCGGCATCCTTCCGCTGGATGGGGTGTTGGATCAAAGGCTCATATTATGTAGATCATTGTTTGCCAATGGGCTGTTCAGTTTCCTGTGCCTTCTTTGAGATGTTCAGTACTTTCTTGCACTGGGCAGTTTCATTGGCAGCCGGGGGAGGCTTGATTGTGTATTATTTAGATGATTTTCTACTGGTCGGTCGGCCTGGGTCTAATGAATGTGCAAGGCTTATGTAATGAGGAACTTACTTTCCCATTTTGGAGTGCCTTTAGCAGAGGACAAGACACAAGGACCGTGCACCTGTCTGACTTTCCTAGGTATTGAGATAGACACAAGGGAGAGATTGTGTTGTTTACCGGAGGAAAAGGTGTCTTGGATGCTGAGCACGGTTTCAATGGCTGCGTCAGTAGAATTACTCCCGCTCAGAGAGCTGCAGTCACTTTGAATTTTGCATGTAGGGTCATACCGATGGGTAGAGTGTTCAACCAAAAGTTGGAAGGTCCATGAAAGTGAGACGGAAGAGAACACAGGAGGTGCAGGATTTCTGATTAAATGCGAGGATTTGAGAGTTTGGTTGTTGTTTTATAACAGAATATAATGTTAAATCTATGTGCATCAGAGTAAATGTCTAGTCTCGCTTTACATCTGTTCACGGATGTGGCAGGACCGTATGCTGTGGAGCATACTTTAATGGTGCTTGGGAGCATGGAGCGCTGAGCGCTGACCAAAAGAGTGGGCTGTGAAGGGTTGAAGAGGAATTTGAAATTGCTCGAGTTGTTTCCCATTGTAGTGGCAGTGGAGCTATGGGGTGAGCAGCTTGCCAATTAAACCAGAGCTTTCTGGTGCAATAATACAAGTGTATTCTTTGCTATCAACAAACTGTCAGCATTCCTCCCCATGGTAGTGAGATATCTGCTCTGTTTTGTGTTACAGTGTTTGTGGGCACAATATGGACTTCTCGCGCGGCATGTGCCGGGGTTAATAATGTTTCAGTGGATGCTTTGTCTCGTTTTCAATGGAATAGCTTTCAGGAAACTGTTTTCTAAAGCGAATAAAGTGGGTGCTTCTTGTCCTCCATTTCTCGGGCATGTGGCCGAGGGGGGATTGTGCTGAATTCATTGGTGAAGCATCATTGGCTCCGTCGACCTGGCAGGGCCTACTCAAAACATTGGGCGGACTGGGAAGCAGTCTTGATGGGTTAAGAGTGTTTCTTTTCAGCAAGCTCCCAAGCATTGTTATTAGAATGGTTGGTGCAGTTGAAGGAGAGTGTTGTAAACGGGCGCAGGGGCGTCTAGCTGCTGTCGCATTCTTTAGCAAATTGGTTTATTTTCCGGACCATCACCAGGGCGTTTTTAGTCAGGCAGGTGATGAAAGGCTGGGGCAGAGTAGAGATCTTTCAGTCGATAGACGCAAGCCCAATCACGATTCAAAGGCCTGGGTGTGTTGTTGCTTGCACTGCCAACAGGTGCAGCACGTCAACGTTTGATTTAAATGCATTGTTTCTGTATATTCCCAAATCGATACAGATCAGGAGAGAAAAGGGGTGGGGGCTGTCAATGCAGGAGCAGTCATTGCCGGAAGTGTTGCCCAGTGAGGCTGGTAGGGGGCTACTTTAGGAACGCCAGGGGGCTTTGGGGCAATTTTTTTGGTTCATGCTGAAGGGTGTAACTAGTCTAAAGTTCCAATTCAAGAGAGTTTTGCATTGGGGCTGCATAAAAAGCAGGCCTTGACCCTGATGTTATTGCCTCTCATTATTTTCACATTGGTCCAGCCACCAGTGCACAGCTGCCGTGGTAATCTGAGCAGGGGTTACAGCGGTTAGGGGGAGATGGAAATCTAGGAGGTATAAGCATAGATCAGGCCATTGGGTAGCCAATCTAGAATTAGAGGAAGCTGGTTAGATAAGTAAGTTAGTTTATGAGCAGTTATTATTCAGTTTTCCCTCTGTTGTAAGGTGTAAGGAGACCCTCCTGTTAGAGCGTGGATAGATGGGGCCACTCATATGTCCACTGGGCGACTATACATGCATTAAAGCGTCCGGCGCTGCCAGCAGCTGGGGATTTGACCAGATGCGGTTTCCATTAGATGGCTGGGGAGGAGGGGAATGCTCTGGAGAGAATTACCCAGGGTGTCTGCAAGAAGCGTGTCTACGTTGGGGAAGACCTTCACTGATTGTGTTACATTAGGGGGTAATGATATGGGGGCTATGCCTTCAATTATCCAGTCTGATGTGCGATGGAGGAAAGCCAGATTCCAGGAGGGTGTAAAGGATTGCATGTCTAATGTGATTGCCCAATTGCAGTGGAGACATGTGAGGGTACATAGGTCGGCCTATAGGATTAGGAAACAATTTAACAGCGATGTGGGAAGGACGATCGTGGGAAGAAGCTGGGTTTTGTAATCAGGCATGAGAACATTAAATGGGATTGCAAGAGCCTATAACAGCCTGATGCGTGCACCTAACAACGAGGCCTAGATTTGTTTCTGAACAATTTGAAAGAGTCGTTTAGTTGTTATGTCCTATAGTGATTTTACTTATATTATCTTGGGTGGCGGCAAGAGTCCATATAGAGGAAAGTAATGAACCTCTTGTGGCGGGGTCACGGCCTAGAATTTTTTTCTGGCTTCCGTAAGGGTGTGGTCGAGCTAATGGGAGGGGCATGATGTCACAAGTCGAAGCTTGGGCGCCTCTCCCCGCGGGCCTGCTGACCTAGAATCCCGTTCGGATGATGCTAACCCACTTGAAGCGCATGGCGCGCAGGGGCATTGCACCACTTGAACTTTGGCTGTTGACCTCTAGCGCTTGTTGTAGCTATTAAGTTATTTATTTCTTAGGGCCTCAGATGCCGCCACCTAGCTTTAAGCTTATAGAAAGTTTTAGACAATTTTTTGGTGCCTGGTTATTTTAATAAACGCAACCTTGTTCCATGGTCCTTATACTTCCAACTGGTGTCTGTGTGTTTATTGGGTAAGGTGTGAAGGGAGGGTAATGGCGATTTAACCCCTTAAGACCTGTTTTTTTGTGTGGGTATAAAATTACAGTTAGATATTATAATAATATACTAATTAAAAAAAAACACATGGACAATCAAGGTATTTGTGTTGTGATGGCAATATAAAAATAAAAAAGCTAGCAATAGTGGGCCAGATTACGAGTGGTGAGCTATTTAACTAATAACTGACAAAAAATCTATAGCATGGTTTGAAAAGAAAAGTACCGTAAATTATTTGTTAGTAGACGAATATAGGTAATAAAGATTAGCTAGTAGTTCATAGATACTAGTAAATAGTTATTAGGTTAGATTTGTAAGTAGTTAATAGTAAGTGTGCATGTGGTAACATGCATTACGGCCTAGGACAACAAATGTATATTGAGGCTGGAGATGACTATTCCTGTTCCCCTCTGCACACCCTGCAGTATGTATAAGTCATAAGTGTCCATAAAAACATGGCCGAGGTGTCAACCCTGGGCTTACTCCAGCAATCGTAAACTGTACTTAAGATGTAAATCTTATTAAAGTGACCATTGTCCTTTGTTGTGCTGACCCTATAAATACATTTTGTATATGCATATGCACATGGTAGATGTGTTAATATGCAGTTCTTGTTGTTAGTCCGAGCTATTATACCCTCCCTTGTGGTCACTGGAAATAGCGTTGAGACCTCTATATTAATTACACAATCCCCATAGAAAGACCAGCGACATACAGGGTACGTCAATTGTCCTGTAGGGGTTAAACGCTCTGTTATATACACAATAAAAGGGATTTAACTGTTTGTAAATGTGAGGGGGAGTCTCTGTGTAATTTTATGTTTTTGTGCACTGAATTAGCACAGAAGTTACAGTTAAGTAATTGGACTATTTACCTTTTTTTATTTTATTCCTGAACTGCTCCTTTGTTTCAATTTCCAAATGTCTTATTGAAGGATAATATATTTTTTATTATTTACTATTATTACACAAGGAGGTTTTTTCTTTAATACTTATTGCTCAACGTTGTCTGTCTCATATGCCTTGGACTTTATTCTACAAGGTCCCAGTTACATTGTTTTCAAACATTTTAATTACTGTTTTTACATTTATATACAATATATAAAAACAAGAATTGGTGGTTGTCTTCATTATTTATTTATTTTTGTCAATTCTTTCATGGAGCATATTGAAATTTGTCCCCACTACCTTACATTATCTTTTAGAGCAGACACCCTCAAACTAGGCCCTCCAGAGTTTTTGGAACTACATTTCCCATGATGCTCAGCCAGCTTCGCATTTCCTGAATGGACCTCATTAGGCATTCTAACAGTCTAATGCTGTTCTTGCCTCTAAATTAATCTGTCCTTCCTCTATTTCCTCAATACAAAGTGGTGCTTCAGATTTTGCTCTAGGATTTAAACTTTTGTGCGCTCTGTAGTTGTGGTAGCTTTCCTCCTCCAAGTATGCACAAAAGTTCGATGTCTGAAAGTCATCCTAAAGTTACATTATCAGGTTCATCTTAGGATACCCTTATAGTTTTTAGACTCAGACACTTCATGTTGTTTTCTGAAGGTGATCAGGACACAGAGTCTACCTCTTTAATGTTTGAGCTTGAACATCTTTGTTCTTTGTTTAAAGAGGTTTTATGTACCATAGGCGTCCAAGACCCTAAATCATCTGCAGAAAAAACCTTCCAGACAACTGGATATGATTTTTAAACATTCTGCTAAATCAAAAGTGGTTTTTATTTCCTGTTCCTGAGGCTCTTATTAAAATAATTTTCAAAGAGTAAACCAATCCTGGTATTTTCTTTAAATTCATTCTCTAAATTTAATAGGATGTTTCTAATGTAAAGTTTTGGGAAACGTTTCCAGTGGTGGATGGTTCTATTTGCTTTAGCCAAACTACTATTCCCTTTCAGGACAGGACTTTTTTTAGGAACCATATGGACATGAAATTGGTAACCTTTAATCAAAATAGGAAAAAGAAAGAAGGCGCTTCAATGGCGTATTATCTCAAGAGTATGATCCCTTGCACCTGTAAGAACTCCATGATACCCCCTTAAGTGTAGCTCCTCCTATTCCTGTACAGACTATTTAGGTCACATCCTGCTTCTTCACTTTGCTTGAATATTCTGTTGCTATCTACAGTTGGTTTTGGATCTGTGTCTTACTAGCTTTCAGATTCTTCAAGCCTGCAACCTGCTGTCAGCTGTTCCTGAATTTTTGCGGATTGCCTCTCTACAAATTGTTCCCTACTGGGCTTCTCTTCGACTCAGCCTTCTCTGAGAGTCTCGACCTCCAGCGCTTCTGACAACTTTCTTGTGCCTCCACTTCCGGGTCACACTCACAGCACTAACCTCGCTGACGGTCACAGCCTCTCTGTGATCCAATAACGCTGGAACTGTGCTGCAAAGCCTCCAGTACACAACAGCTAAACCGCAAGTATATCTGCAAACTGCAGAGCTATATCAAGTTATATTACTACGTATGTAATCTGCTTTCTATCAGCTCTCTGCAAACTATCTGTGCAACCCCTGCTAACTGTGTTTGCTATTCAGCCTGTCTAGAACATATTTCACTGACTGTTACCTCTGCTAAAGGAATCTACTACTAACACTTGAAAGCTAGTTCTATGGTCTATCTGTGCTTGTTCCTGCATTGTAATTACAAACTTATCTGATTTGCTATTGCTAGTTAACAGCTTGCTGGGACTTGTCATCCTTGCATTCAGTCATATGCAGCATCATCTTAACAGTTTAAGCTCTTATCAAGAACTGTGCTCAAAAGTCTGTATGTACTTCTGAATTTTTCTGTTCACATATCCTATCATTCAAGTTAAAGTGATACTTTTTTTTTCCAGCAACCTTCTGGTTAAGTTGTTATACACCTAGGCACATGATCTGTGTATGCAAAACTTTCAAAAGGATTAATTGCTAAAATACCTCTATCCCATTTAATACACTTATATTATCTGGGTTTAAGGTTCCTAGCTACAAACTCCTATTCATACCTAAGGTTACATTATAGACCTTACATTATATTCAAGCCCATATACTAATCAAGTTACATTTGAAATGGATCCAAATGAGATTAGTAACCAGTTCGCTAATATAAACCAAAAGTTAGATTATCTCGCTAGAGGACTTACAGGGGTGCAAGCAGAAACTACTACATTAAAGGCATTTTTTAAAGATACAGGGGCCCATTTATCAAGCTCCGAACGGAGCTTGTGGGCCCGTGTTTCTGGCGAGTCTTCAGACTCGCCAGAAACAGCAGTTATGAAGCAGTGGTCTAAAGACCGCTGATCCATAACCTTGTCTGCCTGCTCTGATGAGGCGGACAGGAATCACCGGAAATCAACCCGATCGAATACGATCAGGTTGATTGACACCCCTGCTGGTGGACGATTGGCCGCGAGTCTGCAGGGGGAGGCGTTGCACCAGCAGCTCTTGTGAGCTGCTGGTGCAATGCTGAATAAAGAGAGCGTATTGCTCTCCGCATTCAGCCAGGTCTTGCAGACCTGATCCGCACTGTCGGATCAGGTCCACAAGACCTTTGATAAATAGGCCCCACAGTATCCCCAAAACCCATTGATATACCAGAACCCCACATAAATCCTCCAACTCCTTTCTCTTGTAAAAGGTCGGATTTTAGGGATTTTAGAAATGCCTGTCAACTTCTTTTCTCAATGAGACCACGTACATATTATTCAGAAAAAATAAAAGTATGTACTACAATTTCCTTCCTTACTGGGGAACCCAGAGCATGGGCCAATCGATTCTTTGAAACAAATGAACCTATACTGGATTCATTAGAAAGCTTTCTATCAGCAATGGCCAGCCTGTATGAGGATTCTGATAAACAGATAAAAGCTGAGACCAGATTGCATGCCTTAAAGCAAGGAAAACGTCCCATAGAAAAGTATGTGACAGAATTCCAGATGTGGTCCACTGATTCCATGTGGAATCACATAAGTTTAAGGAACCAATTTAGGCTAGGATTATCAGAGTCCTTAAAGGATGAACTGTCTAGGTTGGACATGCCAGAAACCCTTGAAGGTCTGATAAAACTAAGTACAACTTTGGATCGACGTTTAAGAGAGAGACGTGAGGAAAGATCGCATACTGATGTTGTACAAAAAAGACCTCCTACTCATTACACTGAAAGATCAGTATTCACGACTACCCCCATGGAAATTGGTGTAATAAAAGGACCCTTATCTCAAGAAGAGAAAAACAGACAACGTGTATCAAACTTATGCCTGTACTGTGCCGATAAGGAACATGTAGTTTCTATGTGTCCCATATTAAACCGACAGAAAAAGCGTAAGAAATTCATATTTAATATTTTAACCTCTAACCAAAAAACATGCCAACTCACCCTTTCTTTATCGTTACAGTGGGGTCAACAAGAGCTCAGGACTGATGCCATAATTGACTCCGGTGCTTATGGCCTATTCATCGACTCTCAGTTTGTGAAACTAAATAAAATACCGATAATACTGAAGCAAAAAACAGTTTTTGTGAAATTTATTGATGGCTCTTTAATCCAAAATGGCCCTATCACTCACCATACCACTTTTATTTACTACTCAACAGGGTCACACTGAATTAATCACGTTTGATATCATTCCCACTTCACTTCATTCTATAGTCCTAGCCTATCCCTGGTTACTTAAACATAACCCTAGTATTAATTGGTCTCAAAATACTGTCTCCTTACATTCAGATTATTGCTTGACAACATGCTACCCACATCCCACCATAGCAAACATTGGAAACATCTTACCTCCTGAATATTATGACTTACAAGATGTTTTTGATATCAAAGAGGCTGAAACACTTCCCCCACATAGAATCTATGATTGCCCCATTGATATTATTCCTGGTTCAGACATACCATTTGGTAAAATCTTTCTTCTTTCACAGAAAGAACTCCAACATTTACGTGAATACCTTGACGATAATCTTAAAAAAGGTTTCATAGAACCTTCTACCTCTCCAGCTGCAGCTGGCTTTTTCTTGGCTAGAAACAAAGATAACACACTCTGGCCAATTATTGACTATAGAGTTTTAAATTCAGTAACATTAAAAAACAAATACCCACTTCCACTCATCCCCGAACTTCTTGAAAGACTTAACGGAGCCACAATCTACACCAAGTTAGATTTAAAAGGTGCTTAAAACCTTATCAGAATGAAGGAGGGTGATGAGTGGAAGACTGCTTTCAGGACACGGTATGGGTTATATCAATATAAAGTGATGCCATTTGGGCTTTGTAATGCCCCAGCCACATTCCAACACTTTATAAATGACATTTTTAGAGATCTGTCTGACATATGTGTTGTTATCTATCTCAACATCATCATAACCCCAGATAAAGTACAAATGGATCCAGAAAAGGTCTCGGCAATCATAAACTGGCCCAGACCAACATCCATCAAATCTATGCAGAGATTCATAGGTTTCTCAAATTTTTATTGGAAATTCATTTAAAATTTTTCAGTGATAGTAAAACCACTAACTACTTTAGCTAAAAAGAACCAGAAGTTCTAATGGACACCTGCTGCAGAACAAGCATTCCAATTTTTGAAAACCTGTTTCACCTCTGCACTGATCCTTAGTCTCCCTGATCACGCATGTCAGTTTGTAGTTGAAGTAGACGCCTCTAATACAGGTATTAGTGCCGTTTTATCACAACGGCAAACTGAAACTTCCAAAACATAACCAATTGCTTTCTACTCCAGAACATTACAACCTGCAGAAGTAAACTACTCCATCGGAGACAAAGAGTTACTCGCCATAAAGGCTACCTTAGAGATGTGGCGACATATTCTGGAAGGAACCCCAAATCCCTTTGTCATTTTCACGGACCACAAAAACCTTGAATACTTGAGAAAGAATAAAACACTCTCATCACGACAAGTAAGATGGGCCCTATTTTTTGATAGGTTTGATTTCTACATCACTTATCGTCCTGGGACCTTGAATGTTAAGGCAGATGCTTTATCAAGAATTAACGATCTTATCCCAGAATTTGAAAAAAAGGCTTACATCATACCTCTAAACAGAATTATAGCATCCTTAACCTCTTTCGAAAGAGACATACTCAAAGCTTTAGAAACAGAAAATCTCTCCTCAATGCCCTTCCTCATAAAAGCTCCCTCTGGGTTATATTACAACAAAAACATGATATATGTGCCAAATACTCTCAGATATTTAATTCTATCTCATTTCCATGATTCTCCTATGTCTGGATATCTTGGGGTGTATAAGACAACAGAATTAGTCAGAAGATATTTCTGGTGGCCTCACATGAAACAGTATATTTATGTGACCTCTTGCAACGTTTGTGCTAGGAATAAGATTGACCGTAGGAAACCCTTCGGATATCTGAACTCCATACCTATACCAGACACTCCATGGTCAACTATTTCAATGGATTTCATTGTCGAATTACCTCCTTCACATCAATTCAACACAATTTTAGTTGTTGTCGATCATTTAACGAAACTAGCTCACTTTATTCCTTTAAAACATCTCCCTAACGCAAAAGAAACCGCCACTGCCTTCCTTTCACACATTGTTCGTCTTCATGGATTACCAAACACTATAATAACAGATTAAGGGACTCAATTCACTTCATTCTTCTGGAAAGCACTATGTAACATTCTCCAGATCAACTCTCGCCTTTCCACTGCCTTCCATCCACAGACGAATGGACTCACAGAAAGAGTTAATCAGATACTTGAACAATATCTTAGATGTTTTATAACCCATTTACAAGATGATTGGTACGAGTATCTATCCATGGCATAATTTTTCGCTGCCTATGGCTATCATCCCAAGACTTTGGGGTTTGATCTTTTGAAGGTTAACTTATCAGAAGCTAAATCAAATCAAAAGCATTACTATGATTTAAGACATAGACCTAATCCTGACTACAAGATCGGCGATCTTGTATGGCTTAGTACTAAACACCTGAGAGTCAATGTACCATCCAGAAAACTAGGGAGTCAATATGTTGGTCCTTTTCCAAAAAAAAATGTGATCAATACCTGCACTGTCACCTTAGACTTACCGGAATCCTACAAAGTACATCCTTCATTTCACATCTCTCTCTTAAAACCCCATATCCCAAACCAACATCCTAATCGGACAAGAACTGCACTGCCTCCTCTTACCATTGAGGATCATGAAGAATTCGAGGTCCAGTTCCTTCTCGATTCCTGAATTAGGCGTCGAAAACTAGAGTATCTTGTTTCCTGGAAGGGATATGGTCCTGAAGAAAATTCATGGGTGCCTTTATCGCATGTTTATGCCCCTAGGCTACTCAGAACTTTTCATACTCGCTATCCCTTGAAACCACGGCTCGAATCCTCGGAGAGGATTCCTTGAGAAGGGGGATCTGTAAGAACTCCATGATACCCCCTTAAGTGTGGCTCCTCCTATTACTGTACAGACTATTTAGGTCACATCCTGCTTCTTCACTTTGCTTGAATATTCTGTTGCTATCTACAGTTGGTTTTGGATCTGTGTCTTACTAGCTTTCAGACTTCTTCAAGCCTGCAACCTGCTATCAGCTGTTCCTGAATTATTGCGGATTGCCTCTCTACAAATTGTTCCCTGCTGGGCTTCTCTTCGACTCAGCATTCTCTGAGAGTCTCGACCTCCAGCACTTCTGACAACTTTCTTGTGCCTCCACTTCCGGATCACACTCACAGCACTAACCTCGCTGACGGTCACAGCCTCTCTGTGATTCAATAACCCTGGAACTGCACTGCAAAGCCTCCAGTACACAACAGCTAAACCGCAAGTATATCTGCAAACTGCAGAGATATATAAAGTTATATTACTACGTATATGTAATCTGCTTTCTATCAGCTCTCTGCAACTATCTTTGCAACCCCTGCTAACTCTGCTTGCTATTCAGCCTGTCTAGAACATATTTCACTGACTGTTACCTCTGCTAAATCAATCTACTACTAACACTTGAAAGCTAGTTCTACGGTCTATCCGTGCTTGCTCCTGCATTGTAATTATGAACTTACCTGATTTGCTATTGCTAGTTAACAGCTTGCTGGGACTTGTCATCCTTGCATACAATCATATGCAGCATCACCTTAACCGTTTAAGCTCTTATCAAGAACTGTGCTAAAAAGTCTGTATGTACTTCTGAATTTCTCTGTTCACAGATCCTCTCATTCAAGCTAAAGTGATACTTTGTTTTTTCCAGCAACCTTCTGGTTAAGTTGTTATACACCTAGGCACATGATTTGTGTATGCAAAACTTTCAAAGGATTAATTACTAAAATACCTCTATCCCATTTAATCCACTTATATTATCTGGGTTTAAGGTTCCTAGCTACATACTCATATTAATACCTAAGTTTACATTCTAGACCTTACAGCACTATACACAATGGCCCCAATAGGAGATATACTCACAAGCTTCAAGCACTTATCACAAAGTGCAATATAACACGGTCTGGTAAATTATGAGCTTCCCAGCTAGCTCACATGCAGGATTATCTTGAGATAATACGCCATTGGAGCACCTTCTTTCTTTTTCCTATTTCATCTAGATTTATCTTTCCTCTGAAGAGCTGCCTTTTAGTGGGACTACTGGAATCATCCATCTTTCAGCCTTGGGTGGCGCCTCCAAGATCCTTATTAACACTGTTTGTGTGGTGTGAACTGAGTATCTATTTTCTTTAATCAAAATGCCTTTTCCAGCAAGCATTGCTTCTGTAGCAGTTGTGTCTGCTCTATGGTATTACAATTTGTCTGAGCAAATCTCAGAAGACTCTGTGGATAAAGATTTTTAAAATTGTTTGAACCTTCTAAAATCAACTAATGCACTTATTTATGGTCCCATTGTTGATATAATTCAATTTTATTCTGACCAGAATGGTTTTATGTTTTAAGTCATTGTCAGCAAACAGGGTGTCCAAAGATAGACTTTTATCTCTCATTTTAAAGGAAGAATTTAGTGGACCTGATCTTTCCACTCTGTCTGGAGGAAAATTAACTTTTCTCCCTCAGGACAAGAAGAAAAAAATAGAATGAATAATCAATCCCTTTCCATTCCTTTTGTCAATCTAGGATTCAAAAATCTTCTCCTCCTTATAATGACCTGAATCTTTCAGATCTTCTTGAAAGTTTAATACCAGTTTGAACAATAAGCCTTCTTCCTCTTCCAAATTAGCATGAAGGTATGGCCCCAATCCAGATTTGTTTCTGTTAGGGACAGTTTACATCTTTTTTACAAGGCATATAGCAGTCCATTAACTCTGGGTTCTAAACAGTTTCCAGGATTACTGAAAAGGTCTAAAATAAAGGCCGTTTCAAAGAAGGTGTATTCTGTCTCACATTCCAAAATACTTTCCAAATTTTATTAGCTTTAGTTTTAAGTTTTGGAAGAAGGCCGAAGATTTTATTCCATCCTTTTCCATTTTTACCAAGAAAGAGTGAATTTTCAGACCATTTTGTAACAATCTGGACAATTCTACCCCTTATTCAATAGGGTCAATTTATTTCAATGTATAATTTGAAGGATGCCATCCTTCATATTTCTAGACCATTTCCAGCTTCTAAGATTTGCATTTCAGAATAAACTTTTTCAGTTTCTGTCTATCTACTGCTTCCAGAATTGTTTATGAAGGTTCTTTGAACTCTCTTGTCTGTAATAAGTACTCATGTAGTTCTGTGGCTCTATACCTGGACAGCATTTTAGTTCAGGCTCCATTTTTTCCCTTTAGCTTTATTTTATACCAACATTTTACTGTTTTATTTCTTTGAAGACATGGCTGAAGAATTTAAAAGAGTTGTCTTTCTCATTTATCAAGAGTCTCTTTTCTAGGATTCATTATACTCTCAGTGACTATGCAGCTTTTTTCTAATGGACCAGGGATCAAAGTTAGTCAGTTTGCTCACAACTGCACTAAATTTCCATCCCATCTGTAGCTCAATGTATGGAAGTGTTAGGTCGGATGATTGTGGCATCAGATGTTCTTCCTTTGCATGATTCCATATGATATCTCTTCAAGTTTGCATGCTTCGGCAATGGTACAAAAATGTATGAACTATATCATAGATTCCTATGGGATTCTTCAAAGAGACATTCTCTGTCCCGGTGGATAGTTTTCCAAACTATTTTTTTGGAGACATTTTTTATTTGCCCAACTTGGAAAATAATGTCTGTAGACACCATTCTCTGAGATTGGGGTTCAGCCTGGAGGTCCAGGTGAGCACAGGGACTTGGTTTTCTATAGGAGGTGAGGTTACCAATAATTACCTTGGAGTATGCAATATTTAGACCCCTTCAGAGTTGTCCTATTCTAAAACGAGAAATGTATTCAAGTTTTAATGCATGCAATGTTACAACTGTAGTGTATATCGATCATCAAGGGAGAACTTGCAGCTCCATAGCAATAATGTAGGAAGCATCAAGGTGTTTTTGATTGGACACAAACAAATTCTATATTTTTCATCCCAGGAAGGAAATCTGGGAAGCAGATTTTCTTAATAATCCCTTCAACAGGAATGTTTTCTCCTTCAACTAGTTTTCTATTAGATTGTGGAACAATGGGGTCTCCCAGAGATAGACCTGATGACTTCTGTTTCCAAGAGCAATATTTTGAATTGAATAGAGCATTCTTCATTATTCTGAATGCTTAATTCAGGCCCTGCAGAACTTGGCTTGTGAATCTGATTCAGATGTCAAGCTTTCTTCAGCCATCAAGATCTCAAGTGTCTCATCTTGATGGATTAGATATTGTATACTTTTTTTATAACAAAGAGATTTAATTGCTGTTTTGAACACCTTATTTCAGGACATAAAGTAAAAAATATCAAATAAATTGCGACTAGATTACGAGTTTTGCGTTATGAGCGGCTCGGCAATAACTTGCAAGTTATTATCATCGCGCACCTCCCTATAGCGCTGCTATTACGGGTTTGCAAAAACCCGGCGTTAGCAGGCAATATAGCAGCACTGAGCTCCATACCGCACACAAATACCAGCTCTGCTTTGAGTTGGTTTTACGTGCTCGTGCACGATTTCCCCATAGACATCAATGGGGAGAGCCGGCTAAAAAAAAGCCTAAGACCTGCAATAAAGGAGCGTAAAGCTCCGTAACGCAGCCCCATTGACTCCTATGGGGAAAGAAAATGTATATTTAATCCTAACACCCTAACATAAACCCCGAATCTAAAACACCCCTAATCTGACATCGCCGACACCTAAATTACACTTATTAACCCCTAATCTGCCGCTCCGACACCTACCTACACTTATTAACCCCTAATCTGCTGCCCCCAATGTTGTCGCTACCTACATTACACTTATTAACCCCTAATCTGCCGCCCCTAACATCGCCGCCACCTACATTACAGTTATTAACCCCTAATCTGCTGCCCCCAATGTCACCACCACCTACCTACACTTATTAAACCCTAATCTGCCACCCCCAACTTTACCGCCACCACTATACTAAAGTTATTAACCCCTAAACCTCTGGCCTCCCACATCACTAACACTAAATAAATATATTAACCCCTAAACCTAACCCTAACACCCCTAACTTTAATATAATTAAAATAAATCTAAATAAAAATTACTATCATTACCTAACTAATTCCTATTTAAAACTAAATACTTACCTATAAAATAAACCCTAAGCTAGCTACAATATAACTAATAGTTACATTGTAGCTATCTTAGGTTTTATTTTTATTTCACAGCTAAGTTTGTATTTATTTTAACTAGGTAGAATGGTTAGTAAATAGTTATTAACTATTTACTAACTATCTAGTTAAAATAAATACAAATTTACCTGTAAAATAAAACCTAACCTGTCTTACACTAATACTTAACATTACACTACAATTAACTAAATTACAAAAAATAAATAAAAAACACAAAAATTACACAATTAAAAGGAAATTATCAAATATTTAAACTAATTACACCTAATCTAATTGCCCTATCAAAATAAACAAGCCCCCCAGAATAAAAAAAACCCTAGCCTAAACTAAACTGCCAATAGCCCTTAAAAGAGCCTTTTGCAGGGCATTGCCCCAAAGAAATCAGCTCTTTTACCTGTAAAAAAAAAATACAAACAACCCTCCCAACAGTAAAACCCACCACCCACACAACCAAACCCCCCAAATAAAACCCTATCTAAATAAACCTAAGCTCCCCATTGCCCTGAAAAGGGCATTTGAATGGGCATTGCCCTTAAAAGGGCATTTAGCTCTTTTCCATTGCCCAAACCCTAATCTAAAAATAAAACCCACCCAATAAACCCTTAAAAAAACCTAACACTAACCCCCAAAGATCCACTTAAGACTAACCCCCGAAGATCCACTTACAGTTTTTGAAGACCGTACATCCATCCTTAACGAAGCCGGGAGACGTCTTCATCCAAGCGGCAAGAAGTCCTCAACGAATCCGGGAGAAGTCTTCATCCAAGCGGCAAGAAGTCGTCCTCCAGACGGGCAGAAATTTTCAAGACATCCGGTGCGGAGCATTTTCTTCATACGGTCCCAGCCGTACACTGAAGGTTCCTTTAAATTACGTCATCCAAGATGGCGTCCCTTGAATTCCGATTGGCTGATAGAATTCTATCAGCCAATCTGAATTAAAGGTGAAAAAATCTAATTGGCTGATGCAATCAGCCAATAGGATTGAGCTTCAATCCTATTGGCTATTCCAATCAGCCAATAGGATTGAGCTTGCATTCTATTGGCTGATTGGAACAGCCAATAGAATGTGAGCTCAATCCTATTTGCACCTCATCTTCCCTACTTTGTCCTTTCATACATTTCTATTTCTCCTCTTTACTATACTTCAGACTAGAATACAAGAGAAATTGTCTGTCATTTATACTGCATATGCTGTTTATCCTTTACTTCTTTTTTGGTGCCTTACAAAAACAAATGATTTTACTCATTTAAAGCAAAATAGCTACAAAAACAATAAAAAGAATCCTCAGAATAAAGCATGGTAATGTTTTTTTATTAACTAAATAAATAAATAAATAAATAAAACACAATTGTCAATGAGTGCTGTCTTAGTGACAAATGCTGGTAATAAACAAGCAACAAATGTTTTTCTTATATTGAGCCCTGATTAGCATGTTTTCATAGAATCTAGAACACAGACTTATGTCTCTGTATTACTTTTGATTCCCCCCTGCACTATGTAAACCATTTATAGTTAATATTGCTACAGCTGTGATTGCCAAATTATACTCGCAGGAACAGGCCTTTTTTATCTAACAAAGACAAATAAAAATCAATGAATCCAGCTATTGAATCCAGGTTCTTTTGACAATCCCTCTGTACCTAAAGTAAACTATATTCTTTTGCACTGTTGACATATTTAACCCTGGAACTCTCTGAGGCTGCGGGAGCTGTGGAAGTCCTTTTGTTGCACATTCAAGATATTGTCCACTGAGATAATTAAATATTGATAGCCAGATGAATAACAAAGTGAAATTGCTATGCGTTAGTACTCAGAACCCAAGCCTTAACAAATATAATTTGGAATAAAGTTTTAAGCCCATTAAAAAAAAAAGATAATCATAAATTCATTTTTATTTACATTTTTATTACTATAAACAGATTATCTTAATAAAATTGCATAGAATATGCAATAAATGTTTTGTTTATCAGCAATGTGGATTATTTGACTTAATTTAAAGATGTAGATACTGGTGGAACACAATGAAGATTTACTGACATATTTTTCACAGATATGGAAAGGTTAATAAAGAAATATATAGGCCTTCAACTAAAAAATAAAATATACCAAAAAATAAATAATAAAAAGTATACTGACTGGGTGGACTATTTTTTCCCCATTTTGTCAAAAAACAGAAAATTAATGTGTTAAATAATTTCCTCCTTATTAATTGAAAATAACTTAGCAATTCTACTCTGTGAATTCATTATTTAGGTTAATGTTGTTTTGTAATTGGCAGTTTACCTATAGCAGCCTGTAGCATTCCCACCCTCTTCTAGATCTTCAGATACAAAGCATCTGAAACTCCAGCCAGCATGTAAATACTAAGGATGTATATACATATCAATGAGGGGGCATACTGACCACACTGCTTCCTCTTGTCAGGGGTCAAAAGTCACACATCTGCTGCAGGCTTATTTCAACTGCTGAGAAATAATGCTGAGGTAGTCATTCCTTCACAATTTACATCTGATGAGTTTTATGCTTTTGGTGACTACGCTGTGTGAAATAATCTAATCTGGTACTGTAATAATGAAGTGCCATTCATCTACTTTATGTAGTCCAGAAAGGAGAAGTAACAGTTATGAGTGGAATGCATCGAACTTTGCAATGTAGACAGCACAGTGGAATATAATTAGAATCAATGTGTGTATTTACCTTGGATGAGTCAGAGTGCCCACAGAAATTCTCTAACTCAGACTGACCTTTTGATTGACTGTGCAAAAGGCTGGTAATTTATTGCTAAACAGATAAAATAAATAACTTTAAAATGTATTTTTAAAAGCAGATCACTTGTCCAGCCCTATTATAATAGGCACCACAGCACAAGAATGAAGAGATGATACAGTACATGGCAACTAATACAACAGAATTCTTGTTCAGGCCGAATTATTAAGCGTTCAAGCTGCTTATTCCGTGCAAGCCTTCAGGCTCGCCGGAACCAGGAAATAAGAAGCAGCGGTCGTAAGATCCCTGCTCCTTAACTAGTCCGAGGACAGCAATCATCCCAATCAGATACAATGGGGATGATTGACACCCCCTGCTAGCGGTCGATTGGCTATAAATCTGCAGGGAGCGGCATTGCACAAGCATTTCACTAGAAATTCTAGTGCAATGTTAAATGTCAACAGCGTATGCTCTCGGCATTTAGCAATGTCGGGCGCACATGATTTGCTACAGTGGATCATGTCCGCCCGCATCTTAATAAATCAGACCCTATGTAACAACTACCTATCAGACTCCAATATATTAAAAATATAATATCTAGGGACTTTTAACTACCAATAAGCTTATTGTATATAGAAAATTAGATTGCAACCAGGAAGCATATTGTATGTATTTTATTCAATTTGAATCATCACATTAACCCTAAAAAAAAAAGAAGTTTTCAGTCTGTGAGAACAATAAAAAAGGGATCAAACATCTTAAAGTAGACAAGAGATTTTGTAAGTTTGTTTTGTAATGCTTATTAATGGTATATATTTTTTGCAGTATTAATAATTAAACTTGGGGAATGAATTCCTAAGGCATTATACACTTGGGGATTTTTTTTTGTCTTAATGATTATTGTGACCACAGATCACTGATTACAGTATTTAAAAGAAATAGCTGACAAGATTTTTAACTAACTTGCAAGGCAGACTTAAACCCAGCAAAAAGTAACTTTGCTACTGGTATAAGAAGATCAAAATAAATTTCCCTGAACTATTATTCACTGGGGAGCACAAAGTATAAAGGGCAGTCTATTATAAAGTCTATTACTTAAATATTACGCAATATGCAGCATCAAACTCTCCACAGGTCAGCAGGGATCGGTTAGCAACAGTACAGAAAGAGCAGGCAAAGGGATCATCAAAAATAGCCGGGTCATACACAGCAAACAAACTAATACAGGAACGAAGCACAAAACCTCAATAATCGGGCAAAGGGAAACAGGAAGTGTTGGTTTAAATAGGCTTGACAGGGTTACAAATTACCAGCAGCTGCAGATAGGTGGAGCTAATAAATGCAAAAACACAAGTTAAATACAGAGTAACCAGCCAAAGTCACAAACCACAGATAGCTCAAATATTAAGCAACTGCCTACCCAACACTCCAATAACCCAGGTTCGCTTCCAGGCATGATAAGAGCCTTTTATATTCCCCTCTGTCAGGAAATATATAGTGTGGCACTGGTCTTCTTAAAGAGGGTGTAAGTACAAGGGCTGCAGCTGAGGAAGCCATTCATAAAAACACCAGATGAAGAAGACAGTATCAAAGGTAGGCTACAAGGTTAGGTTAAGAACCAGGAGGAAATGTTTCAGAGACAATGGGGAAATGCAAACGCAATAGTTGTTATGATTCAGGCATGGAATCCAAAAAAAACAACAGAAAAGGAACAGTGGAAACAAGCAGAAAGGGAAGAAGAAAGATTTAGCAGGACAGCTATTTGTAGCTATCTGTTTTACATTAATACCTGAATATTTGAGTGCTGATGGTAGTGCACCATGGCTATTTATAGAAAAAGCCCACGGCAGGATATATGGACAATGCAGTAAATCTTGTACCTATCTGTCAGGGTGCCAGGAATCAGACTGAGACGAAAAGTGCAAAAATAATCACACCTTTATTAATAGCAAAAAGTCCACAAGTCAAATAACAAGCCAGGAGTCAAAACCAGAGCTGGTAGTCAGACGAGCCGAGTCAGGAGCCAAAGGGAATAATCAGACGAGCCGGAATCAGGAACAAGGAAAACAGCAGAGTCAGGAACAAGCCAGGGATCAGGAACCAGGAAGGACGTCAGGCAGACAGGTAATACACAGGAACTCTCACAAACAGGTCTGAGACAACGCAAAGGCAAAGCATACTGAACAGAGGCCCTTTAAATAATAAGTGATGACATCACAATTCTGAGACTGCATCCTGTCTCACATGGATGATGCACACCAGTCTGGCCATAAAAGGAAGTGCAGGAAATGAGCAGAATCCCCCACAATGCACCATAGTTAGGAAGAGAGGTGAGTAAAATGGCTGCCAGCAGCACATGGCAAACACAACAGGGAAAAAAACCCTGACACTATCAAATTCTAATCCTGCAATGCCTGTATCAGAACTAAAGTCATACTTTTATAGGCATGCACAGTTGTACACTGTTCCACCATTACTGACGTGAGCGTGTCATTTGATACATGAATAGTACTGCGATGGCTTTGAACTTGATGTTGAGAGGCAGCCAGTTACACAGTCTAATGTGTAATCTTGACTTCCTGCCAAGAAGACTTTTGTTCGTCCTGAACACCTTGATATTTTGCATTAGATTCACAATCAAGTGATATGGTAAATCATCTAGGAACACTCAAGACCTTAGTTTTCAATGTTATTGGTGACCCACAAATTATAGAAGATGTATACCAGATATAGCTGACCTTGAGGTATGTTTTTGTTCCAATATTCCTACCCATTGTTACATATTTAAATCAATTTTCTAGGGAATTTTCCAACACCACAAGGTATTCTCCTGCTAGTTGTGGACAGATCTTCTTATATATTTTCATTCCTCTGAAAAAGCTACCTTATGCACCTAAACCTGCTAAGATCTGAAGTATCTGGTCCCAGTTATTTGGCAAGTTCTGGAAGGCCTTATGTAAAGTTTGGGGACTGATCTGCATTTTGTCTCATTATATAATTCTCAATCTAATTAATTTAATGAACACACTAATCATTCATTGGAACAGTGTTTGAGATGTTGTGTATCTGCATAGCAGGAACCTTTTGCCATGGCTGTATATGTTTAGAACGTGCTCCTTCATAACTCTATTATATATTTTCCATTCTATGTAAATGTTAGGTTCTACTCATCCCAAATTCTGATGAACACTTTCACTTCTGGTGTTCCAACTGCAGATCTTGTTTATTCTGTAAGAAAGTACAGGGCAACCTGCTTCAGGCCCAGACTTCAGTAAAATAAAGTGAACAAACATTGTAACCCAATCTTTAATAATGTAGGTGATTCTATCCACTCATAACTCAATGACAGCACTCTGTGGTAACCTTGTTATATTGGTCCCATTTAGATAATTTATTAGATGAATCAAGTGGCCTTTATGGTTGCCATCATGTCCTAAAATTCGATGTTACCATGTATCCCTCCCACAAATTTGTTACAACATACTCTTAATTTTCTATCCTGATGCTTTTGCTCTTGTCATAGCTAATGACCAGCCACATACTAAATTTTCATTATTCTCATAGGGGTCTACAGTTTTTGTCCATTAGAAAGGTTTTTATCTAAGAAGAATGCTCTAGGCTCCCTGCCTGCAAATGTCTATACCCAGGTATTGGTGATGGCTGTACATTTTTGGTTTCCCTCTAAGATGTAAATTAAATGTCTGAAGAGTGACTTAAGGGGGACAGCAATGTAAGGCATGCCACCAATCAGTGTGGAACTTTTTGAGTTTATTGTTCAGGCTGATCACTCTCCTTTTCAAACAGTTAATCTCTTAGAAGGCATTTTGTTTCCCATGTTAGTCAGTTGAGCTTGCATGAAATTCTACTTGCTAGGTTGATGTTTGTCATTTACCCAATTTTTGCACTCCCATGCAAAAGCTAAAGTGATAAGTATGTGTATTTAATTTGACAAACAAAGCAACTACTATCTGTCACTGGGCTCATCATTTCTAGTGCACACTTATTTTTAATCTTTATAGCTTTTTATAGTTACACTTTGAAAAGTATAACTCAGCACAATTTCTCTTTTATATAGAACATACTGTTGATCAAATTACTTGGATATGCTTGGTTATTTGGAGATAAACATTAGTATAATGTGCTGCATGTTGCAACCCTTGTAATCACTATAAACTTTGAAATGTTAAACTATATAAAGCTGCTGAATTTATTTAGATCACTACTGTATTATTACATATATACATATTTTCTACCCACAGCAGCACATTTGCTAGCCGAGTGTCATTTTGAAGTAGCCCTGTGTGGGCGGTGTAATATTTTTTAATATTATATCATTTTCAACTATCGAAAGAATAAATGAATTGCGTACTATAAAATAAATGTTTTTAATGATCATTTGTACAACAAAGATTGAACATTTTTAATACAGGCTAATTTTAGCTTAATAATGGCTACAATTTTAGCCGGGTGGGCAATAAAATCAGCTGGATGGTGCACCTGCTAAAAAGTTCCTGGGGAGAGGCTACCTAAACTGGGTCTGTTTTCTCTTGAAAAAATGCGCTTGAGAGGTGATATGATTACTTTATATAAATATATTCAAGTCCCATATACAGAGATGTCAAAAGCTCTGTTTTTTCCAAGAAAACTAATTGTGACAAGAGGTCACAATTTAAGGCTGGAGGAAAGGAGATTTAATCTCCTGCAACGGAAATGTTTTTTCACTGTAAGAGCAATAAATATGTGGAACTTATTACCAGAGGAGGTAGTGAATGCTAATACCTTAGATACATTTAAAATGGTTTGGATACATTTCTGGCTAGAAACAGAATTCATGGTGATGATTGCTTATGTTAAATGGGTCACATTTTAATGGGATTAATTTAAGCTCAACTGGACCTTTTTGTAAGTATATTAGATTTGTATAGGTTGAAATTGATGGACTTTTCAGCGCTACATATTCCAGAACTATTATGTGCTGAGCATTTATCATTGCACAAGCATTTCTAGTGAAATGCTTTTGCAATGCTGCCCCCTGCACATACGCGGCCAATCAGCCGCTAGCAGGGGGTGTCAATCAACCCGATCGTATCCGATCGGACAAATTGCTGTCCGCCGCCTCAGAGGTGGCGGACAAGTTAAGGAGCAGCAGTCTTATGACCGCTGCTTCTTATCTTACATTTCCGGCGAGCCGGAGAGTACGGGGGTAGATAGCAGTATTCGCTCCTTGGTAAATCTAACCCCATGTGTCTACTCCAGTAACAAGTCCTCATTGGCTCCACTAAATAAGGCAATTGGTGGATGGGGTTGGGCTATTGAAAAACAATTGCAGTAAAATGTTCATGCATTTACATTTTCAAACTCACCTAATATGTTAATTTATTGTAAAACTGCTGAATTTTTTTTTTTAGTTACCAGGTGTAAAATCCATTTCAATCTACTTGATTTGTGAGGAACGTCAACTCAAAGGACAGATTAAGATTAACTGTAAATAGGGGAATAACGCCAGTGTCAGTATGACAGCAGCATGTAAAATTAACTCTCAAAGCAATGTTTACAAATACATTAGAAGGTTACAGATTTACACATGTTTTTGCTTGATTTTCAGATCTGAAATCATTACATTGCAAAATCTATATTTTGCACCATTTGGTTATATAAAAAATTAAAAACATTTCTGAAATTAGATTTTTAAACTTGTACATAACTAAATTACTAAAATAGCACAGAACTAATAATTATACATATGATCCCACATCTCCCAATATTTGTGACTGTGTATCAGGGACTCAGGAGGTTGATGAGGGCTAGTCACCATTTTGTGGGAGAAGCTGTGTTGAGAGGGGGTGGGGTAGTGAGTGTTAGTGGGTGGAATTGTGGGTGTGTCTTGGCAGTCAGTGGATGTGTCTGGGCAGTTGGTGGGTGTGCCTGGGTGCTCTGTGGGTGGGGCTTAGGGAAATTATGCAAATAGGGACAGCGGGACAGAACTCAGAATTAAGGAGTGTCCCTGTCAAATAGGGACAGTTGGGAGGTCTTCATATCATTATTGCTGTATAACAAGCAGCAATAAAAAAAATACAGTTCTGTTAAAAATTAAGTGTATAGGGAAAACCATGAGAATCCAATATTCAATTTTAAGAGTTACAACATTTCATCAGCAAGAAACAATATGAACAAGCAATGCTCACACCTTAGGCAGCCATATTTTCTATAAAGCAGTCAGAGTGTCCTAAATGTTGCACCTAACCACAATTCCAAAGTTCTCTATCTGCTTGCTGGAGAACTTTGTTATAAGCAATAAATCTAATGGAGCAAGAACAGCGGCATACACAGAAAAAAGTATCTACATTTGTTTGCTGATGCTGATTCTTCATCAGAGCAGCATGTACCAACAAATTACAAATAGCTGTAGGATAAAAGGGTACAGTATTTTATATTTTTGTACAAATATATTTCAAAATAGATAACTTTGGGGGGGCGGAGCTGGCAGCCGCCATGAGAGCAGCGTAACTCCGGAGCTCCGCTTCACTAGCCCTAAGACTCCAGCTAAATCTTGGCCATTCTTCTCCCCAATCATGCCCAATCTGCAGGGGTAACTTATCATGCCCTAATAGAGGTGACCACAGCCTTTTGAGGATTCCCAGAGACCACGCCGCAAGACGGCCCACTCGAGTGCCTTCATAGCCCGCCAGACTGGTTCGCAACCATCTTATCGATCTCGTTGAGATCAATGATCCATACAGGAGTTTGCTCAATCTAAACCCAGCTACAACTGAGTATCAAGCTCTGTCAAGCCGAAGAAAAGCGGAGTTCCTCGCAGTGGACAGGTTGGGTGAGCTGTGGCGCACTTACAGCCACGACAGCCGTACCGGGCCGCGCACGCAATTCGCGTGCACGGAGTTCAGACTGTCTGTTGGAACAGCTATGCACATCTCTCCAGTAAGGTCTCAGTTCACAATCTGCAAATCCCCCATCTTATAAGGAACAAATCTAAACGGCCTAACAACATACTAAATTAAGAGCTCGCCGGAAACAGAAGTTATGAAGCAGCGGTCTAAAGACCGCTGCTCCATAACCTGTCCGTCTGCTCTGAGGCGACGGATAGGCATCGCCAGAAATCAACCCAATCGGATACAATCGGGTTGATTGACACCCCCTGCTAGCAGCCGATTGGCCGCAAATCTGCAGGGGGCAGCATTGCACCATTCACAAGAACTGCTGGTGCAATGATAAATGCCAAGAGTGTATGCTGTCAGCATTTATCCATGTGCAGCGGACATGATCCGCAATATCGGATCATGTCCGCTCGCACATTAATAAATAGGCCCCATAGACTTTACATAGGGCGTTAAACCCCATACCAGATGCTAGGCCTCAAGTCTTAGGCCTCAGTCTACCATATATCTATAACATAAGAGACTGCTGACAACCACCAAAATATTTGCTTTTCTTACAGCACACCAGCAATGGCCTTATATCTTATTTTAAACAACTCTGAGCCAACAAGCTACAATCAGTCAGACAAGGTCTAAACTCCTGATCTCCTCTTCATATAGCATTTCCTATATCAAAACAATAACAGAATACATCTCTGTTAAAACAACAATTTAAACGCTGTATACTGTGAAACATATGCATACCATCTACCTATACTCCAGCCTACTCATCTACATAGCTATAAGATGGCATCCAGAAGACTATTGAAAAATTATAAAACCACTAGAACTACCACTGGGAAGTCTCTTACAATGTCATTTTTTCTGCAAAGTGCAGAAGTCATAGACACTTTTCCCCACACATCACCTCAAAATACTAAATCCACTTCCAATACACAGCAAGACCCCGTTTCACAAAACACCTCCAGAGAAGAAATCCAACTTCAAACTTCTATCTTACAAAACCTTCCTTCAAAACAGGATATAGCAGACATTGTGAGAACATGTATTAGGTAAGAGTAAGCTTCTATCAAGCAAGATATTCATACCCTTGGTTTTCAAGTTGAATCATTAGAAGGCAACCAAGATTTAATAAAAGATGACCTTCAACAACTAACAGACCAAGTCACTACCCAACAAGAAGCTATTAACACACTCCAAGAGAAGTTTGAGGACCTGGAAAGTCGGCTTAAAAATAGGAGAATACGGGGAGTACCCGAATCGGTGTTACCCAGAGACTTTCCAGTGTAACTACAATCTCTTTTCCACCATCCAATAGATATACCCTGGGTGAAAGCTCACAGAATCTTAAGACCTGAGCCTCCTGAAACTGCTCCCCCAAGAGACGTTATTCATTTTAAAAATTTCCAAGACAAAGAAATGCTCCTGACTCAATCACGGAAAAACCAACCAGTCTGGTTTAGGGGACATGTACTGCAGTTCTACCAAGATTTATCTACAAAAAATATTATAGAGAAGAAAAGAACTATCCCCCCTCACCACCATACTGAGAAACAAGAAAATCCCATATTGTCAGGGGTTACCCACTCATCTGTGGACTATTCAAAATAACCCTCGCTACATCTGCAAAACTCCTGAGGACTTCCCCTCATTCTGTACCTCTCTTGGACTAGATATCCCAACAGATCCTGTGCCATCTACTAGACCCATCACTCCTAAGAAGAAAGCTCTCAGTGGGTCTATTAAATCCTGGCACACAGTGAACTCTAAGAAAAATAAAGCAGCTGAAACACTACCTTCCTGACCTGCAACCCCCAGCCCAACTGCTTTAATCCACTCACCTTAAATGGACTATAAGGCTTATAAAATAACACTCTCTGTCAGCTGCCGGGCAAGTATTTGTACTATGTTTCATGCTTATTTTTGCTATGTTTACCTATCTTATAATCTCTCCAGTTTCATCTATATCCCCCTAATTATGCCCTTTCCCCTTACTCCATAGCCATGATTTACTGTTAAATTCACATAACCAGTCTCCCTTATCGCTTTCACAATAGGGCTTACAGTGAATGCCCCCGTTCTGTTTTTCTCCCAGTATGCCCTATATTAGGAAGAGAGATTTGTTTACATTGTTTTCACTATGTCTACTGTTCTCAATGCTTCAATGATGTTATTGCTATTGTTCAAGTTTATATTTTCTTACGCAACACAGTTTGTTCTAGGTTTACAATCAACCATCATAACATACAGAGACCTCATGATATATAAGTACTCTGACACACTATTAACCACAGTATCCCTATATCCCCTCTTGCCAGATATCTCACCTCCTACACACCACAATGACCAACAGTAACATAAACAATCCGCGATCATTGACCCTTATCACCCAAAATGCTAAAGGGCTGAATTCCCCTCATAAACGTTCTAAGGCTTTTCTAGATTTTTCAAGAAAACAAGCTGATATTGTTTTTATTGAAGAAACCCATTTTAGACGTAATAAAGAACCAAAATATTTTGGTAAAACATTTACCACTCACTATCATAGCTCAGGTTTAACTACAAAAGCAGGAGTCAGCATACTCTTCAATAAATCTTTACCTTTTACCCTCACACAAGTCACAAAAGATACTGACGGCAGATTCCTAGGAATATTGGGTCTTCTATATGGCAGACCAATCACTCTCATTAATATATATGCCTTAAATACACAGCAAACTCATTTTTTAAATCCATGTTCATTAAGATATTAGACTTCGCGAAAGGCCCTGTTTATATAGCAGGAGATTTTAATGTCCCCATACAACCAAACAAAGATAGCTCAAACCCGAAAATCCAAGTATCCAAAACATCTGGCAGTTTATTCACCAAGACCGTCGCAATTTCACTTTTTTTCACATCCTAATAAAACACTTAGTTGAATCGACTACATCTTTACTAATCAAATTGGCCTATCCCTAATTAAAAAAATGCAATATTTCTCCTACAGCATTTACCTCTGCAAATTAGATGATACCTTCTTAGATAATCCGGCAACATTAACCAGTATCACTAGGACCATTGAAGAATATTTCACTTTTAATTCTGGCTCAATTGCAAACAAATTTACAATATAGGAAGCACATAAAAGTGTCCTGAGAGGGGAATTTATTATATATAAAGCAAGACAATAAAAGTCCAGTCGTGATACATATAAGGATTTGACTGAAACATTTAACCGCTTAGACTATGCTCACAAAAAACTCCCACTGTTCCTAAAATAATTGCAGATTTACAGAAATCTAGAGAAGATTTAGATAATTTCTTGCAAACTGAATATCAGTCGTTGTGCTGGAAAACTAACAGCATGTTTTATTTTGAATCTAACAGATCGGGAAAATTGCTAGCTAGAAATCATACATTTATGAACTCAATCAACTGCATAATGTAACTTTAAAAACCACAAAATATATTTTGCACTCTTTTCATGAATACTACACCTCTTTATACAACTTACAAGTAGAAACCCTGGATCCCAATCATTTCTCCAATATGATATCATATATCAATAACTGCCATTTACCCTCCCTTAATGCAGACCAACTACAATCCTTGTGTGCACCTATCACAATACAAGAAACTAAAAACCTGAATAAAACACTAAAAAAAGTAAAGAGCCCTGTTTCTGATAGATTTTCAACAAAATACTATAAGGTATTCTCCTCCTTACTCTCCCCATACCTTACAACTATATTTAATGAAACCTCTGCAGATAACCCCTTCCCACCAACCATGTTAGAAGCCCATGTAGTAGTAATGCCTAAACCTGTCAAGCCCCCTACAACACCAGCCAATTTCCGTCCAATCTCCCTGTTAAACGTGGACATTAAATTATATGCAAAAATACTCGCAACCTGTATAAATGATGTCCTCCCAAATTTAATACATCTAAACCAAGCAGGATTTACACCACATAGAGAATACCACCAAAATTCTCAACTTAATGGAATATGCCTCTTATAATCAGTTCCCTTTGGTGTTCATTTCTATGGACGCAGAAAAAGCCTTTGATAGGCTAGATTGGCTTTTCCTGGAAAACACTCTCCTTAAATTTGACTTTACTCAAGAATTTGTCTGGAAAATTTTCTCTTTATATAACAACCCTCGAGCATCAGTTAAATTAAATTATTCAATATCTCAGCCTTTTCACATCAAAAATGGTACAAGACAGGGATGCCCTCTTTCTCCCATTTTGTTTATCTATGTTTAGATATGGAAACACTTGCGTCAGTCATAAGAATTACTCCTGATATAACAGGTATTACAATAAGAGACCATGACTACAGAATTACATTCTATGCGGATAATATTTCCTAACGCTCACTAATCTCACCACATCGATATCCCCACTACTCCAAATTTTAAACACTTACAGAACTTATTCAAATTTTAAAGTTAACATACTCAAATCCGAACTGCTAAGTATTGCATTACCCAGGGATGATTTACACACCATACAAAACCCAAATACATAACTTTACTATATATATCCAATGGTGCACTCTAGTAATCCCTACCATTCAGCGTAGCTCAGGGTGTGTAGTCAAAAACATCAATATAAAATTGAAACAAAGATTCTTTGAAAACATTACTGCAAAATATGAACGTAAAATGATTGATATTATAACAATAGTAAAATGCATTTTCATGTATTAAGAAAAATACTCATTCAGTTATCCTGCCAATCTGCCTTATAAATAATGGAGAAAAAAGGGGTCCATAAGGCTGCCTTCTGAAAAAAGGATATGAGCAATGTCTTCACCCTGATCAATGTTGGTACAACTTAAATCAAATGCTTTGGGGCATATGTATCAAGCTCCGAATGGAGCTCGCCAGAAACATCAGTTATGAAGCAGCGGTCACAAACCTGTCAGACATCACCGGAAATCAACCCGATCGAGTACGATCGGGTTGATTAACACCCCCCTGCTGGCGGCCTATTGGTCGCAAGTCTGCAGGGGGTGGCGTTGCACCAGCAGCTCTTGTGAGCTGCTGGTGCAATGCTGAATACGGTGAGCGTATTGCTCGCTGTATTCAGCGAGGTCTGTTGGACCTGATCCGCATTATCGGATCAGATCCGACAGACCTTGATACATATGGGCCATTGTGTCCTCTTACGTATGTAGAAAAAAATGCAAATATGTAATATATATATATATATATATATATATATATATATATATATATGTAGAAAACCCTTTATCCAAACTGCTTGGGAAAGGAATAGTTTGGAATTCGAAATATTTGCATCTTTAAAATAGGACAGTTTGGAGAGGGGATGGGACCAAGTGTAAACAACAATATCTTATGTCATTTACGCAATTATACAGATTATATATGTAAGATAAAGGTAGTTTTATATAAAAAAAAATATTTTTGTATACATAGTACACTCATAAAGATAGGACAGTACTATAGTCAGAAAGGTAGTGTTTGTTGTTTTAAATAAATATAAACTATTTGCATTTTAGAACACAAAACAAACAAACAAACGACACAAGCAGAGAAGATTGTGACTTACAGGTGGGGAAATATAGTAATTTTATTAAAGGTTTGGATTTCAATTTGGAATTAAGGATTTGAGGATTTGTGTATATATATATATATATATATATATATATATATATAAATCCACCATGGAAAGCACTCTCCGGTCCTTTTAACATATAGATCACTTTAATGCATAAACGTTTTCGGGGTCGCCCGTCCTCAGATACATAACAAATAATAGTACAACTTACCACCCTTAAGTAGCCCATAACCGTATTATCAGCTCTGTCTGCAATTGCAAACTGCTGCGGCGTCTACTCTACGCTACTGCGCATGCTCGAGTGGGGTCACAGAAGCCCACACAGGCCAACTGTCTAACAAAGTCAAACATTAAAAAATTATTTGAAACTTTTATTATTGAAAATTTGAAATGCACCCCGAATGTTAAAGTTTGTACTGGAGAGTGCTGGGCTCGCTTGGATTATTTGTATTACTATTTTTGCCTAAAAGCACCTTGTGAATGAGACTTTACTTGAACGTGCCCTGCTACATTGTTTTACGCTGGAAACTGTTTACTATTTCTATAAGATGTCACAGATGGAGGAAAGTGAGATACAGAATGTGGATGAAAGTTTGGGTACAGATGAAATAAAAGGAGCTGAGGTGTTCAACTTTACAGAGGATAATGCTGTGAGGATCCGGTTTGATGAAATAGCTATTAGAACCAAGAGGGATCAACCAGAACAGTTGTTTAATCAAATATTAAAGTTAAAGAGTATCATAGGAAGATGTATATCCCAAAATGCTCCGAACAGAAATATACCTTCAATTGAACGTAATAATGCCACTTTCTGCAAAAAGTGGTGTGGCATCCTAAATAAATGCTCCCTTGACTTGGTCCTACTGGTAAAAGAGGAAGTAGGTAAGGTCTTACAGCAAGTTAAGGGTTAAATCAGGGCCTTTGAACAAACTCACCTGAATAAACTGGAGGAAGGTGATTGGCTCATAAAAATGAAACAAAAGGTGGATGCTTATGAAAAAGAGCTTATTTCATTTAAAGAAAAGAAATGGGATGCTGTTATCTCTGACTAAAGAGAACAACGTATTTATAAGTGGCAATCTGGAGGTAATATCGACAGACGTCCCCCTTCAGACCCAGACGCAATAGGGTTTTTGAACCACAACATCTGACTACAGTTGACAGCTCGGATAATAGCTCTGACAATGAGCCTTTGGGTGCACCTGCGATGAATACTACTGATAGCTTTTCTGTACCAAACACTGGCATGGCAACTAGATCAAAAAATGGGGAAGTAGGTGGAGAAGTCACACAAGGACAGGGGGGTGCAAGAATAAGAGGCAGACCCCAAGGATGTGGAGGAGAAATTGAAAGAAAGCATCATTATGAATTTAAGCAACCACCAACTCACAGTAGCAGAAACAAGTGTGTTAGAAAAGGGTTTTACCTTTGTGCCTACTACCAGATTCGATTCATTTTTGTCTACAAGTGGATCAGTATAAATTCCAGAGAAATTTAAAATTAAAAGAATTTTTTGGTAACCCTAAAGATGGGACGCATCAATTCGGGCGCAAAACTACGTTTGAACCAAATAGTAATAACCACAGTATCTACACTTATATGAGAATGGTGGTTGATGAGTTTAAGAGATTCCACAATCATAACACTGGATACAGACAAAATTTGACCAAAGATGAAAGGAAAACATTGCGTGACTTAAGGGATAATCCACTGATAGTGATCAGGGAGGCAGACAAAGGACGTGCCCTGGTAGTACAAAACTATGTGAATCCTGTCACAATTAACTGATATAACTATATACAAGAAATTAAGTGGGGACCCCACGAAAAGTTTTAAAAAAGAAATTGACTTGTATGTACAACAATTAATGACATAGGGCCAGGTTTCAAAGAAACTGGGTGAATATCTGATTGTGGACTTTCCCATTATTCCTATTCTGTATACCCTACCCAAAGTGCATAAAAACCAGAACAAACCACCTGGGAGACCGATTGTGTCTGCCAGGGGCTCCAGCCTACAACCCCTTGCCACTTACGTGGACAGTCTCCTGCAACCCATTGTGAGGAACTGTCCTTTATTCTTGCTGGACTTTATACACCTGATAGAATTGCTTAAAGAGTTACATGATCTGGATGCTGGTGACATCCTAGTGATCTTGGATGTCACCAGCTTATACATCATAATACCACATGGGGAAGGAAACAGTGCAATTAAGGTTTTTTTTTTTAGATAAATATCCCTTCATTGGACCATCTACTGAAGCAATATTGAAATTATTAATATTTTGTCTACATTACAACTATTTTAAGTTCGAGATTAACTATTATTTACAGGTATCTGGTACGGCGATGGGGTCCAATGTGGCCCCATCATATACCAACCTGTACATGGCAGCATTTGAAGAAGAAGGAAAAATATTGTTCAAAGATCCCAGAATAAAGTTCTATAAGCGTTATATAGACGACCTCTACATCATTTGGAGAGGGTCTCAGGATGAACTTGAGGCATGGTTTTACGGTGCTGAACACAGAGAATAACAACTTAAAGTTCAAAATTAACATATAGCACTGAAACTATTGATTTTCTGGAACTTAGGATCTTAAAGATGGATAATAGTTTGTGGACAACTCTGACAGACTGGTTTTCTCTACAGAATTCACACATAAGGTTGGGATCCCGAGGATAATGAAGGAACATTGGGACATACTGCAGACTGACGATACACTTCCATTCAGCCACTTTGAGGCCCTGTCATCAGGAGAATCTGAGCAACCGGTAGCTAGGCATTTTGCAAAACATAAACATAATGTATCTGATTTAAGGTATCCCATAATTGATCATAGGGGTAAATTGCTCCTACAACGAGAAAGCAAATGGATCTTCATGTTAGATACCCTGGCCCCTAAGGGTCTAAACACAAAATTAGATTTACAATGCTTTCTATAGTGCCCTGCAGGGTGAAATAGTTCATGGTATATGCTTTAGATCTATAGACATGTAAAAATCTTAAATTGCAAATTACCTTGTAGATTATAGTGAAAACTTGGCCATTAGAGTACATTGTCTGTTTGTATGTAGTCTTTATTAGTTATTTGATTGATACAGTTAAATTCTTATTGACACACAACTATTTTGTATTTGAAAATAATATCTATTTGCAAAATAGAGGAACCGCAATGGGGGCGAAATTTGCCCCCTCCTATGCGAATATCTATCTTGAATATTTTGAAATTTTCAAAATATTTGGAGAATTAAATGACTACAGGGACAATATTTTATTTTATACGAGATTTATTGATGATGTCCTTGTAGTATGGCAAGGTGACATCAAACAGCTCGAAAACTTTGTCAAAATCCTCAATAACAACAGCATGAACCTGAAATTTACATACACTTGGCATAGAGATAGCATCACTTTTCTTGATCTAAAGATCAAAATAGATACTATTAATAATGTCTTATACACAGAAACATACAGAAAAGACATTTCAGGTAACACCATCCTGCGATCAGACTCGCACCACCCCACGCATTTAAAAAGAGCTATCCCAAAGGGCCAATTTATGAGGTTGCGCAGAAATTGCAGCAACCTCAGGGATTATAACACCCATGCAGAGGACCTGAAGAACAGGCTAATTAAGAGAGGTTACAAAGACAAAGCCCTCACAGAAACTATTGAACTAGTTAGATCAATGGACAGGGCTGAATTATTGACTGATAAACCAAGGGAAAGAATAGGTAATAACAAACAACTAGTCTTCTCGACGAAATACAGTAACCAGTACCAAAAAATCTGTAAAATTGTAGAAAGATATCTTCCTATGCTAAGCAAGGAACCATCACTAACCAACATAACAGCAGAAGGTGTAAGATTTGTGTCAAGACGAGCCAAGACTATAGGCAACTATGTAAAAAGAAATTTTTCAAAAAGTAAACAAGAATCTACACGAAATTGGTTAACTAAAAAGAATGGGACCTTTAAATGTGGTGTAAGACCTTGCAAAAGTTGTAACCATGTCAAAATGGGAGACATCTTTCACTCCAATACAACTAAAAATGAATTTAGAATATTTCAGCATTTAACATGCACATCGAAGTATGTAGTATATCTTATTTCTTGCAAATTGTGTGGATGTCAATATACAGGCAGAATTATTAGACCCCTAAAAGACCAAATTCGAGAGCATTTGCTTTCTTTAGAGTCTTTTGAACCAAAGACACCAGTTGCTGAGCATTTCTCTAGACATAGACCAGGCCACACATTTGATGAAGACTCATTGAAATATGTCCTGTCATTATTTGAATTCCAAGCAATTGATTGTGTCACAAAACAGATCACAGGAGGTGATAGACTAGCATATCTAAATAAAAAGGAAGCCTTTTGGATACATAAACTCCAAACAGGCTTTCCAAAGGGTATGAATAAAATATGGGATCTGAAATTATTCATAGGGTAAACCAAATGTAAAGTATTAAACATGAATCATAACATCTAGTTTGAAATTAAGGAACACAACAAATAATAACAAACAAATAAATAAAAATTAAAAATTAAGCATACTTAAACAATTAAAAATTAAATAACATAAATCAAATTAATAGGTTAAAAGCCAGTATAAAATGATGTATCGCTTATAATAACTAAAAGCCATATAAATTAGTGATATACTTAGCCTCCTTACTTTAATCATGAAGTTTATTCCAATATCCCATACCATTTTTCCTTTATGCAGCTACTTACAAATACCTAGCATAACCACAATAGTGAGAAAAATAAACATTTATGATCTAAAACCCTTTTGATCTAAATGTGTTAATTATGTTAGTAATTCCTTCAAGAGTTAGGAAAGAAATCTTTGAGATGATATAGATGTTCTGTGTAAATATCTATAATATTGAGTATTTAAATCTTTGTTGTCATTTTAAAATAGTATACATGTGTATCATACATTGTTATCAATGCAGTATAGGAAGGTTACTCAAACTTCTAACAGCATTGTAAAGGGTTAAATTTGAGAGGTTTAAATAATCACAGGGAGAGCAGCTGTTTATCCCTGATGAAGTGCTTGTTCTAAAGCAGGAAACGCGTCGGATGCAGCACCTGTGTGCTGAGGTTGTATGAATTTAACAATGTGTGCCTTCTAAGATTGGAGTTTTAACCAAGTTTCAATAAATTTTTCTATTTTACTATATCTAATATTGGTACAGCCTGCAATTTCTTTCCTTCTCTTCTTTTGGACTGACTGTTTGTATATAACACAGCAGTTATAGGGGCTGATTTATTAAAGTGCGAGCGGACATGATACAATGTAGTGTATCATGTCTGGCGCACATCGATAAATGCCTACAGCATACGCTGCCCCATATTTTGCCCTAAGTTGCAGTTTGTCATTTAATCTTTTCTGATGAGGCCAAGCAATGGATATTTTGTTAACACAATGACAGTGGCAAGTCCTGTCCACCAAATAAAGAAGCTGGTGATTGGAGTTTGAACATTGAAAACAACTGTAGCAAACATGGTGTTAATCTGGTTTAATAACATTCAGACTCTGCTGACATGTTAATCTGTAGGAAAACTGCAAAAAAAAAAACATTGCAATTACAAAGTGTTCCCAGCTTTATACAGGGAGTGCAGAATTATTAGGCAAATGAGTATTTTGACCACATCATCCTCTTTATGCATGTTGTCTTACTCCAAGCTGTATAGGCTCGAAAGCCTACTACCAATTAAGCATATTAGGTGATGTGCATCTCTGTAATGAGAAGGGGTGTGGTCTAATGACATCAACACCCTATATCAGGTGTGCATAATTATTAGGCAACTTCCTTTCCTTTGGCAAAATGGGTCAAAAGAAGGACTTGACAGGCTCAGAGAAGTCAAAAATAGTGAGATATCTTGCAGAGGGATGCATCACTCTTAAAATTGCAAAGCTTCTGAAGCGTGATCATCGAACAATCAAGCGTTTCATTCAAAATAGTCAACAGGGTCGCAAGAAGCGTGTGGAAAAACCAAGGCGCAAAATAACTGCCCATGAACTGAGAAAAGTCAAGCGTGCAGCTGCCAAGATGCCACTTGCCACCAGTTTGGCCATATTTCAGAGCTGCAACATCACTGGAGTACCCAAAAGCACAAGGTGTGCAATACTCAGAGACATGGCCAAGGTAAGAAAGGCTGAAAGACGACCACCACTGAACAAGACACACAAGCTGAAACGTCAAGACTGGGCCAAGAAATATCTCAAGACTGATTTTTCTAAGGTTTTATGGACTGATGAAATGAGAGTGAGTCTTGATGGGCCAGATGGATGGGCCCGTGGCTGTATTGGTAAAGGGCAGAGAGCTCCAGTCCGACTCAGACGCCAACAAGGTGGAGGTGGAGTACTGGTTTGGGCTGGTATCATCAAAGATGAGCTTGTGGGGCCTTTTCGGGTTGAGGATGGAGTCAAGCTCAACTCCCAGTCCTACTGCCAGTTTCTGGAAGACACCTTCTTCAAGCAGTGGTACAGGAAGAAGTCTGCATCCTTCAAGAAAAACATGATTTTCATGCAGGACAATGCTCCATCACACGCGTCCAAGTACTCCACAGCGTGGCTGGCAAGAAAGGGTATAAAAGAAGAAAATCTAATGACATGGCCTCCTTGTTCACCTGATCTGAACCCCATTGAGAACCTGTGGTCCATCATCAAATGTGAGATTTACAAGGAGGGAAAACAGTACACCTCTCTGAACAGTGTCTGGGAGGCTGTGGTTGCTGCTGCACGCAATGTTGATGGTGAACAGATCAAAACACTGACAGAATCCATGTAAGGCAGGCTTTTGAGTGTCCTTGCAAAGAAAGGTGGCTATATTGGTCACTGATTTGTTTTTGTTTTGTTTTTGAATGTCAGAAATGTATATTTGTGAATGTTGAGATGTTATATTGGTTTCACTGGTAAAAATAAATAATTGAAATGGGTATATATTTGTTTTTTGTTAAGTTGCCTAATAATTATGCACAGTAATAGTCACCTGCACACACAGATATCCCCCTAAAATAGCTATAACTAAAAACAAACTAAAAACTACTTCCAAAACTATTCAGCTTTGATATTAATGAGTTTTTTGGGTTCATTGAGAACATGGTTGTTGTTCAATAATAAAATTAATCCTCAAAAATACAACTTGCCTAATAATTCTGCACTCCCTGTAGAGATCTGCTTCTTCTGAACATTAAAAAACATCAAAGTAAGTGGCCTTTATCTGCTTGCTAAATTTTATAAAGATTGGTGTAGCACTTTTTTTTGTAGTTCTATTTTCAGCACTTTCCAAAATATTCAGCTAATTTTCTTTACATCTTTACCATTTCCAGTCACTGAGGTTTTCCCCAAAAGTGCCACAATTTAAAGAGTCACCTATAGCTACAATGTGTGTGTGCTTGCGTGTGTGTGTGCATGCGTATGTGCTTGCATGCATGTGTCTGCGTGCATGTGTGCCTGCATGTGTACCTGTATGCGCATGTGCCTGAACGTGTGTGTGACTGTATGCGTTTGTGCCTGGGTGTATGGGTGCATGCCTGCGAGTGTGCCTGTGTGCGGATGTGCCTGAATGTGTGTGTGCCTGTGTGTATGGGGGCCTACATGCATGCATGTGTGTGCGCGTGTGTGCCTGCGTGTGTGTGCCTGTCTGTGTGTGCCTGCAAGTGTGTATGGCTCCATGTGTGTGCGCGTGTGTGCCTGCGTGCACATGTGCCTGAATGTGTGTGCCTGTGTGTGTGTGTGTGTGTGTGTGCCTGCAAGTGTGTATGGCTCCATGTGTGTGCACAATTTTACACACAAGAGATGTTTCATTACCCATAAGGTACTTAGTTTTTGGATGGGATGTCTATGTATATTTATATTATTATTACTAACAAACTGCAATAGATTATACATTTAACAATGGCCAGTATGCTCAAATGTAACCATGTCGTACTTATTTACTTGACCCTATGTTCCTTTAATAAGCATTTTATCACGAGTAAATACATTCTGGAGTATAAAATGTCTTTTTCATAGCTCTTTTCATTTAGCAAATACAGGAAGATGATCTACATATATTTTCTATACAGATTTCATATGCTGCAGTGCATTACAATATTCTCTGAAGGGTAGGATATTAAAATAAGGATCACTAGAATTCTCATTTTATTCCTACACTGCTGGAGGGCTAGAAACAGATTGCAGAGCAATGGGTTGCTGGCTGCCCCTTCTAGCATCAAACTGCTTAAATAGATTTTCAGAATAAGCATTTTCTAGACTTTACTAAGCACATTTCCAGGCTCTCAGTGTCGCCAAAACATCTGCAAATTTTATGATCCTTCCTGCAACTCGCACTTCCTCACATATTGCAGCTCTCGGGCACCTTCTAAACTACAGCTTCGCATTACACTTTTAGTGTAGACAAAGGGGAGATTTAGGAAGTGGCAAGCTTGCATCACAAACAGCATTCCAGGCTCTGAGCTGTTCTGACTGCACAGTCACAGACTATCTATAATACTACACATAAACCTCTTTGTTTCTGCTTGAGCTTATTCCTTACCACTTCTGTGCTGTGTATGATATCAGAGCAGCTTTGGTGCTCTATGGGGTGTTTTGGAAAGATTCATGGAGTGCTGCACACATCTCATCAGAATCCCCCTTCACCAGCCTATAGGTGCAAGAAAATGAACAATCACACAGCTGTTCAAGATCTGAATACTAAAATATCATCTTATTTGCATAGGTTTACAAAAATAGAATAGTTAGAAGTAACTTAATAAGTATAAAAGGGAATTATCCTGAAATACTATAACCGCTTAGTTATTATGTTTAAAAGGGGCATGATACCCAAATGTTGAAGCACTTGAAAGTGATGCAGCATAGCTGTGAAAAGCTGACTAGAAAATATTACCTGAACATCTATATGTAAAAAAGGAAGATACTGTACCTCAAAATTTACTTTGTAGATATATCCCATTGTAAAGGGACTTTAAGAAGCCAATCAGGATGCTAGTCCCGGGATGTGCAAGGGAGAGTGCATCTGACGTGCAGACACAGTCATATTATTTCTCATCTCAGCTTTATGGGACACTCAAGTCAAAATTAAAGTTTCATAATTCAGATAGAGCATGCAATTCCAAACAACTTTTGAATTTTCTTCCATTAACAAAACGTGCACAGTATTTTTATATTTACACTTTTTGAGTCACCAGCTCCTACTAAGCATGTTTAAAAATTCCACCGTACATCGATAAATGCAGACAGCATATGCTGTCGGCATTTATCATTGCACAATAATTTCTCATTTGATTCTTGTGCAATACCTCCCCCTGCACATTCGTGGCCAATCAGCCACCTCAGAGGTGGCGGACGAGTTAAGGAGCAGCAGTCTTTTTTTTTAATTTTTAATTTTATTGAGGAACAGGTTCAAATATACATCTGTAAGATAATCAGACAATAACACAAAAACTTCATATTGAACAATAATGTCATCGACTTATACGACATGGGCTAACATCAAAACTGAATACAGTATTCATACCAAAATCAGAGTCCTAATCCACTTATAATTTTAAAGTGTTTATTGTGAATAAAGTCTAGAACCCTGTACCTCAGAGTTTTTCGCATAGAATGACCGATGGGGAGAACGTGAAAATTAGATTAGGAAAAGGAAAAAGAAAAAAAAAGAAAGACAAAACAAAACGTAGAAAAAAAGGGGGAGTGAAAGGGGAGAAAAAAAAGAAAAAAAAACCCCAGGAAAACCACACATAAGGGGGGGGGGTCTCTCCCCCGCTCCACCGACAAAGTTGGACTAGTAGATGTTATACGGTTACTCCACTACCAATTTCTCCTCTCAACACCGCACTCTGGATCCATCCAGAGTGTTTAAAAGGTGCAATAAGGCTTCTTTGAACTTCTAGTGAATTGGAGAAAATGTACTCTCCCCATTTCCTGAAAAAATTATCAATTTCCCTTTCAGAAGATATCCGGGTTTCATATTGTTCATGGATTAATTTAGAATTTAGCATATTCAGAAGGGTGGTAAACATAGGCCTTCTATTAGATTTCCAAGAGGAGAAAATTATATTTCTGGCACATAAAATTACAAAATTAATGAGTTTTATATTTTCCTTCCTACCTTCATATTCCCTTAAAAAGATAATTTCCTCCATATTCAGGGAGATTTGAGACTTTAATATTTTTGAGAGCCAAAATGAGACTTTTCCCCAAAACTGATTAACTTTGGGGCACGCCCAGATACAGTGAATCAAGTTAGCGTTTGGATAGCGGCAGCGTGCACATTCATACCTACGTATTTTATTCCACTTCCCTAACTTCTCTGGGGTGATGTATGTCCTATTAATTAGTTTGAGGTGAGATTCGCGCCAAGATAACAAGGGAGTCGCTGACCAGGCCCTATCAACACTTTCTTGAATTGTCTTAAGCTCTATGTGGGGGATGTCTAGTGACCATCTTTCGCGAAGACGTTCCATACCATATAGTCCTTCTTTGACCAATAATAAGCTATACCATCGTGATATGGATGCTTTACCTATTTGGCAACAAATTAGAGCTTTGTTTAAAGTTTCCCAGTTTGTGGTAAAATCTTCAAGGGCTGTGGCATTGAGGTAGTGCCTAATTTGAAAGTATCCAAACATGTCACGATTAAGCAGATTATATTTTTCTTTTAGATAACCAAATGTATGTATAACTTACCTATCTAAATCAATACATTGTACAAAATACACTAGACCCTCTGCCTTCCACCTCTTAAAAATTTCGGTGTCAGAGCCTGCGGGGAAGGCTGGATTATTTTGTATTGGCAAATATTTAGAACACTGAAAGTTAGCACCGACAGCCGAACATAATTTTTGCCAGGCAATAATAGGATTTTTAAATGTATGCATCTCTTTAAGTAGAGGAGGCCAATCTTTTTGCCTCATATGTATTAAAGCTTTCAAGGTGTGTGGTTTGAAAAAATTATTTTCTATATCTTTAAACGCTAACTGTCCCTTCTCTATTAGCCAGTCTGGGACTATCTTCATCAAACAGGCCAGATTATAGTTATAAATTGAAGGAAGAGCAAAGCCTGCCTTTTCCTTTGGTTGCTTTAATCTTTTTAGGGATAACTTATGCTTAGCTTTTCCCCATAAAAATCGCCTAAATGCAGAATTTAACATTTTTATATCTCTTTTTCGGAGGAAAAGTGGGATGTTCTGCATTATATACAGGAGTTTGGGCAGTGCGATCATTTTTATTAGATTTATTTTAGCAGCTAATGTTAATGTAAAAGATGTCCATCTAGAGATATCCTCTTAATTACACCAGCAACATTAACCAGCAACATTAACTCTGTACCACTCTTCCAGGCAATTTGTTACATTAATGCCCAAATATTTTACCATTTTGACCTCCTTAAAGGGCAATGCCCGAAGAGATTCTCTGGACCTATTTAACCAAAATATTTATTTTTTATTGCATAACTAAAAATCAAAGTCAAAATTAAAGTTTCATAATTCAGATAGAGCATGCAATTCCAAACAACTTTTGAATGTGCTGTGTATGATATCAGAGCAGCTTTGGTGCTCTATGGGGTGTTTTGGAAAGATTCATGGAGTGCTGCACACATCTCATCAGAATCCCCCTTCACCAGCCTATAGGTGCAAGAAAATGAACAATCACACAGCTGTTCAAGATCTGTATACTAAAATATCATCTTATTTGCATAGGTTTACAAAAATAGAATAGTTAGAAGTAACTTAATAAGTATAAAAGGGAATTATCCTGAAATACTATAACCGCTTAGTTATTATGTTTAAAAGGGGCATGATACCCAAATGTTGAAGCACTTGAAAGTGATGCAGCATAGCTGTGAAAAGCTGACTAGAAAATATTACCTGAACATCTATATGTAAAAAAGGAAGATACTGTACCTCAAAATTTACTTTGTAGATATATCCCATTGTAAAGGGACTTTAAGAAGCCAATCAGGATGCTAGTCCCGGGACGTGCAAGGGAGAGTGCATCTTACGTGCAGACACAGTCATATTATTTCTCATCTCAGCTTTAAGGGACACTCAAGTCAAAATTAAAGTTTCATAATTCAGATAGAGCATGCAATTCCAAGCAACTTTTGAATTTTCTTCCATTAACAAAACGTGCACAGTATTTTTATATTTACACTTTTTGAGTCACCAGCTCCTACTAAGCATGTTTAAAAATTCCACCGTACATCGATAAATGCAGACAGCATATGCTGTCGGCATTTATCATTGCACAATAATTTCTCGTTTGATTCTTGTGCAATACCTCCCCCTGCACATTTGTGGCCAATCAGCCACCTCAGAGGTGGCGGACGAGTTAAGGAGCAGCAGCCTTAAGACCACTGCTTCTTAACTTCAGTTTCGGGGAACCTGAAACTACGGGGGTAAATTGCAGCTGCTTGATAAATCTACCCCTAAGCGCTATTACATATTAATTATGCATCTGTTGATTATGCAAATCTACTGTAATTACTCGTCCTTTAAGGAAGTGTACCATGAAATCTTGCAAGATTTCAGTAAAATCTCATGAGATCACAGTAAAGTGACCGCAGCACTGCTGATTGGCTATTGTTTTTGTTTTCAACCTGCAGCTGGACAGTAGCTGAAGGATAATTGTTTACTGACCACTTACTATTTTGAGCTTAAGATATTTTGAGATTGCTCTTTTTCAGGTGATATTTTCTTGTCAGCTTTATACAGTTATACTGCACCACTTTTAAGTGATTAAAGGGACAGTCTACACCAAAATATTTCTTATTTAAAAAGATAGATAATCCCTTTATTACCCATTCCCCGTTTTTGCATAACCAACACAGTTATATTAATATAGTTTTTACCTCTGTGATTACCTTGTATCTAAGCCTTTGCAGACAGCCTCTTTATCTAAGTGCCTTTGACAGACATGCAGTGTAGTCAATCAGTGAAGACTCCTAAATAACTTCACGGGAGTGAGCACAATGTTATCTATATGACACATGTGAACTAGCACAGTCTAACTGTAAAAAAACTTTCAAAATGCTCTGAGCTAGAGGTGGTTTTCAACTGTTTAGAAATCAGTTTGAGCCTAGCTAGGTTTAGCTTTTCAAAAATACCACCAAGGGAACAAAGCAAATTAGATGATAAAAGTAAATTGGAAAGTTGTTTAAAATTGCATGCCCTATCTGAATCATTAAAGTTAAGTTTTGAATTTACTGTCCCTTTAAGCATATAAGTATTATGTCCCTTTAAAGCTATATTTACAGTGGTGGGATACTCTGGACACACGAGGAAGCAATCAACATTTGTATCTATATCAGGGTGTGCACACAATGTCAAGGTATGGCTGAGTGGCATTGGATATCACATAATTTAATATCTCATTTAGCTAATATCTACTATGAATTGATTTAGCTGCATTGTGAACAAACACTGGAATGGGTGATATCAACCCCTCCGTTCTCAACTACAGACTTGTAGAACAAAAGAAATAGACAGGACTTCTAAAAGAACAAACATTGGTCCCAAACTATAAGAGCTAATGTCACATCTCAAGAGCCTTTGATCATGGTCTCAAAAGAGAGGTAATTTCTAATTATTTATTG